>NC_141822.1:11497182-11824682 GCF_982586985.1 Callionymus lyra
ATCACTCTTCAACATCTTCATCTTCATCATCATCACTCTTCAACATCTTCATCATTATCACCCTTCATCATCTTCATCATCCTCACTTTGTATAATCTTCATCATCATCACCCTTCATCATCTTCATCATCATCACTTTGTATAATCTTCATCATCATCACTCTTCAACATCTTCATCATCATCACTCTTTAACATCTTCATCTTCATCATCATCACTCTTCAACATCTTCATCATCCTCACTTTTTATAATCTTCATCATCCTCACTCTTCATCATCATCTATCTTTATCATCCTTATTTTTCAACATCTTCATCATCATCACTCTTCAACATCTTCATCATCATCACCCTTCATCATCTTCATCATCCTCACTTTTTATAATCTTCATCATCCTCACTCTTCATCATCATCTATCTTTATCATCCTTATTTTTCAACATCTTCATCATCCTCACTCTACATCATCTCCATCATCCTCACTCCTCTTCATCCTTACTCTTCATCATCATCTATCTTCATCATCTTCATCATTATCCATCTCCATTATTCTTTTATTATGACTCTTCATCATACTCATCATAAGAAGTAAGACTGAAGGTCGTGGGGAATGCGTTGAAATGGGAGGAAAGTTTGGTTCATGATCCAAACAAAAGCTCAGATGTTCTGACATGTTCTTGTTTGGTTCTTTTGGACCTGCTGCAGGACCCCACCTTCCTGGAGAAGAAGGAGCGCTGCGAGTACCTGAAGAGTAAACTGTCCCACATCAAGCAGAAGATCCAGGAGTACGACAAAGTCATGGAGTGGAATGACTGCTACGACTGAAGCAGCCGAGACCAAAGCAGAGTTCCACAGACTTTTGATTGTTCTTCATTTTCAGACGAGGCTACGACCTCCAACATATGTTCCTTCATTTCAAGACGCTGTAACCACAAGCAAATGTTTAGCTACTTTCCTTCTCAGTACTTCATAAAACACACTACTTACAATCTTAGTACTTCCTTAAATAAATACTTCCCGTTTTAGTACTTCCTTCCAAAATAATACTTTCCAACTTAGTACTTCCTTAAACACTACTTCCCATAAAAGTACCTCCTTAAATAAATCCTTCCCATCTTAGTACTTCCTTAAAATAATGACTTCCTATCTTAGTCCTTTCTTAAACATGCCAATTCCCATATGGTACTTCCTTAAACACTACTTCCCATTTTTGTACTTCCCTAAACACTACTTCCCATCTTAGTACTTACTTAAACACACTACTTCCCATCTTGGTACTTTCTTAAACACTACCTCCCTTTTTAGTACTTCCTTAAACACTACTTCCCATCTTATTACTTCCTTAAACCAACTACTTCCTATCTAAGTTCTTCCTTAAATAAATACTTCCCATCTTAGTACTTCCTTAAACCAACTACTTCCTATCTAAGTTCTTCCTTAAATAAATACTTCCCATCTTAGTACTTCCGTAAACACACTACTTTCCATCTAAGTAGTTCCTTAAACACTACTTCCCATCTTAGTACTTCCTTAAACCAACTACTTCCTATCTAAGTTATTCCTTAAATAAATACTTCCCATCTTAGTACTTCCGTAAACACACTACTTTCCTTCCTTGAAGACACAACTTCCTGCAACAATACTTCATCAGTGGAAGATGCTTGAGTTTGATTCTTTGACAAAGTATATTTCGCAAAAATTATCTCGACGGTCCATCAATAAAAGTTTCAAGATATATGTTTTTTGTATGTATATATATTTTTTATCTTAATTGATTTCCTGGTATAAATAAACGAAAGTAAAAAATGTGTTTCCGTTTCCTGTTTGCTTCACAGCGCTATGACTCCTGCAGCAAAAATGTAAAACATGCTTACGTTGTTGTTCTCAGTCGTTCAGGTGATGCAGGTCTGGATGACGTCATCCGTTCTCGGTGTCCGGTTAAAGTTTGCGGTTTTGTCAAATATATAATATAATATATAAATTAATTTTATTTAGTGAATAAAAAGTAACACATTTTGTACATATTTTTTTTAATTTCCCTGGAAGTTGAATTATTACTTCAGGTGACTCCCGAGGGCGTCCGCCAATAATCGTGAATCCGTGACGTCACAGGGATGTTGTTGTGTAAAGAGATACCTGCTGCTTAAAAAAAAAAAATACCTGCGTCTTTTAAGGGGGGTGAGTGGGGGGGGGCGGGACAACGACACCTGTGGAAGGAGGAGCCGCAGCAGGTGTGGTCGTGTTTGTACCAGGACACTCTTGCTGCTTCATCACAATTCTGGTTCCGGACGACTCAACATCGATCCCGCTCACGGAACCGCAGAACCCGCAGCGATGTCATCCGGACCCGTCGGGAGTCCGCCGCCCTACGAGGACGACGGCTAGTGAGTGTTGAACTGTTGCATCGACGGTGATTCTGTCTGTAGATCGTTTGATCCGAACCTTCAGAACCTTTTAGAAACCGTCTCATCTACCTGACCTGTCAATCAATTTCAGTCGAGGTCACAGAGCGCGTCCAGTCATGAACCTGCTGCTCAGAATTGTTTTGTTTTTTTTGAGGAAGTTTATGACGTTCAGGCAGGAAGAAAAAAAAAAACGTTTAAAGCTTAAAAAACTAGAAACTCTTTTCGGCATTTTCGGGCCGAATCAGTTTCACCTTTATTGCTGTGGTTGTTCTACATTTAAGTTTCGGGGTCAAAGAATTGTTGGTGATAACGACTCGTGACCTTCGTGTGGGTTAGCGAGCGGCCATCTTTGGCCCGTGGTCAAGCGTGGACAAACTAACTTTTCGGTTCTGTCCCCGCAGTGTCCCGCCTCCCCAGCCCGCCTACTCCTACTACCCCGACGACGAGTTCCAGCACTTCTACAAGTGGACGTCTCCGCCGGGGATCATGAAGATAATGGCCGCCATCGCCATCGTGCTGTGCGTGGCCATCTTCGCCTGCGTGGCCTCCACGCTCGCGCACGACACGCAGGGGGCGCTGTCCGGCTTCGGCGGGATGGGCGGATACGGCGGATCGTACGGCGGCACTTATGGAGGTGGTGCGTACGGCGGCGGCGGCGCGTACGGCGGCGCGTACGGCGGCGGCACCTATGGCGGCGGCGGCGCCTACGGATCCGGGAACAGCTATGGCTACGGCGGGATCGGCGGGAACTACAACGACCCGCGTAAAGGCAAAGGCTTCATCATCGCCATGGCGGCCATCACCTTCATCGCGGCGCTGGTGATCTTCATCATCGTGGTGTCTCACCAGAGCCTGTCGGAGAGTCGCCGCTTCTACCTGGCCGTCATCATCGTGTGCGCCATCCTGGCGCTGCTCATGATGGTCGCCACCATCGTCTACCTCATCGCCGTCAACCCCATGGCCCAGTCGTCCGGCTCGGCCTACGGCAGCCAGATAGCGGGACTCTGCGCCCAGTACCAGCAGCCGCAGGCGCCCGGCATGTTCGTCAACCAGTACCTGTACCACTACTGCGTGGTGGAGCCGCAGGAGGTGAGCCCGCCACGCCGGCCTTTTTCTCCGACCCCGCATGACCACTGAGTCCGTGTCCTTCCAGGCCATCGCCATCGTGTTCGGGTTCCTGGTCACCATAGCTCTGATCATCATGCTGGTCTTCGCCCTGAAAACGCGCAAGAAGATCCAGAGCTACGGCAAGAGCAACATCCTGTGGCGGCGGGTGAAGGTGGTGGACGATATGGAGCCACCCCAGGACGTGGAGGCGTGGGTGAGTCTAGAATTAGAACCAGTGAGTCTCCCTCGCAAAGGTTTAGCTCGGATTGTGTCACAGGATCTGTGTTCAGACTGGAAACGTCTGCAGGCGCTACCGACCGAGTGGTCCGACCAGTTGGGTGACACCAGAGGGGGGGAGGGAAGGGAGGCGCGGGGGAGGGGAATTTCAAGGTGTGGTTAGATCTAGAGTTTCACTGTCGCCTCAGTCGAAACGCACAGTCACCTGCACAGGTAGGACGCTCCTGGAGGAGGAACATCAAAGCATGTTCACGTGCAAGAAATCGCAAGAACACGCATCAAAATGTTGAAACTCGAATTTCATTTTTATTCTTCTTTTATTCAAGTTTTTTAACATTTAATTATTATCTGAATACTTTAATTTCTTTATTGAAAGGTTGAATTTGGTTTTTTTTAATTTAAAAACTCTTCTATTTTTATGATGATTCAATATTATCCAATAATAATTTTAAAATTCAGTCATTTTAAATTGATACCCTTTTTAAATATCGAAATATATAGTTTTAATTCAATCAAAAATGTCAAACTATTCAACCATTCAATATTTTTATGGCACTAATATACATGAATACACATGTCATCTGTACCTTGGTTCTGAAAGTTTCTCCGATTTATTGATTCTTTTTTTTTTTGTGACATTTTCTTGTCGCAGGTAAACACTGTGTCGGCTCCTGGGGACGATCTTCCCATGTCGGACTTCCCCGAGAAGCTGCGAAGCTCCAGGAGTCACCTGGACGACGACAGCAACTACGACAAACCTCCGTACAACTACACGCCACAGTGAGTCAATCCTGCAGGGGGCAGCAGAGGCATCATTCCTGACCACGTCATGTGACTAGACCAGGCTGTTGTGTGACTGAACCCGAGGCCACATTTTTCCGACGGGTTCAGACTCGTCCGACTCGAAGAGTCGACACCGCCTGAGCATTGCACACCTTTAGAATTACTTCACACCTTACTGTCATGTCAGCACCAAAAACACAACTTTTTTTTCGTGGCTCTTGAAGGCCGGTGATGGAGGAGGCAGCCCCTCTGCGCCAGAGCGCCCCCTACAGCAACTCCGAGGCCCCGAGCTCCAACAGCCGACCCAACAGCCGACCCAACAGGCGGCGCCCCGGGCGACCACGGCGCACCGACGGCCAGGACTACGACACGGACTACGCCTCGTCCGGAGACGAGCTGGACGACGACGACGACTTCTACAGGTGCGACTCTCTTCTACGGCGTGTCCCCCCTGTCGCAGGTTGATGACATCATCCCTTTCCACAGCGAGTTCCCCACGATCAGGAACGAGCAGGAGCGCAACGACTACAAGCGTGAGTTCGACCGCGAGCACGGCGAGTACAAGGACCTGCAGGCGGAGCTGGATTCCATCAACAAGAGTCTGGCGGAGACAGATCGGGAACTGGACGAGCTGGCGGAGGGAAGTCCACAGTACCTGGTGAGAGACACGATGATATGGCAGTAGATCAGCCCTCGGAGTATTGAGTGGGTTTTTTTCAGTCATTGAAATTAAATGAAAATAGAAATCGCATTCATTTCGAAAATATCTAACATCTTAAATCAAATTGTTGGAAAAATATCCACCTTTCAATGAAAAAAAGTTTAAATTTGATTATTGAAAAAAATTGTTTAATGTTAAAACCATTCAATATTTTGATGACACACTTCTATATATAACAATGGCGATTGTTGATATTCTCTTTGCTTCTTTCCTTCCAGGACGCTCTGGACGCCTACAACAGGATAAAGGAGCGTAAGAAGGTGAGTTTATATCATTCAGCGCCTCTCGGTCGTTCAAGTGTGCAGGGAAGCTTGTTTCAATGTTGAATCTTCGCACTCTGTCCACTAACAAAGAAAAAAAGCTTAGCGTTGACTTGTGTCCCAGAGCTTGCCTATTAGTTATACAGCATTTTTTATCAAAGAAAAAAAAATTAAATTATCTATTTTTATCATAGATTTTTGTTGGTTCATATATCCAATTGAGTGTTTGTAAATAAAATAATTAATAATTTGTTTGCACAATCAAGAAATTTTCGAGTTGAGTATTTTGGTGTTGCAATTACACTTTCGGCCACTAGATAGCAGCAGTCATTATTTCCTCCACAGCTCAAGTAAGTAGGTAAAGGAACAATAAAATCTCATAAAATTGCAGCGATGACTGAGGATGAGGAGAGATGCTTTTAAAGCTGATTTTTTGGCATATTTTGTTTTCAATAAAATGCATTGTTCCCCAAACCCTTATTGTATCTAAGTGTATCAAAATGTATCGTGAGATAAGTTGCTACTTACTTACAGCCCTATTGCCTATAGTAGTATATTAGAAATTTTAATTATTGAATTTATAATTTCCCAAATGTTGAAGTTTTTTGTTTTTTTTCAAGCACTTAAATTACTTTTTATTAGATTATTCAATTCAACAATTTGTATATTTTCAAAATTTAATATTTTACACTTTTTTTTTGTATTGTAATTAGAATATAACTCTTTAATTTTATTCATAGCCTTGTATTGCATAAAAGGATGGTGGTATCATAGTAACTGCAGAGGATAACAAAAAAGTACCGAGCAGCTTAATTCAACTTATTATAAAAGGCTAAAACTTTGTTTAATTTAGCAAACTTATTTTTAAATAATTGGAATTAGAATATTAAAAATGTATGTAAATGTTTGTTTTTTTTCATCTTAAAATGTGTAAAAATGTCAACCTTCATGAACAAATTATTGGATTTAAAAAAAGTTTAATTCACACATCCAATATTCTGATGGAATTTCCGTTTTATTCGACATAACCGTGTACAGAGAAAATCACTTTGATGTCCAATGTTGCCATTACTGCTCAAATTTCTAGTGGTGATTGAGACGTAGATGAACCTGTGACTTGTCTCCTGCAGTCCGCCGACTACCAGACAAGGAAGCGACGCTGCAAATACCTGAAGGCCAAACTCAACCACATCAAGAAGATGGTCGCCGACTTCGACCGCGGTGGCTGAAGCGTCACATGACCTGCGGGAGGAGCCGTCCTTGGACATCAATGAGCTTTTATCTTTTTTAACATGAAACAAGACTTCAAGACAAACCAGGAAAAGGTCCTGGAGAAGTTCTACTTCATGTCCTCTAGTGTCGTACATCCTACTGATGACGCCACTTTTATTTTATGAGAGAATGTTTTAATCCTGTAAATAATAGTCTTTGGAACTTTTATGATTTTATAAACTGTTTTTATCAATAAACTCAAGACGGACACGGCTTTGTAGCCTTGTATGTTTTGTTGAAAGTACAACATTGTGTTTTATGTTAACAAGTAACAAAAAATACATTTCACACATTGGTCGTATACCAAAATGAAATTTCATAATTAAAATGAATGAATAAAACAAATAATAATAAAAAAAAGAATAAATAGAAGTGTAGTAATTAAATAAACCAAATAAATGGTAAAAGGTACAAATATGAAAATAGATGACTTAATAAGGTTGTAAATTAATAAATGAAAATATACTATTATTACACACAATATTATCAGAATAAAGAATATAAAAAAAACAACAAATGAGGGTCGAAGCCTCTGAGATTAAACGGCACCCTCTAGTGGTCAACAAGAGTCCTACAGAACCTGGAAGTATTTGACGTTGTCCTGGTCCACACTTTTGTATCGTGTTCAAACATCCACGCACGTGCACACGCACGAACACAATGTGCACATCTGTTTGTGTGTTCAGGCAGAAACGTGGACAAAAATAGAAACACTGATGCATTCGTGTGTCTGTGCGGAAGTTGGAAGTGAAGTGAGACAGCTCTGGGATTTGAACCCACACCCTCCTCGCGGACACGAGCGCGCATGGACGCGCAGCATCCTCCTGTCTCTTTAAATCGGTGTCAAAGCGGATTACGCCGATCGGGCTCTACTCGACGCTTGTTTGGGTCTCTGGTTCTGCTCCGGACGCCAGGGCGTGCTGCGACTCGCGTGGGGGACCAGAAGTGAGCGTGCGTGAGTGGACACCAAAGTTCGGGTGATGTCGTCGTGAGTGGACCCGCTCGGCGCGGCGCGGGTCAGCAGCTTTGATGTGTGCGATGGCGGGATAAACCCGGATTACCGGTCGCTGCCCGGAACCACGAGCATCGACTGAGCCCCGGGATGTGACCGAACCCGCCGACCCAGACAGTTGAGACCCCCCCAAAAAAGTGTGGTGAGATGCAGAAGAGTGTTCGCTACAACGAGGGTCACGCCCTCTACCTGTCCGTGGTGGCGCGAAAAGAAGGCACCAAGCGAGGCGTGCTGAGCAAGAAGACCGCGGAGAACAGCCGCTGGGCCGACAAGTTCTTCGCGCTCTACCAGAACCTTCTCTTCTACTTCGAGAACGAGCAGAGTTCCAGACCTTCAGGGATCTACCTGCTGGAGGGGTGCACCTGCGAGCGCGTCCCCGCGACCAAAGTGCCCGCCGTCAGCAGGGAGCCGCCAGAGAAGCCCCAGGTGAGTTTACGTCCTCACACTTCCGGTTCAGGTGCTTTGTGGTGGTGTTGTTTTTTGATTCATGTTTGTGTTTGTTGAGTTATTTTTTATTTTTGTTGAGTCACTCTTGTATAGTGAGTCGTTTTTGTGTTTACTGAGTCACTGTCATGTATAGTGAGTCACTGTTGTATATAGTGAGTCGTTTTTGTGTTTACTGAGTCACTGTCATGTATAGTGAGTCACTGTTGTATATAGTGAGTCGTTTTTGTGTTTACTGAGTCACTGTCATGTATAGTGAGTCACTGTTGTGTATAGTGAGTCACTGTTGTATATAGTGAGTCGTTTTTGTGTTTACTGAGTCACTGTCATGTATAGTGAGTCACTCTCATGTATAGTGAGTCACTGTTGTGTATAGTGAGTCACTGTTGTATATAGTGAGTCGTTTTTGTGTTTACTGAGTCACTGTCATGTATAGTGAGTCACTGTCGTGTATTATGAGTCGCTTTCAAGTATAGTGAGTCCCTTTCATATAGTGACTCTCTGTTGTATATAGTGAGTCGCTTTGAAGTATAGTTAGTCCCTTTCATATAGTGAGTCATTGTCGTGTATAGTGAGTCACTGTTGTATATAGTGAGTCACTGTTGTGTATAGTGAGTCACTGTTGTATATAGCGAGTTACTGTTGTGTATAGTGAGTCGCTTTCATGTATAGTGAGTCACTGTTGTATATAGTGAGTCGCTTTCATGTATAGTGAGTCACTGTTTTGTATAGTGAGTCGTTTCTGTGTTTACTGAGTCACTGTCATTTATAGTACGTCGCTGTCGTAAATAGTGAGTCGCTGTTGTGTATAGTGAGTCACTGTCGTGTATAATGAGTCGCTTTCAAGTATAGTGAGTCCCTTTCATATAGTGAGTCTCTGTTGTATATAGTGAGTCGCTTTGAAGTATAGTTAGTCCCTTTCATATAGTGAGTCATTGTCGTGTATAGTGAGTCACTGTTGTATATAGTGAGTCACTGTCGTGTATAGTGAGTCACTGTTGTATATAGTGAGTCACTGTTGTGTATAGTGAGTCACTGTTGTATATAGTGAGTCACTGTTGTGTATAGTGAGTCACTGTTGTATATAGCGAGTCACTGTTGTGTATAGTGAGTCACTGTCGTGTATAGTGAGTCACTGTTGTATATAGTGAGTCGCTGTCGTGTATAGTGAGTCGCTGTCGTGTATAGTGAGTCGCTGTCGTGTATAGTGAGTCGCTGTCGTATATAGTGAGTCGCTGTCATGTATAGTGAGTCGCTGTCGTATATAGTGAGTCGCTGTCGTATATAGTGAGTCGCTGTCGTATATAGTGAGTCGCTGTCGTATATAGTGAGTCGCTGTCGTATATAGTGATTCGCTGTCGTATATAGTGAGTCACTGTCATTTATAGTGAGTCGCTGTCGTATATAGTGAGTCGCTGTCGTATATAGTGAGTCGCTGTCGTATATAGTGAGTCGCTGTCGTATATAGTGAGTCGCTGTCGTATATAGTGAGTCGCTGTCGTATATAGTGAGTCGCTGTCATTTATAGTGAGTCGCTGTCGTATATAGTGAGTCGCTGTCATATATAGTGAGTCACTGTCATTTATAGTGAGTCGCTGTCGTATATAGTGAGTCGCTGTCGTATATAGTGAGTCGCTGTCATTTATAGTGAGTCGCTGTCATTTATAGTGAGTCGCTGTCGTATATAGTGAGTCGCTGTCGTATATAGTGAGTCACTGTCATTTATAGTGAGTCGCTGTCGTATATAGTGAGTCGCTGTCATTTATAGTGAGTCGCTGTCGTATATAGTGAGTCGCTGTCGTATATAGTGAGTCGCTGTCGTATATAGTGAGTCGCTGTCATTTATAGTGAGTCGCTGTCGTATATAGTGAGTCGCTGTCGTATATAGTGAGTCGCTGTCATTTATAGTGAGTCGCTGTCGTATATAGTAAGTCGTATATAGTGAGTCGCTGTTGTATATAGTGAGTCGCTGTCGTATATACTAAGTCGCTTTCATGTATAGTGAGTCACTGTTTGTACATGACAGCGACTCACTTTACACGTACATGACGGCGACTCACAACATATACGACACCTACTCACTATACACATCTGTGACTCACTATACACAAGAGAGACTCACTATACACAAGAGCGACTCACTTTACACATCTGCGACTCACTATAAACGGCGGAAACTGTCATGTATATAGTGAGTCGCTGTCGTATATAGTGAGTCGCTGTTGTATATAGTGAGTCGCTGTCGTGTATAGTGAGTCGCTGTCGTGTATAGTGAGTCGCTGTCGTGTATAGTGAGTCGCTGTCGTGTATAGTGAGTCGCTGTCGTATATAGTGAGTCGCTGTCGTATATAGTGAGTCGCTGTCATATATAGTGAGTCACTGTCGTATATAGTGAGTCGCTGTCGTATATAGTGAGTCGCTGTCGTATATAGTGAGTCGCTGTCATATATAGTGAGTCACTGTCGTATATAGTGAGTCGCTGTCGTGTATAGTGAGTCGCTGTCGTGTATAGTGAGTCGCTGTCGTGTATAGTGAGTCGCTGTCGTATATAGTGAGTCGCTGTCATATATAGTGAGTCACTGTCGTATTTAGTGAGTCACTGTCATTTATAGTGAGTCGCTGTCGTATATAGTGAGTCACTGTCATGTATAGTGAGTCGCTGTCGTATATAGTGAGTCGCTGTCGTATATAGTGAGTCACTGTCATGTATAGTGAGTCGCTGTCGTATATAGTGAGTCACTGTCATTTATAGTGAGTCGCTGTCGTATATAGTGAGTCACTGTCATGTATAGTGAGTCGCTGTCGTATATAGTAAGTCGCTTTCATGTAAGTGAGTCACTGTTTGTACATGACAGCGACTCACTTTACACGTCAGTTTCCGCCGTTTATAGTGAGTCGCAGATGTGTAAAGTGAGTCGCTCTTGTGTATAGTGAGTTGGTGTCGTATCTGTTGTGATAACACGGGTCTTTTGCTAAAGTCTTTGCTCACTACAGCGGGTGTTACACACGTCTACACACAGGGATGACCGGGACTCCCCTCTCACTCCCCCTCACTCCCCCTGTGTCTCTCATTGTTGCTGCTCAGAGCAGCTTTCATACTGTTATGTAACCGAACACACACACACACACACACGCACACACATGCACACATGCACACACACACAGGCCTGTAAGCTGCTCTGGACTCTCATTTGCAACCGTTACATCATTACCACTGTGAACACTTTTCCTCCATCTCTCCTCCATCCCTCCCCTGTCTCTCCTCCATCTCTCTTCCATCCCTCCCCTGTCTCTCCTCCATCCCTCCTTTTTTCTTCCCTCAAACACACTTCATGTGTGTTGGTAAACAAAAGTGCTGGACGACATGATGACATGATGGCGTGTTTCTTCCTCAGTTCTACTTCCTGGTGGTCTTCGGTCACGATGGTCAGAAACCTCTGGAGCTGCGAACTGACGAAGAGTCAGACTGTAACGATTGGGTGGAGCTGATCACGCAGGCCAGGTGTGTTTTTGTGGTGATGTTATGGCCAGTCTGAGCTCATCGCAGGAATCACTTCCACCTGGTGATGATGAACACGGTGATGGTTTATGTGACACGTTCTTTTCCTCCTCAGCTATTCCGACATCATCGTGGAGCGTGAGATCCTGATGCAGAAGTACATTCACCTCGTGCAGATCATGGAGACGGAGAAGATCGCCGCCAACCAGCTCCGCACGCAGTTGGAGGACCAGGACACGGAGATAGAGAGGCTGAAGGCAGAGGTGAGACATCTTCCTCCTGCGCTGCAGTCCAGGCCAACTGAGCTCGTTCTCCGTCGACAGATTCTGCTGGTGAACAAAACCAAAGAACGACTGCAGCCACTGCAGAACAACCAGGAAGAGGAGGACCCCGACATTAAGAAGATCAAGAAGGTGGGTCATACCTCGCAACTGGGCACATGGTGGAGAGGAAAATGGGGTTAGTGGTTGTGGTGACTGGTGTTGTGGTCCAGGTCCAGAGCTTCATGAGGGGCTGGCTCTGTCGGAGGAAGTGGAAGATCATCGTGCAGGACTACATCTGCTCGCCACACGCCGAGAGTATGAGGAAGAGGAACCAGATCGTCTTCAACATGGTGGAGACGGAGACCGAGTATGTTCACCAGCTGTCCATCCTGGTCAACTGCTTCCTGCGGCCTCTCAGAATGGCCGCAAGCTCCAAGAAGCCCCCCATCAGTCATGACGATGTCAGCAGCATCTTCCTCAACAGGTATGATGGCAAAACCCTGTGTGATGCTCCATCTCAAGGCTGACCCTCTTCCCTGCAGTGAGACCATTATGTTCCTGCATGAGATCTTCCACCAGGGACTGAAGGCTCGCATTGCCAACTGGCCCACGCTGGTCCTGGGTAAGTCTGTATCTCCTGTCAGGTGTGAGAACAGAACTAGAATAAAGTCCAGGTTTAACTCAAATCTCCTTTCGCAGCCGACCTATTCGACATCCTGCTACCTATGCTCAACATCTACCAGGAGTTTGTGAGGAACCACCAGTACAGTCTGCAGGTTCTGGCCAACTGCAAACAGAACCGAGACTTCGACAAGCTGCTCAAACAGTACGAGACCAACGCTGCCTGTGAAGGCAGGATGCTGGAGACCTTCCTCACGTACCCCATGTTCCAGGTGAGATAATTCGCTGGATTTCAGAGGGGGGACCTTGGCCTGTTAATGTCCTTCAGAAGTTCTTATCAAAGACTGTCTTGCAGATTCCTCGTTACATCATCACGCTGCACGAGCTGCTCGCACACACCCCACACGAGCACGTTGAGCGCAAGAGTCTGGAGTTCGCCAAGTCCAAGCTGGAGGAGCTGTCCAAGTGAGTCAACAGAGTAACGGAAGGATGTCCTCGGTGACGAAGATACGATGTGTTTGTCAGGATGATGCACGACGAGGTCAGCGACACAGAGAACATTCGGAAAAACTTGGCCATCGAGAGGATGATCGTGGAGGGGTGCGACATCTTGCTGGACACCAGCCAGACCTTCGTCAGACAAGGTGAGAGACCAGCGGTCAGGGTCTTCTCCAATGAAACCATGAATCTGTGCAGGTTCTCTGATCCAGCTTCCATCCAGTAGCGAGCGAGGCATGCTCAGCAAGGTCCGGTTGGGTGCTCTGTCCCTGAGGAAGGAAGGGGAACGCCAGTGTTTCCTGTTCACCAAGCACTTCCTGATCTGCACACGGACATCTGGCGGGAAACTTCACCTACTGAAAGTAAGCGAGACGATGTCTCCACTGTCTTCAAGCCTCTCGTAACAAACGTGTGATCTGGCAAGCAGCAAGGCGGGACGCTGAGTCTCATTGAGTGCACGCTGATCGAGGAACTGGATGCCAGCGATGAAGACTGTAAGACCCATCGTCATTTGAGACTTGAACCAGAAACCTTTACAGTCTTATCATTCTCTCGTGTTTTTTAGACAATGCTGCAGGGCAGGGGTTGAATCACCTGGAATTTAAAATTGTGGTGGAGCCTACAGATGGTCAGCCCTACTCTGTTGTCCTGTTGGCCCCGTCGCGCCAGGAGAAGGCGGCCTGGACCAGTGACATCAGTCAGGTACACTGACGGAGCCCTCAGTACTAGCAAGTATTGTTCTGTTGATTTTCTTCTGTTGTTTTTTTTTTCAGTGCATCGATAACATCCGCTGTAACGGTCTGATGACCAGTGTGTTCGAGGAGAACTCCACGGTTTCAGTGCCGCACATGATCAAGTAAGAAGCGTCAATGCTCGGCAATGAAAATGTGAAGACGTTACGCGCTGATGCTTTGTTCTCCTCAAGGTCAGACACTCGACTGCACAAAGACGACGTGGATATTTGTTTCAGCAAAACGTTGAACTCCTGCAAGGTGCCTCAGATCCGCTACGCCAGCGTGGAGCGGCTGCTGGAGCGCTTGACAGACCTGCGCTTCCTTTCCATCGACTTCCTGAACACGTTCCTGCACACGTACAGAATCTTTACCACCGCCGCAGTAGTCATCGATAAGCTGGCCGACATCTACAAGAAGCCTTTTACCTCCATACCTGTCAGGTACTACAACGCCATAACAGTAAAAGTCCCAGAATTTTGCTGTTTTACCTATAAAACCCACATGCCAGCCACTGGAAACACTAATTTTGTTATGTAAACAAAGCGATCATTGTCACACCACAGGGGCTTTCCAGCCAATTGGCTGGCCTGTGAGTTTTATAGGTAGAAAAGGCTGATTTCTGGGACAACATTCCACTCTAGTGTTAAACCAAGGTAAGGTACTGGGTCTCCTTCAATCCCTGTCAGGTACCAGGTTCCCTGTACTCCCTCTCAGATAGTGGGAAAGCTTTACCTTCAACCTTCTTAAGAACTAGGCTTCTCTATGAGGTACTCGTGCACCTTTAGATCGATAGATAAACTTTATTGATCCCTCTGGAGGTTTCCTTCGGGAAATTGTTTACCAACATCCGATGAATGTACAGGACTTTTATCCGTCTTATCTGTGACTGGACTTTCTCAACTCTTCATTCCAGAATGCATTCAGCTCAGTTCCATTCCCACCTGCTGTCCCTGAACTCCATCAACTCCCTTTCCCTTTAATATTTTTGGGTCCCCATTTATTTCTGTCACTTCACTAAGATATTCCGTGACCTCTTGTCAACTGTGACTCTTCATCATTGTCTGTCATGTGTCCTCACTTCATGGCTCCACCTCCATCGGTCTGCCTCCATGGCTATGGCCCGGCTCTCCTTCCTGCGTCCAGGATAGAGCAGCTGTCATGTGACCGTCTGTCCATCATGTCTCTGTGTCCCGACTACAGCCTGAAGATCACTCAGCTGGCGATCGATCAGTCCAAGTAAACTCAGTCCTCCTCCTGACACCAGTGAGACTGTCTGGTCTTTAGATGTGTTTTCATGTCCCCCAGGTCACTGGAGCTCTTCTTTGCCACCAACCAGAGCTCATGGGGGACGGACCCCTTGAACAACAAGTCTCCCAGGCTTCTTCGGAAGTTCTCCTCCCCTCCTCCACTCTGCATCCCCTCTCGCACGTCTTCCCCGGTACATTCCCGCAAACTCTCTCTGAATTCTCCGATCAGCCCCAAAGTTGGGATCTTGGATCTGTCTGCCACCCCTTCCTCATCTGCTGCAAACTCCCCCACCTCCAGCCACTGCCCCTCCATCTCTTCTCCGCCTCCGGGTTCTAGCAGACCCACGTCCGGCTTCTCTTACCCTCCAGCCACAACCACCCGTTCCCCCAGCCTCACCCCGTCATCCCCGCCCCCGACTATTACCAAGGCTCCCTTGGACCTTAGTCGTGGACCCAGTTCCCCTGAGCTCTGTCTTCCAGCTGGCGATGATCTAAGTGGGGACCTTCCACGCATCGACGCCTTCTGCGGGAAGCTGAGGCGCAGCATACGCCGGGGTAGGACTCACTAACATTATTCTGAAGGTGGAGACCCTCTGATAATACCAACAGACCCAAAACGACCGATCTGTCATATGAAAGAGAAGTGAAGACGTGGCTTTTGTGGAGACAAAGACATCTCAACGGGGACATTTGCAGACTCAATGAAACATAGTAAAAAGTCTGTGACTGAAGACTTGGGGATAAAGCTGGAGGTGTTTTGTAACCTGTTGAAAACCCCCTGAGGCGGCAAGTCAACGTACTGGTCCTGCAGGTGAATGAGTGTTTGGGCCGGTTGTAGTTTAAGAGCCGACAGACGTGGTGTTGGACCGGAAAGGATCCTCTTTAGAAGTGTCGACCTGAATACCCAGTCGCCCCAAGTAAACCTTTAAGGCCTTTATCTGAATGTCCCTGGTGTTGGCTGAAGCGATGACTACAAGAGACGCTACTGAACATTTTCCCCCAGTCACAGAGGAGCATTTCTGAGGCTCTAGTTTTCTCCACTGACTTGCGATGGTGTCGTCAACATGATGCAGGATGAAGTTGTCGTTCTCTCCACAGCCGTTCTTGAGTCAGTTTCCCTGGACAAGTTTATTCCTGAGACTCCTCCCACCAGTGAACCAGGTGACCTGTCTCCCAGCCGCTCACCCTCCACCCCCAGACATATGCGCTACCGACAGTCAGGAGGTACACACTCACAGACACACACTCCTATATACACACACTGATGTGTCACCATTTTCTGCCACTTCAGGAGAAAACTCTCGTGCGGTGTCGCCGGCGTCTGCGTTCGCGATCGCCACGGCGGCAGCAGGACACAGCAGCTCTCAGAGTGAGTTTGGCAGTTTTGGAGAGTCAAACACACATTTGCATTTAACACATTGCGTTTTGTTTTTTAGCGTTCAGTAACACTGAGAGGTCGTGCGACAAAGAATTCATCATCCGCAGGGCAGCGACCAACCGAGTCCTCAACGTACTGCGACACTGGGTCTCCAAACACTCGCAGGTGAGGCTTGATGACACCAACTCAGGACCATGAGAGTCACATGTGAGGTGGTACCAGACGATTGCTGCTCTGTTGGCTGGTGAAGACGATGAAAAAATAACTTTGACGACGGTGTCGGCGAGTCGTTAGAGAAGGTGAAACATCAGTGTGTCTCTCTCTCTCTCTAGGACTTCGAAATGAACTCGGAGCTGAAGCTTGGTGTGGTGGGTCTGTTGGAGGAGGTTCTGAAAGACCCGGATCTTCTACCTCAGGAGCGCAAGGCCACCAGCAACATCCTTAAGTGAGTCACAGGTTCAATTTTGTCAACCTCTGATACAGGTTGCGTAAGACATGTAGGGTGACCTTTGAGGCTCTGTGTGTGTCTGTGTGTGTGTGTGTGTGTGTGTGTGTGTTCCTAGCGCTCTGTCTCAAGAAGATCAAGATGACACACAGCTGAGGATTGAAGACATTTTGCAGTTGGTATGACTCACACAAACATCTCTGTCAGACAAGCACATTCAAAACGATATGGTGCAGATCAGTTGCATCAGAATATTGAATGGTTGAAATTAACATTTCACTTTCTTGTTGTTTAATTAAAATGTTAAATAAATAAAGTGGATTCAATCATTTCTATATTGAAAGTAATGTAAAATAAAAATGTTAAATAAATGAATGATTTTCTTTTACTTAAAGAGTTTGATGTTGAAATTCCAAATAAGCTACTTGAGCCCATCGATCATGTGACACGCATACAATGTCATGTGATTGGTTGAAAGTTCGATTGAGTAGCTCTGTACTCTTGTAGTGTCGTCTGTTGCACTTTGGCACCAGCATTTTTATATTTCATTTAAAGGCTATGAATTAAAATTTTATTGTATATATTACGTTAAATAACACTTTATTTTACTTATTTATTTTTATAATTGGAATTGAAAACAAGCAAACAATTTTTTTTAATATAAATATTATTTAATTAATAATAAAAAAAAAATTGTAAAACAAGTTAAAATATAAAAATGGAAAGTTTCAACATTTAAATTGTTAAAATCAACCATTCAATATTCTGATGACGCTGATAAACTTCCATTCAATGAGTTTCTAAATTACTTTTTGTCTCCTGCTGGTCAACAGAAGAATTGTCCTCTGCTGCACTTCATTGTGGTGAGTCTTCATCGTCTGCTTGAGTGTGTGTGTGTGTGTGAGTGAGTCGTGATGCTCACTGTGTGTGTGTGCATATGTGTGTGTGTGTGTGTCCAGGCGGAGGGTAAAGTGGAGTGTTTCGAGTCTCTCTCAGCGATGGAGTTGGCAGAACAGATCACTCTCCTGGACCACATCGTGTTCCGCAGCATCCCATATGAGTGAGTCCTAGGAACTCTCTGTGACCCTCAGTGACCTCCTTGAGGTCAAAGTTCCCCTTGTGATGACCCGTTTGTGTGTGTGTGTGTGTGTGTGTGTGTTCAGGGAGTTCCTGGGTCAGGGCTGGATGAAGATGGACAAGACTGAGAGGACTCCGTTCATCATGAAGACGAGTCAACACTTCAACAACGTGAGCGGACGACGTGGTCATGTGACTCGTCATGTGACCCTTGACTCGTCCACAGATGAGCAACCTGGTGGCGTCGCAGATCATGGCTCACATGGACGTGGGCTCGCGGGCCGGGTCCATAGAGAAGTGGCTGGCGGTCGCCGACATCTGCCGCTGCCTCAACAACTACAACGGCGTGCTGGAGATCACGTCGGCGCTCAACCGCAGCGCCATCTACAGGCTGAAGAAGACCTGGGCCAAAGTCTGCAAGCAGGTGCGAGAGCCTCCCGTCCCTCGTCTCCACGGCAACAACCTCAGCACCTGCTGTGTCTTGCAGACAAAGGCGCTGATGGACCGGCTCCAGAAGACCGTCTCCTCCGAGGGAAGGTTCAAGAACCTGCGGGAGACCCTGAAAAAGTAGGACTCACTGTGACTATGACTCCGCCCACAAGGCTCACCTGTGTGTGTGTGTGTGTTTGCAGCTGCAATCCTCCGTGCGTGCCATACCTGGGCATGTACCTCACCGACCTGGCCTTCATCGAGGAGGGGACCCCCAACTTCACAGAGGAAGGTCTGGTGAACTTCTCCAAGATGAGGATGGTGAGTCCCAAGTCGGGTCGGTGAAGACCAGAACCTCATCCCTGCTGCTTCATTCCAGATCTCACACATCATCAGAGAGATCCGTCAGTTCCAGCAGGCTCCGTACCGGATCGAGCACCAGCCCAAGGTTCTGCTGACATCTGTGCCGGGGACCTCGGGTGGTTTCTTATAACATTCCGTGTTCTGCAGGTGACCCAGTTCCTGCTGGACAAGAGTCTGGTCATGGATGAAGACACCCTGTACGAGTTGTCCCTGAAGGTGGAGCCCCGGGTCCCCCCGGGCTGAGCCTGGCTGAGGTCCGGTCCAGAGCCATTCCGTCTGCCGCCGCCAAACCCGAGTTAATTTAAAAGTCCTTCCTTTGAGAACCAACGGCTGTGGCGCCCCCTTAAGGTGAAGCTATGAACTGCAACGTGTCATGCTATAGTGGCCGACACCGACAAAGTCAACGCTCTGGACCGGGAACCTCACGCAGACCTTTTGTTTGTAAAAAGAACAGGAAGTGACATCAAAACGTGCCAAAACTGACGTCGGCACCACCTCCTGGAGAACACGCGTCATCCGATGACTGTGGCGTCATTTGATTGACGGGAGGCTCACCATGACCCGGCAACATTGTTTTGGTGTTGATGACCTTGACACGTTTGTGTCGCTGACACAGCAGAGGTTCAGTTTGTGTTTGTGTTCAACTCGAATTTCAAGACGATTTTTAGAAGAATAGAATTTACACTCGAGTCACTCAGGCTGAAGACTTTTACTTCATGTTTGTATTTGTTGTTGTTTTTCAAAACCTTAGATTTTCGACCCTAAGAAACTTTTTTAATGTTTGTGTCCAAAACCCCCAATTTTTCTTTTGTCACGTTTCAAATAAAACTCTAAAAATGTCCTCGTATACCAGGGTCTCGTAGACACACACACACACACACACACACATCAACTCCTGTTGTTTTATCTTGACCTTTAAAGTATATACTTTATTGAATATTGTTTTGATTGTTTAAGCGCTTTGTGACCCTGGTCTGGAAAAGCGCTATACAAATAAAAATGACTTACTTACTTACACACGGATACACACACACAGATACATAGACAGATGTGTGAGACACTATTTGTGTGACTGGGTGTTGAACCAGTGTTTGTGTTACATAGTCTTCTCATCAAGTCCATCCACATGTCTTCACGGTGAGCCAGTAGGGTGACCTTGAGCAGAACACCACCTCCCATTAGGTGCTACTATACACTGAGGACCTCAAGGTCGTCCGTGCTGGGATGAAGGTCCTGAAGGCTTCAGTAAAGACCAGCAGCTGAGAGTCACTGGTCGCTCAACCTGACCACGAGATCACATCCATACTGGGCCACCACATGTAACGGACACGTGAGAGTTGATTATTGATCATCGTGGATCGTTAGTGATGGACACATCCTACTATGACCACCAAGGGCCGCCAAAGGGTCGATAGCGTCAGTTGTTTATTGTTGGATGGATGCACGCAACATTCCACGTTTATTCCATTCTTCATACAACTGGAAAACATGCACTTTTATTAAATGGCACCCGAGTTGATGTGGAGAATGACAATGAAGGTTAATAATCTCTATTTCATAATTTCATGAAACAAATTCACAAACTCTGGGCACTCCAGTTTCCTCCCACAGTCCAAAAACATATTAGTTGATAAGTATAAGTAGATTGGGGGACTTGGGGTAATTGTCAGTAGGTATGAGTGTGTGTGTGAATGGTTGTGTGTCTTTGTGTGCCTTGCGACAGACGGGTGTCCTGTTAAGGGTGTCCCCTGCCTCTCGCCCGAGGAAACTGGGAAAGGCTCCAGCCTTTATTTTCGTGGAACAAATTCACAAACTTTGAAAAATAATAAAATGTAATGAAACAAATACACAAACTCTGAAATACATTTAAAATTTAATGAAACAAATTCACAAACTATGAAACACATTTACAATTCAATTAAACAAATATACAAACTATAAAACACATTTTACAATTTCATGAAACGAATTCACAAACTCTAAAACAAGTTTACAATTTAATGAAACAAATTCACAAACTCTGAAACACATTTACAATTTAATGAAACAAATTCACAAACTCTGAAACACATTTACAATTTAATGAAACAAATTCACAAACTCTGAAACACATTTACAATTTAATGAAACAAATTCACAAACTCTGAAACACATTTACAATTTAATGAAACAAATTCACAAACTCTGAAACACATTTACAATTTAATTAAACAAATTCACAAACTCTGAAACACATTACAAATTAATGAAACAAATTCACAAACTTTGAAACACATTTACAATTTAATGAAACAAATTCACAAACTCTGAAACACATTTACAATTTAATTAAACAAATTCACAAACTCTGAAACACATTTACAATTTAATGAAACAAATTCACAAACTCTGAAACACATTACAAATTAATGAAACAAATTCACAAACTTTGAAACACATTTACAATTTAATTAAACAAATTCACAAACTCTGAAACACATTTACAATTTAATTAAACAAATTCACAAACTCTGAAACACATTTACAATTTAATGAAACAAATTCACAAACTCTGAAACACATTACAAATTAATGAAACAAATTCACAAACTTTGAAACACATTTACAATTTAATTAAACAAATTCACAAACTCTGAAACACATTTACAATTTAATGAAACAAATTCACAAACTCTGAAACACAATTAAAACTCTTTTAATGATGCTCACCTAAAAACTTTTTTTTAAATCTCAAAGACAAAATAAAATCAATTTTCCTGATACAAATTTACAAACTCTAAATCAAATTTGCAAACTGTCAAACACGTTAACAATTAACTAAAATAAAAAAATGTTTTAAGAGTTTGTCAACATGTGCCAGGAAATTGTGTGTATTGTTGTGTACCTGATGTGGGGTTTTGTCTGGTTTTTCTGGGTCTATTGTGTGAAAGTCTTACTCTCATGTGTGAGTCTGTGTGTGTGTAAGAGTGTGTACGTGTCGACACAGACGTTCAGTTTGTCCGTCGTAAGTCTGGAAAGGTCAAGGTGACTGGCCCCCCTGCTGCCCCTCCTCCGGTGATTGGTTGCTGGTTCTGATCCATCGGCAGGAGGAGGAGCAGTGGGCACAGGACTCCAGGAGCGCAGTGAGAGTCTCAGAGCGAGCAGCCGTGAGCGACTCAGGTACGTGGACTTCATTTCTTCTAATCTCACTGCAGGATTACCTTAATCCTGGAGCCTCTATTCTACTGTTTCATTCTGGTGATGATGAAGATGATGATGATCAGTCTGGAGGTCCAGACAGGTGTGTAAGTGTGTAAGTGTGAGAGTGGTGCTGTATGTGTGTGTGTGTGTGTGTGAGAGAGTGTGTCCTGGTGAGCGGTCATTTGTCCTTCCGTCCATTACGTCTAGTGTGAAATGCTCAGGGGTCATGTTTAATCAAAGTCATGTGATCATGTGACGTCTGAACTTTCTCCTTGACATTTGAGCTGTCAATCAATCTATATATCGTTTCCTGCACTTGATCCCGGGGTTTGGACACAGCCTGCATGCCGGGGGGTTCTGGTCACATGTGATCAGTGCAGAATGTCCTGGTTCTGGTTCAGGACGTTTGTTGCCCCCCCAACTCTGGCAGACTCTCACCTCTATTAATAATCTCACACACTCTCACACACACACTGTCTAAAATTGTTAAAACTAAATCATATTGTTATCATTATTTCTTTAACTACTTATACCCTTCAGACTTCAGGTCACATGATCAAGGTGTTAAGAGGCTCAGAGCTCCAGACCTCCTGCTCCTAATCTCCTTAACCTTGCCGAATTTGATGATGTCACTGGGTTTGAGAGGTCAAAGTTGACAGACTGGACGTGTGAAGTTCACCTCTGAACCGATAAGACTGGATCTCAGCTGGTTATAGTGGTGTTCTATATTCTTTTTTTTTACCTGGTTCTAATTCTGGTCCTGGTATGTCCAGGTCCTGGTCTTGGACCAGGACCATGTCTTGATGAACTCAGACTAACCACACGGTCCTCCCTCAGCTTCTTTGATCTAAAAACGACTCCAGTCCTCAAGAGGAACCATGGCCACTCGTCTGATCTCTGGCCGTCACACCGCCGCCCTGCTGGCCGGTCTGGGCATGGGCACCTTGGCGACGGGTTACCTGCTGAATGACAGCCCGTTGATGGCTGCCGACACCAAGAGGAAGCTGTACCCTGCCAGGTGAGGCTGCACGGTTACACATCACCATGGCAGCTATTAATTTCTAGGAGGGGGGGGGGGGGGGGGGATCGAGGACCTAAAATATTGCAACTTTTTTTGCTAATGGTAAAAATAACAATGTTTTTTTTCTGCTATCAAATGATATATTATTTTTAACCTAGTTCTTTAATGGTTTATATTTCAAGTGTGTATTAAACATTTTTTTCTGTTTTTACAATTAACATGTAAATATTGTTCATTTTTGCGTTCTTAATAATCTTCCAGCCACTAAATGGCAGCAATTATTAAGTCCTCTGAAGCTAAAGGAAAAATAAAATTCCGTGGGATCCAAGTGATGACTGAGGACGAGAGGATACAGTCGACTCCGGGATTTAAAATCTGATTTTTGGACATATTTTGGTTTCAAAACAAATGAAAGCAGTCACAACTTCATCAAGAGTCATGTGGTCTCTAAATTCTTCAACACCAGATTCAAGTACTGGACAATACTACAAATATATCCTACAGTATCACAATATATCCTAATGTATTTCTGTATTTCTCATACGTATCATATCTTCAGATTCTACTTCTTGTAACCTCTAGTCATGTCATCACCCCCCCGCAGTTCTGACTTCCCGGACCTGCGTAAGCACAACAACTGCATGGCGACCGCTCTGACCCCGGCCATCTACGCCAAGCTCAGGGACAAGCTGACCCCTAGCAGCTGGACCCTGGACCAGTGCATCCAGACCGGGGTGGACAACCCGGGACACCCGTTCATCAAGACAGTGGGCTGCGTGGCCGGAGACGAGGAGAGCTATGAGGTCAGAGGTCGTCAGGCTTGATTAACAACTCCAAAAACTGATGGTTTTTTGTTGCAGGTCTTCGCCGAACTCTTCGACCCGATCATCAAGGACCGTCACAACGGCTACGACCCCAAAACCATGACCCACCCGACCGACCTGGAGTCCTCCAAGGTGCGGCCTCAGTGGCAGGTCTGAAAAGCGTACTCCCATCTCAACAACCTCTTCCCCTCTCCAGCTGACCAACGGGGTCTTTGACGAGAACTACGTGCTTTCCTCCCGGGTCAGAACCGGTCGCAGCATCCGCGGCCTGAGCCTGCCTCCCGCCTGCAGCCGGGCCGAGCGGCGCGAGGTGGAGCGGGTGGTGGTGATGGCGCTGGCCGGCCTGGAGGGCGACCTGGAGGGTCGCTACTACGGCCTGGGCGACATGACGGAGAAAGAGCAGCAGCAGCTGATCGATGTGAGTGTCATGTGACCCGTGTGTCGTGAGTCCAGTGACCCGTTTCAGATACTTCCTGACGGTCCCGAGATCTTAAGACAGGACCTTGAACCTTGAAAACCGCATTCGCTCTCGCAGTTTTTTTTGTGTTTTGGCCAAATCTCTGAAGAAGGATTCGTGGCTGAAGGCTTAGGATTGTGAAGTGGGTCGAAACAAAGAGTTTTTTTTAAAGATCTGAACCAGAAGGGGGCGCTGAGACGCACCAGTGGTTTTTGTGTCATATTGACCCATAGTGTTTTCTGATCACGCTGCGTCAGGACCACTTCTTGTTCGACAAGCCCGTGTCTCCTTTACTGACCTCGGCCTTTATGGCCCGGGACTGGCCTGACGCCCGAGGGATCTGGTAAGAAAGACCACCTCGGAAGTCCTGAGATTAGTTCTAGTGTTAGAAACTACCTGGCTCTGTGTCACCCGCCTATCACACCTTCTTGACCCCTAGCCTTTACCCTCCGACCCATTAGGACCACTTCCTGTTCGACAAGCCCGTGTCCCCATTGTTGACGTGCGCCTTCATGGCCCGAGACTGGCCGGATGCCAGAGGGATCTGGTAGGGTTTGTGCACGTCTGCAGTGTTAGCTTGTGTGAAGTCTGTACGTCAACATCAAACTCCAATAGACGAGAACAGCTATTTTACTATGCTAGCCATTGCTACGCTAACGTGTGCCATGCAAATCTAGCAAGGCTCATTTTACTAAGATAACTTTTGTTGTGCTTATTTTACTCTGTCTTATGCTACGCTAACTTTTGCTATGCTAACTTTTGCTATGCTTAATTTTCTGGTTATATATGTATATGGAAGTATATAAGTGTCATCATGATTTAATTTAGCATTTTTTGCCAATAATTGAAATCAATAATTTCTACATTGAAAGGTTGAACTTTTCTAGTGAATAATTTAAATAAAAAATGTAATATTTTCAAAATGTATACATTTTTCACACATAGAGTTGAATGTTCAATTTCTAATAATTAAAAAATAGAATAGAATTCTAAATTGTTTAGTAGTATCGTTTCTATTTTGGTATTGTCTAGTCCCACTATTATACTTACATTGATATACTAAATTTAAAAGGCTACGAATGAAAAAATGCTGAATTTAGAAAATGTATTTTTTAATTTCCGGATTGAAATATCAAAGTTCATGTGTAAAGATAATGTAGTCAATTTGAAAATATTCGAATATTTTAATTCGATTATAAAAAAAAAAGAAGTTAGGCTTTTAAACAACTTTCAATATAGAAATTAATAAATTCAATAAATTCAATAAAACCGAACCCAACATTTCAGTTTGGAAATGAGTACATTTAGTTATTTTCAATACAACTTTTGAATGTTAAATTAGATAAAGTTATTAAATTTAACCTTTAAGTTAATAAATTATTCAAATAATGAAATGCTTAAAACAACATTTTAAATGACGTTCTTGAATATGCCGATGGCTGATGTACTTCCATATTACCTATGCAGCTGATCTCTGACTCTGAAGTGCTTATATTCCCATGTGGGAGAGTGAATAGCGCCCCCTAATGGGCGTGGCGGAACTCACCTTGAAGAGCCGAGACAAAATGAAGAAAAAATGTCAGCAGGTAGTTTAAAACCATCTAAGACTGAGAGGAGAACTTGATGATGCGTTGCCCTTGAGAGTTGAACCTAAAGCATCTGTCTGTGCTGAGAAACGTGATGATGAAGAGGATGGAGATGAAGGTGTTCGTCTCTCCTCAGGCACAACAACGAGAAGACATTCCTGATCTGGGTGAACGAAGAAGACCACACCCGAGTCATCTCCATGGAGAAGGGGGGCAACATGAAGCGGGTCTTTGAGAGATTCTGTCGAGGACTCAAGCAGGTCCGAGGAATGTCTGATTTTTCCATGGACGAGATCCAACCATGATCTCGTGTCCTGCAGGTGGAGCACCTCATCCAGGAGCGTGGCTGGGAATTCATGTGGAACGAGCACCTGGGCTACGTCCTGACCTGCCCATCCAACCTGGGGACAGGACTCAGAGCCGGAGTCCACGTCCGCCTGCCCAAACTCAGCAAGGTAAAACAATCCTGATCCACTTCAGCTCTGTAAGGATTCAGAACCTCGACATGAAACACAAGTTCACTGACCTCCCGACTGTCTTGCAGGATCCCAGATTCTCCAAAATCCTGGACAACCTGCGTCTGCAGAAGAGAGGCACCGGAGGAGTGGACACGGCCGCGACCGGAGACACGTTCGACATCTCCAACAATGACCGTCTGGGTAAATCTGAGGTGAGTAAACACCTGCAGGTGACATCAGGAACTGGGGTTTGTCTGGACAAACTTTAACTTAGTAATAGAAAAAACATCTTCAAATTGTTTAGAGAAAGTTGTTCAGAATATTGAACTGAAACTGTGACTTTTTTAATTGATATTTAGTTTTTTGTTTTTAATATATGGATTTTGATTTACCAAATCAAATGATACCCAAAGAGTACAAAGATTAACATTCAGCCAATCATGGTAGAACTATTATACCAATTATGGTGTAATATATTACCATTTTATATTGAATTAAGAATAGAAAATATAATTAAAAAAATTGATTTTGAATTCTTCCAATTAGAATAGAAAATATATCTTTGAAAGAAAATACTTTTTTATGCAATATTTAAAACTTTTAACTGAATTATTAAAAAAAAAAAATCTAATTCAACCTTTAAATATGTAAATTATTGTATTCAATTATTTAAAAGAATGCAATGCTTAGAAATCAACATTTGATATTTTCATTGAATTATTTTTGGTATTATTGGAGTTAGAAAATCCAAAGTAAAACATAAATGAATTTTTTTTACTAAAAAAAAATATATTTTGATAAACACTTAATAAATGTTACACCTCAGTAAATACTTTATTTAAATAAATTATTTAATAAAACTAATTAAAACTTTCTATATAAACATGATTTGATTCAATTAATAAAATCATCACTTCTGTGAATTTTGTCAGAGAAGTTTGTGTTTGACGACCTCCGTGCCTGCAGGTGGAGCTGGTGCAGACGGTGGTCGACGGCGTGAACTACCTGATCGAGTGTGAGAAGCGTCTGGAGAAAGGTCAGGACATCAAAGTTCCTGCACCCGTTGCCCAGTTCAAGAAGTGAGGAACGCCCACAAACAGGAAGTCAAGTTTCAAAATAAAAGCTCTAGATTCTGACTGGCCTCCACTTACTGCTACTACTTCCGGCTCACACAGCTCTCTGGACACTTTTTTTTTTTTGCTTGAGGGGTGTCGTGCTCTTTCAGTGGCAGTAGCACAAACCTTTCCTTCATTTTATTTTAAGTCTCTGTATGATTGTTAACATCCATAATCTCTGTTCTTTATCTTAATCGCTCTCATCTTTGATTTTGCCCCCATGCCATGAGTTTGACACCTGCCTGTCAGCCCCTCACTTGGCTTTGTGTGACTTTTAGCTGAGACGGGTTAGTGAACGTGGTGATGGTACTCAAGGTCAACATAGCTTATTTTAATTTGTGCGACATTTGTAACACATACAGAAGATTGAAATGAGTGTCTAATATCTACCCACAAGAATATTTCTATTCATAGAACCTATGCAGGAAAAAAACAATGATTTACTTAAAAGAAGTTGAATCGCACAAAAGTTCAACAACAAAAATCAAGGTTTGTTATGCGGGATGGACAGATACAGGAAGAACATTAGCGATGGAATGTTTTCGAGACCAGCCCTAGGGCGTCGCCCTGCTGGGCGTGAAAGGAAATCAGAAGCTGGAGTGGACCGGAATCATTCGCTGGCAGGCGCCGGGGTCCGATCACGCTGGTCTCGGCTCGCTGTGCTTCTTGGTGTACTCCTCCGCCTGTTTGAGGAACTTCTTCGGGTCTTTACTCAACTCTTTGGCCAGCTCGGGCCTCAGAGGATGATCCACTTGCGGGTTGTTGACCATGTGCAGCAGTTCGGTGAGCACTGCAGGACCAGAGAGCAGCATGAAGACCCCACGTCTATCCCTCCCTCACCATCCTGGTTATGTTGTTGTGTAATATAGCTTTTATTTTCTACTTCCTTAGTCAGTTTGTAGCCGCGATCCTCATTGTTTATTACATCCCGACAAATGGTAGCAGTGTTGTCAGAATATTGAGTGGTTGAATTCATTATATTTTAATTTCAATTATTCAATATTATTTAGCCTTTTAAATTCAATATAAAAAAAATCTAAGCCTTTCGAATTCAATTATAAAAATGAACAAGTCTTATATTCAAAACTAAAAAATGTGAAGTCATAAAATCTATATTAAAAAATTCAACATAAATGCAGGGCTAACAGACACAGATAGGTCCAATTCGTAGGCTTCAATTTTTTAATATTCAATTTAAAATACAACCTTTCAATATTTTAAATATTAAATTCAATCATTCAATATTCTGATGCCATTGATATACTTCCATTGTTGAGATCAAATACCTTTCTCAGTTTTAGTTGCAGGCTTCCAGTGCTCCACGCTGATGCTGGACAGGCAGACCTGGCCGTTCTCGTCTATGTTGGGGTGGTAGATGCTGGTCTTGAAGGTCACCGTGGGTGGTTTGAACGGGTACTCGGGCGGGAATTTGACTTCCACTTTGAAGGCTCCCGTCTTGTACGGGGCCTCGGTCTGCGAGGCAGGAGAGGGTCTGAGGATCTGCTGTGCCACAGAGAGAACCAGGATACTCACCGGTAAGACCAGACCCTGCCACTTGTACAGGTCGGACCTGTCCACTACGATGGAGTGCAGCAGCTGCATTTTCTCGATATCCTTGAGCTCCTGCACAGATGGAAAATAGAGTCTTGGAATGAAACTACAATCCCCTGCGTGGAGGTGGAAACTCTAAACATAAGGCCATGGTAAAATAAAACAACAGCACACTTTGTGACCAGTTACAAGAAAATTGATGTAGAGTTCTTGATTTTTTTTAATGAAGTTTGGTATAATAGTGCAGCTCTGATGGGGTGAAAGTTCGATCAACCACATCTTTACTCTTGTTGGTATTGCCTGGTGTCACTATTATGCCAACATTTGTTGTTGAATTAAAAAAGGCTATGTAACAAAATAAACACTACATTTATTTTTTAATGATTGGAATTTGAATATAAAACTCAATAAAAAATGCAATAATTTTTAAAATCTTAGATTTTTCAAAATAGTTTTTTTTAAAGGAACTCAAATTGCAATTTATTGCATTTAATAATTAAATGGAAACATATCCAGCCTTTGTTTATAGACACATTTTGAATTCAATAATTAAAAAAAAAAAGAAAAAGCATTTAAATTAAAAATAATAATAATAATAATAATTTTAAACCAACATTTTATTCATTTAATAGCACTGGTATAGTTCGATACATTAGTCAACACTTTCCGAATTTAATTTAAATAAGTGACCAGAACCGTGAGCCCCGGAATCGAAACCGAAAGTAAAGAATGAAACTTAAAAATAACTTTTACGTGATGTGTTAACCTTAAATAATATTTCCGTTCCTTCAGTGTGTTTTTTTGTTTTGTTATTCGACTTGTAAATATTTTGGTTGCCCATCGGTCGATTGTTTGACCGGTTCTGGTCCAGTGCATCAAGAATCTGTGGTACAGAATCAGCCAGTCACTGACCCCGGACTGTGGGTTCTGTGGATATGAAAGTCAAACATGTCTTACTTTAGCGAGTCTTGTGGTCGAGTTCGCCGACATATTCGTCTTCGTCCGGTACAGTTGTGTCAAGTGCGTCTTCTCCGTCGAGGCTCCACCTTACCGGTTAGCCAGGGTAGAAGGCGGGAGTCCGGTTATGACGTCACTTTCTTTTCATCAGAAGCTTCTCACAACAAATGTCACTACTAGTCATTAAGCAATTCTTTATATTAAAAATTTGAAAGTCCGATATAATATTTAGATTTTCATTCATACAAATAAAATAAAAATCATGAAAAAAAGAGAATTTATTTTAAGATATTTTTCCTGAATCTATTTATTCAATGAATTTGTCTAATAGGTTTGTTTGTTTTTGTTTACTCTGACGTCACCGGAAGCTGCTCGCAGGTCGTGTGACCGACCATCATGGCCGCCGTGTCTCCCTGAAAAACTCTGCTACATTCCAAAGTGAACCTCAACGATGGTGCAGCTTCTTCGGTGACGGCCCTGCGACCGTCTGTCGGGACGGGAGGAGAATGTTCTGGTTCGAGTTCGACCCGAGAATGCGAGAGTGACAGCCGCCGGTGAGGCTAACTACTTAGCTTAACATTAGCCGGGGCTTGCTGCGTCCAACAAGCTAATGACAACTTTACGAAAGTTATTTTAATATTTTATTTTGTTTGTTTTTTTGTTTAATGACCCGGGTGTGTCGACTCCTGGCCACGGCGTCACGGTCGACTGTTTGCGGGTAGTCGTCGTACAAAGAGCTGTCAAGGGCTGTGGACTCAGTGTTGTTGTTGCTAGTGCTACACGGTACTTGCTATTGATCACTTCGATCGCCTTCGACTGATGGATTATCTTATGTGAACGCGGAAGGCATTTCGAGGAGTTTACTCGACGCCTTTTTTAAAAACAAGTTGGACCTGCTTCCATGAGATGAGGCAGAAACATAAAACACACAAAGTTCCCTGAAGCAGCATCTTATAATAAACACACGCAACACAATATTATGTGGAGTTTCCACAGCACACACAATTGAACTTGAAATACATGCATGAAGTATAATTGATACTTGTGTGATTTAGGTTCATTTTGTGTGTGTGTCAGAAATCAAAATACTTCAATTGTGTACAGATAAGGAAAAACAGAATAATTCATAAAGTTGCATCCAAGAGCTCAAACGATAAGTTTGTTGCCTTGAGTTGGTAACATTTGTTTTTCTAATTCAATTATCAGAGACATTTGTTGCTAGTATTGTAAACACAAAGCAGGATTTTCTTTTTGTGGTGGTAGTACAGAGTAAAATAATTAAATAAAGATAAACAAAATGAGCAAATAGAAAAACGGGGACCGAGACAGATATTCTGCGGCACCTATTATGCTACGACATACTTTATATTGTCCCATGGATATAGAATTGTCTCTTTTCCAAGATAAGTTCTGCCTACAAAAAAAAAGATACAATGAAATAAGATACACAATAATAATAAACACAATAAATACATACAAATAATTAAATAAAGAATAGTGAAATAAAACCAGTGTATATTAAATAAAGTAATGATAAATATTTAGTCAACAACAAACATTAGTACACATGAACAAGTACAGATGTGTCACAACACAAATGAAACGCAAGGCACACATTAAAATTAAATATACTCAATGTAATGGGCTGAAAGGAGCGTCAAAATCTCTACTTCCTGCAGCGTGGTTGTACAAGTCTGGCAATGGAGTCGCTGTTCAGTGCCATCAGAATTTTCTGAAGCAGGTGAGAGAGGTTTTTCCTTCATGGAACACCTTGAACCCACCTCCTCCACTGAGTCCAGGGAGCAGCCCAGGACAGACCTGTCCATAGAATAAGTCTGATGCCACCAGAGAGTAATAGAAGGTACTTAGGAGTGTTCCCTGGACACTAAAAAACTTCCAGTTATTCAAAATTACTTTATCCAACTCTAATTTAGTAAGTTAGATGGTTAAAATGTTTAACTATTTTGCACATTAAGAATGAAACATTTTCACTCCTAAACTTTTATATTACATTATTCACTTGGTTACAGGTGTTTTATCTGCTGTGGTAGGACTAGACACATTCCTGAACTAAAATGTAATTCATTTTTCTTTAATTTTGAGTGAGACTGTAACAACACTTGACAACTAAAATAACTCTCAATTTTATAACTGACTCTAAAACTGCTGGTCGTTTCCATTGAAGTCTCACTCCCTTCATTGCTCCAGCTCTGTGTTGTTTTAACACAATTACTTCTAATAAAAGTAATTATTCTGAAGTGTTGGTCGAGAGACTCATAAGCGTTTTAATAACAACATGTCTGTAGACGTTGGTGAATATGCACCGTTTAGAAGGAAACTTCTCTATGACGGTGTTTGAATTACTCAATATCTCCTGAGTTAATGTGTAAGTGAAGGAGGGACCTGAAACTTAGACGGACTTCCTTCTTTCCACAGATCTTCTGGTGCCTCTCAGGATCAGCGGACCTCTTCGTCCAGCATGGACAGCTTCTTCAAGGCAGCTGTGTGCGACCTGGACAGGCTGCTGGACGACTTGGAGCTCAGTTCAGGTGAGAAGTTTGATACTCGTAATGTTTAAGTTTCCCTCCTCTGTTTGAGAAGATCAGATGTTGGTGGTCGGTAAAGAGAAATGTTCCTCTTGACATTTGGTTCTGAGATGTTTCCTCTCCATTTGTAAGTTTCTTCATGTCTTGGTTCTTCTCTGCCTTCTTTTTTCTAGACGAGCACGAGAGCCGCCCTCCTTTCTTGAAGCCGTCCATCTTCTTCTCAGAGCCGTCCGTCGCCCCGCCAAGCCTTCCTGACCTCAGCGCTCTTCACTATGGTTCTGCCAGCAGTGGTCAGGAGCCCCCAGCTGGTCAGAGTCCTGAGGATGGAGAGGACATGGGTCAGCCTCTCACTGGAGTGGACCTGCTCTCCTCTGTTGACCGGGTCGCCGCACAGCGCTCGGCTCCTCTGTGTCCGGACCGAGCTCTGAAGCCAGTCTGCGACCTCGTGAACGACACCAGCTCTGCCATACTCGTCCGGTCTGACAGCCACGATGCCTTCAGTCCGCTGGATGCCCTTGGAAAGCAGATGGAGGAGAAAGAGGAGGAGCAAGGGGGTCTGCTGGTGGACTTTGACGCCCCGGTGATGACCCTGGAGGACGGCTCTGCTCAGAGAGTCTGGTCTCAGAGTCAGAACGGTTCTGAGGGTGTCGATGGATTCTCTGGCTCACTCAGTCTGCTCGATGTCATCCTTCCTGCAGAGATTGAATCAAGCGAGTCCCTGGTGGGACCTGAGAGACCACCCGAGGCTGTGGAAAAACTTGAAGAGGAGTACGCAGAACTAGCCTGCAAACTCCAGGAGAACAATTCTTCCCCACTTCCCAAGGGTCCAGATGGACTGGACTCGGAGAGCCCAGTGTGCGGTGAAGAGGACTCGCCTTCAGCTAGTGCTGAAGGTTCACGTCTGTCCTGTCTGTCTCTCTCCATGTGTGGAGCTCTGACGACACCTGCAGCTGAGGAGTGTGAGGACGTGGTCCCTCCTCAGATCGACCCAATCCTGGATCAGAGTCGATCCAATGAGCTTGCTGGCCCTGCATTACTTCACCAGCTGGCTCAGGTTCCGGTGACTCCAGACCAGCCCTCTGACCCAGACCCAGCTGAGTCTCTGACCCCCTGTGAGCCCAGTCCGGTCCAGCAGCCAGAGACTAGTGTCGTCGAACCCTCCTCCTACCATTCTGAGCCCAGTCCAGTCCACCTATCCGAGTTTGGGTTCGAGTATCTCCCTGAGAGCGACCAGGCAGAGCTGCTGGTCACTGATGAAGAGCTTGATGCTTTCCTGCTGGCCCACGGAGAGTCTGGGCCGAGCCGGGCTGAACATGGCTGCACTGCAGAACTGCACAGTCTTGATGATCAGAACCGTGCTCTAGAGGAGGAGGTTGGATGTTGTCATCATGACCCAGATGATCTGGCAACTCCAGAAAGTGACAGAACCATGTTTATTCCTGTGGGAGGAAACCAGAATTGTGGTCCGGACCAGGCAGAACCTGCCTCCCCCACCGACTCTCTCCAATGCAGCAGAAGTTCTGTAGACCCGTCCTCCTATGGAGGCGCCAGACCTAAACAGCTTTACTGCCTAAGATCGCCACCAGCAGGAGAAGAGAGAGAAGAGCAGGTCAGCGGTTCAGTGGAAGGTCCAGACACAAACACAACGGTGAATCAGACCAATCCAGATTCCTCGTGTCCGGTTCAGGAAAGTCTGGATTACAGCTACGATGAACTCTCTGAGCCACCCAACTACCCTGAGGATCCTGTCGCAGATGGTTTGGGACCAGCAACCATAAACGAGGAGGAGGAAGAGGAGGAGGAGCAGCTGGGCAGCAGGCAGCCAGCCTGGGTTCCTGACGCCGAAGCCCCCGCCTGTATGAACTGTGACCAGAGATTCACCTTCACCAGGAGACGCCACCACTGCCGCGCCTGTGGGAAGGTCAGAGGTCATTCTCATTGTCACAACACATGATATGACTCTTGAAGAACAACATGCTCAATTAATTTCAATTTAATTTAAAACCGCTTTATCTCAAGACAGTTTAAACTTGAAAATACCCTCATGTGTTGCTTGAATAAGAAGTTAATGTCTGAAGGTAGAATTATTTGCGGTCAGTAAGGGGTTACAGGTTGATGCTACTAATCCACAGTGCTGCAGTGTACGTCTAAATAAAGAGACAAAAGCATATTCTCTTAAAAAGCACAGCAGGTATAAATAGCTTCATTGCACAGGACCTTGACCCACTTTCGAGTCCTGAAGCACTGATGTACTGTAGATATACAGAGCTGCTGTGTCACTGACAAAACATCCAGATAAACCTGATCAAAGTGTACCAATAAGACTTTAGACTTCCTCTTCCTTGTTCTGAACTAGCTCACAGGATTACTGTGTTACAGTAAACACGAAGCTGGACATTTGAAATATATCAGACTCAATTTTTTTTTTTAATATTGAACTTGTGTTCAGGACCAATGTGATTTGGTGAGAAATACTGTGCTGCTCAAGTGTATTGATATGTGTCACGATATGTTATAAATATGTTATAAATATGTTATATTAAAATGTATTGTAATACTGTAGTAACAACGATATATTTTTAGTATTGTCAAGTTGAAACCAAAATATGTCAAAACATCAGCTTTAAAAGTTGTAGTCCCTTTCAATCCTGTTGCTGGTCATTGAAACCGTCTCCTGATGATGATGTCATGTCTCCCTCAGGTCTATTGTAACATCTGCTGCAACCGCAAGTGCAAACTGAAGTACCTGGAGAAGGAGGCGAGGGTGTGTGTCATCTGCTTTGAGACTATCCACCGAGGTAAGGTCCAGTGGGATGGTCTCACTTTCTATCTATCTCCAGACTGACGCGTCACGTGGACTGTAGTAACACTCTTGAAGCATAAAACAATGTGGGAGATGTCTGACTGACAGTGTTTTGAGTGGACCAACATTCCATATTCAACTCTTAAGCCCTATTCGCACAGAATTAGTATTACCTGGGGACCTCTGGTAATTTGTAATAATTACGGAGTGTAATTAATTATGAATGTCTGAGTTTTTAATCCCGTGCGAATGCGCCATGTCTGTGATTTGTAATGTAATGTTTCACATGACGAAAGTAAAGAAGACGTGCAGCTACAAACTTGGTTGCAGCCTAGTTGTTTCCCACACGAATACACTTGGTTACACTTCTGTAACAGACTGTGTCTCTTCTGTAAGAATAATGTTTGGGCAAATGTATGTGCAGGGCAGCGCTCACGCTGTTGAGCGTCTGCACAAGTTGAGAAACGGAAGAGAATAAACGGTTGTCCACTTGATCTTCTCTGAACAATTGGTTACACTAACTTTCTCTTTCAATAATTGCGCCTTTTTTTTATCTGTATCTCTAGGTAATGTCAGTAAAAATTATTATTTTACAGACATGGCTTATCCAGTGAGAATGCACTTAAAATAACACGGAGGAGGGGGTTTACAAAACCATAGAGCAGAAATAAACCTATAGGAGTGGCATGTTATTGTGGGTAGCATAAGGCCAACTAGTATAATATAACTGCTGTGCTATCAACTTGACCAGAATGTTGGTGCTGTATTGACATTATTCATTGTTTGTGTATTAATGCAAATGTGTGAGTTATTTATTGAACTTACTTTTTCTGTTTATTGATCTTCAACTGAATAGTATTCTTTATGCCTGGCAGAGGTGATATGAGGATGACCAAAGAGTGACCCTGTCATTGGTCAAGTGTGCTCTTGCAGCACATATAGTTGAAGATATACTTCAGACCTCTATCGTCTGCTGTGTAAAGGCACTAATAGAGTCTATCGAATCTACTTTTCATTTTGTCATGATGAGTGGTCTAAATCCATTCAGTTTTATTAGTACTGTCGGGTCGTTTCATTGGTCTGATGTGACGAGGATGTATTGACAACATGAAGCTCGTTGGCCTGTAAAAATCCATCAATTAGCTTGGATAGTACAGTGAACTGGACTTCTGAGCAGTCACAGCAGGGGGTCATCGACTGGACCTGCAAGTCAGAGTCCAGAAGCCTTTGTTCTTGATGTTCCTTTAATTCAAACGTGACCGGCTGAAGTACGATGAAGTACCTCAGTACTTGTTTGGTATTTTTTTGGTGGCTCGATTATACCAATATTTTATATTGAATTTGAAAGACTTTTGAATAATTTAAAAACTAGCTCATAACTAAAAAATGTGTGTATGTAAATATCAAAAAATGAATTCAATGATTAAAAAAACAATGAAATGTAAAAAATCGTATACATTTAACATTGGATTGAACCAGTCAATTGTTAAACACTGATATACTTCTATATCCCTTATCACCTTGTATTACCCGTTATATAAATCTGTGCCACCAGAGGGAGCTGTTGTCGGCTGCTTATAGTTAAGAGTGATGAGTGTAGGGTGTTGTTGTCGTCCCTCGGTGCTGCTCTCTTGTCCTCAGAAAAGATGGAGATCAGATAAGCTTTATGCTGACTTGACATTCCTGCTAGTTGACTGTTTTGTGGCCCAGATGGTCCCCAGAGTTCACGATGAGAGCCCCCCCCCCTTTCTTTTTTCAGTGTTGATTTGCCTCTCGGCCTCACTTCTTTCTGATGACTCACTCTTTGAACTGAAAATAGCCTTCGCGTCATGAATGTTTCAGCGCTTGCTCTCGGCAGCTCTTCCTGCGCACTCCAGTTTGTGTTTGGTGGCAGGATCAGTGAAGGTTTTAAAATGCTGCAGCGTGGACGGGGGATGGGAGGAGGAGGAGGAGGAGGAGGGCAGCTCTGGCACTCGTCCTTGATGGACCATGTGACGATCTAAAAGAAGGAGGTGATCTACTTTCTGTGACAGCCGAGTGACGTCACGCTCCTGCTGCTCCTCCTGTGTTATCGCACACACACCTCAGCCTCCGGCTAACATGCTAGCAGCTCTGCCAGAGACCAAGGCAGGGATGAGCAGCAGCAGCGTGTGGACCAGGACTCGCGACGATGCGGTAAGATGTTTGTGCTGCAGTAGATGTTTTTGTCTTCTGTCTCATGACGACGATCACCTTCAAGTTGTTGTTGTTGTTGTTGTTGTTGTGGCTCATGAGGGAGACTTCAGTATGACAGCGGTCCAGGTTGGCGGGTGGGGGGGGTCATGTTCTCGAGTGTTGGGGGGTCATGAGTGATGGAGGTTATGAGGACCACGGGAACTTTAGTGTAACTTCTGTGAGTTCATGGAGTTTGTTGATGGTCCACTGGGACTTGAACTTGCGTCAGCAGCTCTTTGTGAAGTTTTTGTGTTGCGTCCTCAGAGGGGAGGAAATCAGAGCACATATGTGTCGAACAAGAGTAAATAAAGCTGGTGGAGCTGAAGGGGTTTGAGCCGCAGTGGTCAGTGGACCCTGTGGATGTGACCTTGGAATTTTGTTCTCATGACCTTGTGCTACTTCTTGTGATCCAGCTCAGGCCATCGAGCGGATGATGAGTCCGACAGGTCCCAGTCCGAACCCCAACATCCCGTCTGAGTACTGCAGCACCATCCCACCCCTGCAGCAGGCCCAGGCCGCCGGCACGCTCAACTCGCCCCCTCCCACCGTCATGGTGCCAGTGTCCGTCCTCAAACAGCCCGCCAACGATGGTACGGTGTGACCCGGTACTGTCCTCGGACCCTCCGTGACTCTTGTGCCCCTGCTCCTCAGCGTGTCATCGGGAACAGAAGAGGGTCTGGTTTGCGGATGGAATCCTACCCAACGGAGAGGTGGCTGACACCACCAGGCTGAGCCACCGCAGCAGCTCACAGGACTTCAGCCTGAGCCCGGACCAGAACACTGTAAGACCCTCCAAAGTTCTGTAAAGAGTTGATGTACCATGACGTGTTTCTGAGTCCCTCGATTCCAGATTGAACTTCCAGTACTGAACCAATTCCTCTTGTTTCAGACGGATCATCCGGGGGCTGATGCCCCCCTCTCCCCGGCTGAGGTGGTGCGACTAGCGCCGTCCGGACCCTGGGACTTCTCCCTGCTGTGTGGGGTCAGCGGTGCTGTCCAAAAAAAGCCCAGTCTTCTGCCTGACAATGAGGATCAGCTTCCACCTCTGCTGCTCCTCACTGGAGAAGACGGAGCTGGAGGTCAGTGCTCTCTCCTCTCCTGCTTTATTTTCTCTCCTCACCTGCTTTCTTTTCTCTCCTCACCTGCTTTCTTCTTTTCCTTCTTCTCTCATCACCTGCTTTCTTTTTCTCTCCTCACCTGCTTTCTTTTCTCTCTTCACCTGCTTTCTTTTCTCTCCTCCCCTGCTTTCTTCTTTTCCTTCTTCTCTCCTCACCTGCTTTCTTTTCTCTCCTCACCTGCTTTCTTTTCTCTTCTCACCTGCTTTCTTTTCTCTCCTCACCTGCTTTCTTTTCTCTCCTCAACTGCTTTATTTTCTCTCCTCACCTGCTTTATTTTCTCTTCTCATCTGTTTTCCTTTCTCTCCTCACCTGCTTTCTTTTCTCTCCTCACCTGCTTTCTTTTCTCTTCTCACCTGCTTTCTTTTCTCTCCTCACTTGCTTTATTTTCTCTCCTCACCTGCTTTCTTTTCTCTCCTCACCTGCTTTCTTTTCTCTCCCCACCTGCTTTCTTTTCTCTACTCACCTGCTTTCTTTTCTCTTCTCACCTGCTTTCTTTTCTCTCCTCACTTGCTTTATTTTCTCTCCTCACCTGCTTTCTTTTCTCTCCTCACCTGCTTTCTTTTCTCTCCCCACCTGCTTTCTTTTCTCTCCTCACATGCCTTCTTCTTCTCCCTCTTCTCCCCTCACCTGCTTTCTTTTCTCCTTCTTCTCTCCTCATCTTCTTTATTTTCTCTCCTCACCTACTTTCTTCTTCTCTCCTCACCTGCTTTCTTTGCTCTCCTCACCTGCCTTCTTCTGCCTCTTCTCTCCTCACCTACATTCTTCTTCTCCCACTTCTCTCCTCAACTAAATTCTTCTTATCCCTATTCTCTCCTCACCTAAATTCTTCTTCTCCCTCTTCTCTCCTCACCTTCCTTCTGCTTCTCCTTCCTTTCTTCCATCTATGTTCACCCACTTCCTCCCTCATTTCTCCTCCCTCACCCTCTCATCCTGACTCCTCTTGTGTTCCAGACGTTCTGGTGGAGGAGAGTCCAGCCCCTTGTCAGATCAGACACTTGTTGGAGGAGGGTGGACCTCGACCTTTAACCTTTGTGCTCAACGCCAACCTGCTGGTTAACGTAAAGCTGGTCACATGTTAGTGTCGATTCTTACTATGTCACATGATCATTCTTACAAAGTCACATGATGATTCTTCAATGTCACGTGACTATTCTAAGTCAGTGGGTGATAAGTTTTAAATTCCAATATCTGAAAACGTACAACCAGATTCATTTTTTATCTACAGAAGACTTACTTTGAGTGTTATTATTATTATTATTATTGTTATTATTATTACTTCTGCGTTAAGTTCACACAGTTGTAATTACACTGTTCGAACAGTAGGGGGAGCCAGAGACAACCATGACTTAACATAGTGTCGCTTTGATACACAAATGTTTTTCATCTTTCTGTCAACTTATGTGCGTGTCCACTGTTGCACTCACACAAATGCACACAATAACACACACACACTCTGCTGGATGCTGCCGTGGTCACATGGTGTCTGTTTCTCTCAGACGGCGGTCGGAGCTGCTGGTGTTTTGGTTCAGTTGGTCTTCAGGCGCTCGGTCAGAAGGAGCTGGTGTTCCTGCTGGAGTGTCTGCCTGATGAGAGGACTCTGCCCCGAGACCTGTTCTCTCTCTGTCTCAGTGTCTACCAGGACGCTCGGAGAGGTTAGACCCAGTCCCCTACTCATCCACACACACACCTCAAGAGACCCCCAGACAGCACAGACAGGAGGAGGGAGCTCACCTGGGCTTTTGTTTTTCCAGGGAAGTTTGTGAAGGAGCTGGACAACGTCACGTTCACCAGCAGCTTCCTTGGTAGCAAAGACCACGCCGGGATGGTCTTCTTCTCTCACACGTGCCAGCCGCTGGAGGATCTGACCCTCCCGGACCACCCTTTCCTGTTCGGCCTGCTGGTCCAGAAGCTGGAGGTTCCCTGGGCCAAAGTGTTCCCGCTCAGACTGCTGCTGCGGCTCGGAGCAGAGTATAACGGTCAGTTTTACTGCTGTGGCCCCGGCTTGCTGGGAAGAGTGTCTGACAATGACATCTAGTAAAAACACAAACTTTCTCTTTCAGTGTATCCAACGACACTCGTCAGTGTCCGACACAGAGTGTCTGTGTACAGAGAGACTGGACACACCATCATGAACCTGCTCGCTGTAAGAACACAAACACACGCAACTACACACACACACCCACACACACCCACACACACCCACACACACCCACACACACCCACACACCCACACACCCACACACTCACATACACACTATCATGAACCTGCTCGCTGTGAGAACACAAACACACGCAACTACACACACACACCCACACACACCCACACACCCACACACACACACTCACATACACACTATCATGAACCTGCTCGCTGTGAGAACACAAACACACGCAACTACACACACACACCCACACACACACACTCACATACACACTATCATGAACCTGCTCGCTGTGAGAACACAAACACACGCAACTACACACACACACCCACACACCCACACACACCCACACACACCCACACACACACACACACTCACATACACACTATCATGAACCTGCTCGCTGTGAGAACACACACAAATAAACATAATCGTGAACCTGAACCACGCACACACGCACGCACACACGCACACACACACTCTCTCATTTAAAAACTCTTATATACACAGACACCAACACATTCTCATAAACGCACACACACACTGACTCTCTCTCATACACACACTGACATACACTCGCATGTTTACAGGACTTGAGGAACTACCAGTACAGTCTGGCGTCAGTGGAGGGTCTGAGAGTTCACATGGAAGTGGGTCACATTTACATTGATGTGCCCAAGTGCAGCTTCCACGAGGTGAGGCCAGGACCAGAACCTTGGGGGTCTGGGATATGTTGGTGGGCTGACGTTGTAAGGGGTCTTCCAGGTCCAGAAAGTTGTCAACTCCTCCAACGAGCACGTCATCAGTATCGGCGCCACCTTCAGCCCAGAGGCCGACTCTCACCTGGTCTGCTTCCAGAACCAGGACGGGGCCTACCAGACCCAGGCCAGCAGCATGCCGGGCAAGACCCGCACAGGTGAATGCCCTTGTCAAGGGTAGAGGTGTGAAAAAACATTGATACACTAAAAATATATTTTTTATATAATTCATATCTTTTTTCTTTTTTTTCAAATCACATTTTATTTTTATCATAGTTTCATGGTTTACGCCGTTTGTTCATTTTTGTGTTGCAAATAATCTTCTGGCCTCTAGATGGCAGCAGTCATTACGTCCTCCACAGATAAAGGAACAATTAAATCCTGCGTAATTTTGGCAATGACTGAGGACGAGAGGATACAGTTGACTCCAGCAGCTTTTAAAGCTGATGTTGGACATATTTTATATTTACAAATATATCCTTGTTCCTACAGTATCTCGATATATGGTTAAATTGGATTCTTGCCAATACACACCCGTAGTCTCCTCTGACCTAAGACTCTTCTCTGCAGTGACCGGCGCCAGTTTCGTGGTCTTCAACGGAGCCCTGAAGGCCTCGTCAGGGTTCATCGCCAAGTCCAGCATCGTGGAAGGTGGTTCCAGGCCAGGCTTCAGCAACATGGGCAGAACCCTCAGACTAAACCTGTTGTGCTTCCCCTCAGATGGGCTGATGGTTCAAATCCCTCCTGAGACCATGGAGTCCCTGCGGACGGCGCTGAGGGAGCAGACGGACTTCCACATCCAGTGCGGTCGCAGCGACGGCGGCGAGGTGAAGGAGAGTGTGACGCTGCGCTGGGTCAACTGGTCCAAACCAGTGGTCACCAGGTATGTACTGTAGGTACGTCACCAGCTGGGGGCGCCATTTTCAAAGTTGTTCGTTTTGGCAGCAGGAAGAGCGGCGTGGACGGGAAACCTCTGGACGGAGCCGTCAGCGTCCGAATGCAGCAGGACACTGAGTTTGAGTCGGAGTCTCAAGTCATCTGTTGTACTGAGGTCAGTCCTTGCCCCTCCCCCCACAGCTGTGAGCAGCACACGTGACTCAGTGACTCGTCTGTCCTCCAGGTCTTCTATCAGTCCAAGTCTCCGGACCAAAGCCTGTCGTCCATCCTGTCCTCCTGCAGCGTCTTCCAGAAGGACATCGCAGTGGCGGCCTGCGGCGCCCTCGCGCCTCACCTCGCCGTGCTGACCTCCAGCGGCATCAACTCGCTGTCACTCCGAGTCTGCACGCAGCCCGACATGGTAACGCGTCACAGTGAGAGTCATGTGATCAGAAATTCATTTTTAAATAGTTTTAGCAAAATTATTTTAAGAAAGAATGAAAAAAATGTTATATTAGATCATTAAATAATTTAATAAAAACAAATGCAACATCAATTAGTCTTAAAGATAATTCAATGCATTAAAACAAAAACATTTATCCCTTGTGTTCCTGGGTCAAGGTGACCCGAAAGCCTGAAAACAAATCTGTTTGTGGTATCCCTTGTGTTGCCTCTTGGTCAAGGTGAACGACCTTTACCACTGCATATGCATTTCTGGAAGGCAGGGACGTCGTTGACCTCGACCCAGAAACAGCACAAGGGATACCACAAACACATTTGTTTTTCGTGCCTTCGGGTCACCTCGACCCTGAGATAACACAAGATTTAAGGAAATTTAATTTTAGATCTCTTAAATGTCAGATTCAATCGTTGAATGTTCTGATGACACTGGCGTACGTCCACGCAGGTGGAGTACCTGGCGGGCTCCGGCGGGAGGCTCCTCCCACAACGCTACATGAACGAGCTGGACGGCGCTCTGATCCCCGTCATCCACGGCGGGAACACCAGCGTTCCTCAGATGCAGCTGGACCTGGACTTCTGCTTCTTTATCACTCTTTCCCTCTGACCGCTGCTCCAGACGTGACGGGAATGAATCAACTTCCTGTATGACCATCATGTGACCATCATGTGACCATCCTGCTGCGGCTTCATCTCTGGTCACCCCCCCCCCCCCCTCCCCCAACCCCCCGTGAATGTCTCCATGGAAACGAGCGAAAACATTTTTAAACCGGTGACGACTGACGACAGACTCAAAAGATTGTGACGCCTCATCTCTGCCGTTTCTCTATGAAATGAACCAAGAAATGAAATTTATTTTCACACGATCATGGACTTTTATATGCTGACCTCAGCGTTTGTAGCTCCTGAGAGACAGACGGGTCGAGTGAGAGTGAGACGGGCGAGCCGTTGGAAAGAGAGAGAGAGAGATCCGGGTCGTCTGAGTGAGTCTTCCTCAGCAGCTGGTGGTTCAGTTGTGTAGCAGAATATTTATTCAGCACTTTGATTTGTGAAGATTCTTTAAAATAAAATTTGAATTTATCGAGTGTGTTTGTTTTATCAAGGTGTGTGTATGAGTGTGTGTGTGTGTGTGTGTGTGTGTGTGCAGGTTGATTCGCTCTGGTCTGAGCACCTCCTGGATGACCCTGCTGGACTCCACATGTGGAGAGACATTGAAAGTTGTGTAGCTGGGAGACCCTCGTCACCTGTGAAGGTACCTGGACCAACGTTGTTGAACAAATAATGTGTATTTGGCAAGGGTTTCGGGGGGAGGAGGGGTGGTTTCAGTGGGGCGTGGGGGGGGGGGGCGGGTCGGTTGCCTTCAGTGGGAGAGTGTTTGTGGGTCCAGAGTTCCAGCAGCACTCGGTGGGAGCAGCAGCATCATGAGTGGACGTGTGGGAGACCTGAGTGAGAACCAGCTGGAGTGTCTGAACAAGGTGACCTTTGAACCCTGCAGCGCTCCCGAACACCCCAACTCTTGTCTTCAGCCCCCGATGACGAGTCTGATGATCCAACAATCGACTGTTTTTTTTTGTTTTTCTTTCAGTTCCGCTCCAGAATCCAGAACCTGCTCCCGGACCTTCCAGAACAACATGACCACTTCCTGCTGCGCTGGCTGAGAGGTAACACACACTAACACTAACGCACACACAAACGCACACCATGAGCAGTTTGAGGAGCTCACTTGATGGACATGTGACGTCGATGCACCCTCGCAGCTGAACTTTGACCTTCCACAAAGTAAATATTCTACACAAACCGACTTTCAACCGACGTCAGCTGAGGGGCCCGGTCCTGGGAGAGGCCCTGAGGTGTCCCTCCTGATGATGGTTCGAGTGACATGTTTTTAACTGATCTGGTCATATTTATTGAACACTTGATTGATGTCTTAGCTTCAAGACATTCATCACCCCCCCCCCCCCGCCACCCTCCACTCATCTGGCAGGGGAACCCGTCATGTGGGTTCAGGGTTTTTCAAAAAAGTGGTTTTGGGCGTTTCCCGGACTCTCCACCAGGAGGAGCTCACAGAAATCTCAGATGTGTTTTTTTTCGATTTGTGGCTCAAAGTTTCCATCAAGTACACAACTATTGTGTTGATGATTTCATTAAACATTCAAAGAGACGGAGAAACGACTTGAAAGTGAGAGAAAAAAAAATGAAAGTCGCATGTGAAGGTCACTGATAACATCTGTTGATAAGAGTCAACACACAGTTCTCAGAACTGTTTAACACAAAGTTCTGCAAACATAAACCTCACCACTCAGTAACCGTCCAGCTCATTGATAGACAAGATTGTTGTTGTGTGTGTCTGTGTAGTCTGTGTAGTTCTTTGATTTTGTTGTTACTGTTGTGTTCTTGTAGGTAGTGTTACTGCTGTTGTGTTCTTGTGATTGTTGTATTTGTCTTCTTGTGGTTGTGTTTGTTGTTTTTGTGTTCTTGTAGTTGGTGTTATTATGCTCGTTGTGTTCTTGTAGTTGGTGTTATTACAGTCGTTGTGTTCTTGTAGTTGGGGTTATTACAGTTGTTGTGTTCTTGTAGTTGGTGTTATTACAGTCGTTGTGTTCTTGTAGTGAGTGTTATTACAGTCGTTGTGTTCTTGTAGTTGGGGTTATTACAGTTGTTGTGTTCTTGTAGTTGGTGTTATTACAGTCGTTGTGTTCTTGTAGTGAGTGTTATTACAGTCGTTGTGTTCTTGTAGTTGGGGTTATTACAGTTGTTGTGTTCTTGTAGTTGGTGTTATTACAGTCGTTGTGTTCTTGTAGTGAGTGTTATTACAGTCATTGTGTTCTTGTAGTGAGTGTTATTACAGTCGTTGTGTTCTTGTAGTGAGTGTTATTATAGTCGTTGTGTTCTTGTAGTTGGGGTTATTACAGTCGTTGTGTTCTTGTTTTGAGTGTTATTACAGTCGTTGTGTTCTTGTAGTTGGTGTTATTACAGTCGTTGTGTTCTTGTAGTGAGTGTTATTACGGTCGTTGTGTTCTTGTAGTGAGTGTTATTACAGTCGTTGTGTTCTTGTAGTTGGTGTTATTACAGTCGTTGCGTTCTTGTAGTTGGTGTTATTACAGTCGTTGCGTTCTTGTAGTTGGTGTTATTACAGTCGTTGTGTTCTTGTAGTTGGTGTTATTACAGTCGTTGTGTTCTTGTAGTTCGTGTTATTATGCTCGTTGTGTTCTTGTAGTTGGTGTTATTACGGTCGTTGTGTTCTTGTAGTTGGTGTTATTATGCTCGTTGTGTTCTTGCAGTTGGTGTTATTACAGTCGTTGTGTTCTTGTAGTTGGGGTTATTACAGTTGTTGTGTTCTTGTAGTTGGGGTTATTACAGTTGTTGTGTTCTTGTAGTTGGTGTTATTACAGTCGTTGTGTTCTTGTAGTGAGTGTTATTACAGTCGTTGTGTTCTTGTAGTTGGGGTTATTACAGTTGTTGTGTTCTTGTAGTTGGTGTTATTACAGTCGTTGTGTTCTTGTAGTGAGTGTTATTACAGTCGTTGTGTTCTTGTAGTGAGTGTTATTACAGTCGTTGTGTTCTTGTAGTTGGTGTTATTACAGTCATTGTGTTCTTGTAGTGAGTGTTATTACGGTCGTTGTGTTCTCGTAGTGAGTGTTATTACAGTTGTTGTGTTCTTGTAGTTGGTGTTATTACAGTCGTTGTGTTCTTGTAGTTGGGGTTATTACAGTTGTTGTGTTCTTGTAGTTGGTGTTATTACATTCGTTGTGTTCTTGTAGTGAGTGTTATTACAGTCGTTGTGTTCTTGTAGTGAGTGTTATTACAGTCTTTGTGTTCTTGTAGTTGGTGTTATTACAGTCGTTGTGTTCTTGTAGTGAGTGTTATTACGGTCGTTGTGTTCTCGTAGTGAGTGTTATTACAGTTGTTGTGTTCTTGTAGTTGGTGTTATTACAGTCGTTGCGTTCTTGTAGTTGGTGTTATTACAGTCGTTGTGTTCTTGTAGTTGGTGTTATTACAGTCGTTGTGTTCTTGTAGTTGGTGTTATTACAGTCGTTGTGTTCTTGTAGTTGGGGTTATTGCGGTTGTTGTGTTTTTGTAGTTGGTATTTTTGCGGATATTGTGTTTTTGTAGTTGGTGCTTTTGCGGATGTTGTGTTTTTGTAGTTGGTGTTATTACAGTCATTGTGTTCTTGTAGTTGGTGTTATTACAGTCCTTGTGTTCTTGTAGTTGGGGTTATTGCGGTTGTTGTGTTTTTGTAGTTGGTGTTTTGCGGTTGTTGTGTTTTTGTAATGGTGTTATGCTGTTGTTGTGTTCTTTTTTTCGGTGTTATTACGCTCGTTGTGTTTTTGTGGATGTTGTGTTTTTGTAGTTGGTGTTTTTGCGGATGTTGTGTTCTTGTAGTTGGTGTTATTGTCTCCTGAACGTCACACCACTGTGCTCTGCATGTTGAGTTGGTCATGTGTTGTCTTCAGGTCCAGGTCCAGGTCCAGGTCCAGGCAGGTCATAATGTTTCTTACTTGTGTGTCTGCAGCTCGGAACTTCAACGTGTCGAAGGCGGAGCTGATGATCCGAAAGGTGTGTCTGATTTGCTTTGAGTGTGTGTGTGTGTTGTGGTTGCCGAGCAACAGGACTGATATTTCTCCTCTGGCAGCACGTGGACTTCCGGTGCCTGATGAAGGTGGACTTCATCATCTCGGACTGGACCCCCCCCGAGGTGCTGACCCGTCCAGTGACCCATTAGTTTTCTGGTCTGGGACGCACCCTGACAGTCTGTTTCCTACAGGTGATCCGGCGCTACCTGTCTGGAGGGATGTGCGGGTACGACCGGGACGGAAGTCCGGTCTGGTACGACGTGATTGGATCTCTGGACCCGCGAGGACTCCTCATGTCGGCCTCCAAGCAGGATTGCATCAAGACCAAGGTCCTCCACATGGAGCAGCTGCAGAGGGAGTGCAGGAGACAGAGCTGCCAGGTATTGATGCACCTTCATCACCGTCATCGTCTTGACCTTCATCATCTTTATCATCATCATCATCTTTATTACCATCATCTTCTTGACCTTCATCATCTTCTTCTTCATCATCATCTTTATCATCATCTTCTTCTTTATCATCATCATCATCTTCTTCTTCATCATCATCATCTTCATCACCATTATCTTCTTGACCTTCATCATCTTTATCATCATCATCTTTATCACCATCATCTTCTTGACCTTCATCATCTTCTTCTTCATCATCATCTTTATCATCATCTTCTTCTTTATCATCATCTTCTTATCATCTTTATCATCATCTTCTTCTTCATCATCATCATCTTCATCACCATTATCTTCTTGACCTTCATCAGCTTTATCATCATCATCACCACCATCTTTATCACCATCATCTTCTTGACCTTCATCATCATCTTTATCATCATCTTCTTCTTTATCATTATCTTTATCATCATCTTCTTCTTTATCATCATCATCATTATCATCATCATCTTCTTCTTCAGTTAGGGAAAAATGTGGAGTCCGTCACTTTGATATACGACTGTGAGGGACTTGGACGGAAGCACATATGGAAGCCTGTGGTGGAGACATACGGAGAGGTGACACCTTCAGCATCATGACCTTCATCATCATTGTCATCATCATTGTCATCATCATCTTCATCTCCCTCAGATCCTAACCATGTTTGAAGACAACTATCCAGAAGCACTGAAGAGAGTTTTCATCGTCAAAGGTGTGTGTGTGTTTGTTAGCAGATGCTGGTTGTGTATTAGTAAGTAAATAAGTTAGTGTGTGATTATGACTTGTGTGTGTGTCTGTGTGTATAAGTATATTCAAACATATGTTTATTTTGTGTATGTTTGGGAGTGTGTACGTGTGTGTGTGTCTGTGTGTATGAGTGTATTCGAACACATGTTTATTTTGTGTATGTTTGGGAGTGTGTATGTGGGGGTGTGTGTGTCTGTTTGTGTGTTTATGTCTTGTGTGTGTGTGTGTGTATGAGTGTGTTCAAACACATGTTTATTTTGTGTATGTTTGAGAGTGTGTATGTATGTGTGTGTATATGAGTATATTCAAACATATGTTTATTTTGTGTATGTTTGAGAGTGTGTATGTGTGTGTGTATGTGCCTCTTAGAGTGTGACAGTGAGTTGATGACATCATTTCTATCTCAGCTCCAAAGTTGTTTCCTGTCGTCTACAACCTTATCAAACACTTCCTGTCTGAGGAGACCAGGAAGAAGATCCAGGTGTTGGGAGGTGAGTGAGCGCCTGCGGTCATGTGACCATGTGTGACTGTGTCGAGGTCATGTGACCAGGTGTGTGTCTGCAGGTGACTGGCAGGAAGTGCTGCGTCAGCACATCGAGCCCTCGCAGCTGCCGGAGGTCTACGGAGGATCTCTGAGGGATCCGGATGGAGACCCTCGCTGCAGGACCATGGTCAGTACACACAAACAACACAATCACAGCTACACCAACAACACAACATTGACACACACAGCAACACCTGACTCTGTGTGTGTTTAGATCAAGAGCGGCGGAACCGTCCCGGAGTCGTACTACATCCAGAACTCGGTGCGGGTCGAATACGACGGCAGCGCCACGGTCAGTCGTGGCTCCGTCCTTCAGCTGGACTACACCGTCAGTGAGGCCCACAGTCAGCTCAGGTACCAGCAGAACTTCCTCCGCCAACGGATGCAACACAATTATCAAGACACAACTCTCAACCCTTGTGTATGTTCAGGTGTCAGTTCAGCAGCGATGGTGCTGATATCGGCTTCGGTGTTTTCCGGCGCTCTCCTGACCGACACAACACACTTCTGCAAGTTCTACCGTGTCAGCGCTACAACGCACACCTGGTGCCCGAAGACTGCAGTCTGACCTGCCCTGAGCCTGGAGTGTGTGAGTGACAACAGGCAACACAACAACCCTCATCACGACACTCAAACTACACAACAACCCTCATGACGACACTGAAACTACACAACAACCCTCATCACGACACTCAAACTACACAACAACCCTCATCACGACACTGAAACTACACAACAACCCTCATCACGACACTCAAACTACACAACAACCCTCATCACGACACTCAAACTACACAACAACCCTCCTCACGACACTCAAACTACACAACAACCCTCATCACGACACTCAAACTACACAACAACCCTCATCACGACACTCAAACTACACAACAACCCTCATCACGACACTCAAACTACACAACAACCCTCATGATGACACTCAAACTACACAACAACCCTCATCACGACACTCAAACTACACAACAACCCTCATGATGACACTCAAACTACACAACAACCCTCATCACGACACTCAAACTACACAACAACCCTCATGACGACACTCAAACTACACAACAACCCTCATCACGACACTCAAACTACACAACAACCCTCATCACGACACTCAAACTACACAACAACCCTCATGATGACACTCAAACTACACAACAACCCTCATCACGACACTCAAACTACACAACAACACTCATGACAACACAACAACCCTCATGATGACACTCAAACTACACAACAACCCTCATCACGACACTCAAACTACACAACAACTCTCATGATGACACTCAAACTACACAACAACCCTCATCACGACACTCAAACTACACAACAACCCTCATCAAGACACTCAAACTACACAACAACCCTCATGATGACACTCAAACTACACAACAACCCTCATCACGACACTCAAACTACACAATAACCCTCATGATGACACTCAAACTACACAACAACCCTCATTACGACACTCAAACTACACAACAACCCTCATGACAACACAACAACCCTCATGATGGCACTCAAACTACACAACAACCCTCATGACAACACAACAACCCTCATGATGACACTCAAACTACACAACAACCCTCATCACGACACTCAAACTACACAATAACCCTCATGATGACACTCAAACTATACAACAACACTCATTACGACACTCAAACTACACAACAACCCTCATGACAACACAACAACCCTCATGATGACACTCAAACTACACAACAACCCTCATGACAACACAACAACCCTCATGATGACACTCAAACTACACAACAACCCTCATCACGACACTCAAACTACACAACAACCCTCATGACAACACAACAACCCTCATGACGACACTCAAACAACACAACAACCCTCATGACGACACTCAAACAACACAACAACCCTCATGACGACACTCAAACTACACAACAACCCTCATCACGACACTCAAACTACACAACAACCCTCATCACGACACTCAAACTACACAACAACCCTCACGATGACACTCAAACTACACAACAACCCTCATCACGACACTCAAACTACACAACAACCCTCATGATGACACTCAAACTACACAACAACCCTCATCACGACACTCAAACTACACAACAACCCTCATGACGACACTCAAACTACACAACAACCCTCATCACGACACTCAAACTACACAACAACCCTCATCACGACACTCAAACTACACAACAACCCTCATGATGACACTCAAACTACACAACAACCCTCATCACGACACTCAAACTACACAACAACACTCATGACAACACAACAACCCTCATGATGACACTCAAACTACACAACAACCCTCATCACGACACTCAAACTACACAACAACTCTCATGATGACACTCAAACTACACAACAACCCTCATCACGACACTCAAACTACACAACAACCCTCATCAAGACACTCAAACTACACAACAACCCTCATGATGACACTCAAACTACACAACAACCCTCATCACGACACTCAAACTACACAATAACCCTCATGATGACACTCAAACTACACAACAACCCTCATTACGACACTCAAACTACACAACAACCCTCATGACAACACAACAACCCTCATGATGGCACTCAAACTACACAACAACCCTCATGACAACACAACAACCCTCATGATGACACTCAAACTACACAACAACCCTCATCACGACACTCAAACTACACAATAACCCTCATGATGACACTCAAACTATACAACAACACTCATTACGACACTCAAACTACACAACAACCCTCATGACAACACAACAACCCTCATGATGACACTCAAACTACACAACAACCCTCATGACAACACAACAACACTCATGATGACACTCAAACTACACAACAACCCTCATCACGACACTCAAACTACACAACAACCCTCATGACAACACAACAACCCTCATGACGACACTCAAACAACACAACAACCCTCATGACGACACTCAAACAACACAACAACCCTCATGACGACACTCAAACTACACAACAACCCTCATGACGACACTCAAACAACACAACAACCCTCATGACGACACTCAAACTACACAATAATAACACAATGCTCTCCTCCACAGATGTGGTGTGTTTTGACAACAGCTACAGCTTCCTTCAGTCCAAGCGGGTCAGTTACAAGGTGGAGGTTCTGTCCAGTACCATGTGTGACCCAGCTGACCGTCGGTGACCTGTGAACACGTGACAACAACACCTCCCAGCGGTGGTTCCAAGACAGAACTTGGTCGGAACCAACGACCGCACATCAGCACGGATGTCACATGACCTGCTCATCTTGTCGGTCATGTGACCAAAGCTAATGAACACTTAATTAAAAAAGTCCAGGACATTTGACAGAAGGATTGTGACGTCATTTGACGTCATGACGTGAGGCGCTGTTCGCTCTCTTGTCCAGCAGGTGTCGCTGTGTCTCTCTCTCTGCTCGGCTCATCAGCGGATAATGATGACAAACACGATCATCGTGCGTGTGACTGTGACGTCACCGGAACATTTCTGCAATAAACAGCTGAACAAATAAAAACACCTTTTGTTGACCTGAGACGTGACTCGTGACGACACTGAAGGTTATAAAGAGATGATGTCAGGTATGACTGGAACCATTTTGAAGGTCGTGCTCATTTTTTGTATTAGTGATAGTGAGGATGATGATGATAAGGCAAGGTAAGGTAAGGTAAAACTTATGATGATGAAGAGGAAGATTTAATGATGATGATGAAGAGGATGATGTGATGATGATGAAGGGGATTATGTGATGCTGAAGATTTAATGATGATGAAGAGGGAGATTTGATGATGATGATGAAGAAGAAGATTAAATGATGATTAAGAGGAAGATATGATGTTGATGATGATAAAGAAGAAGATGTGATGATGATGATAAAGAGGAAGATGTGATGATGGTGATGAAGAGGAAGATGTGGTGATGGTGATGAAGAGGAAGATGTGATGATGATGATAAAGAGGAAGATGTGATGATGATGATGATAAAGAAGATGTGGTGATGGTGATGATGATGATGATGAAGAGGATGATACGATGTTGATGATGATGAAGAGGAAGAGGATGATGTGGTGATGGTGATGATGAAGATGTGGATGGTGTGATGATGAAGAGGAAGAGGAAGAGGATGATGTGATGATGATAAAGAGAATGATGTGGGGATGTTGAAGAGGAAGATGTGATGATGAAAGGGAAGATGAGATGATGAAGAGGAAGATGAGATGATGATAAAGAGAATGATGTGGGGATGTTGAAGAGGAAGATGTAATGATGATGATGATAAAGAGAATGATGTGGGGATGTTGAAGAGGAAGATGTGATGATGAAAGGGAAGATGAGATGATGATAAAGAGAATGATGTGGGGATGTTGAAGAGGAAGATGTGATGATGAAAGGGAAGATGTGATGATGAAGAGGAAGATGAGATGATGATAAAGAGAATGATGTGGGGATGATGAAGAGGAATAAGTGATGATGAAAGGGAAGATGTGATGTTGAAGAGGAAGATGTGTTGATGATGACGATGATGATGATGAAGATTTGATGATGATGATAAAGAGGATGATGTGATTATGATGATGAAGAGGATTATGATGATGAAGATTTGATGATGATGATAAAGAGGATGATGTGATTTCGATGATGAAGAGGATGATGTGATGATGATGATGAAGAGGATGATGTGATTATGATGATGAAGAGGATTATGATGATGAAGAGGATTATGATGATGAAGAGGATTATGATGATGAAGAGGATGATGTGATTATGATGATGAAGAGGATTATGATGATGAAGAGGATGATGTGATTATGATGATAATGATTATGATGATGAAGAGGATGATGATGCTAATGATGAAAAGGACGATGTGATGATGAAGGCCTTTGTGACGATGATGAGGATCTTTGTGATGATTAAGGCCATGTGCTTTTACATAAGAGTCAAGTGAACATCTGCAGCAGATGTGTGCCGCATAGGCAGGGAGGGAGTGATGACGCAGCACCTCGGCAGCCAATCAGCGGCTGCGCTGAACTCTGACTAGAGACGAGCATCACTGGCGGAAGGTGGGGGGGGGGTGGGGGGGCGGTTGTTTACAGTCGCTACCTGTCGCGGTCCGGTGGGCGGGGTTAACCGAGGGTGTGTGTGTGATGCGAGCAGGAGGGGGGCGGGGTCGCCGGACGTGAGTAAATGACGTCAGCGCCTGCTGTCGCCAGCGAAAGCAACATGGCGACAGAATGGAGCGGGCAGCAGGGTTGCGTCCTCACCGTCATCATCTGTCTGTGGAGCGCCGTGGGCGGCCGGACCGACACCGCGGCCTCCTCCGGGGGGTCCGGCGAGGGGAGCCGGGTGCTCGGCATGCGGCTGGAGCGCAGCGACAAGCCCGCCACGACCACCGACGACGGCGTCCTCCAGGTGACGGAGGAGAGCTCGGTGCTGCTGCGCTTCTACGGGCTGCAGCTCCACCCCGGCGCCTGGACCCAGATCCGCTTCACCGAGATGATGGACGCGCGCGGGGCGGAGGACCCGGAGGAGACGGCGGCGGCGGGTGGGGAGGAGGAGGCGGTGGCGGCGGCGGCGCGCGCGGGGATGGAGAGGACCTGCGTGGACTTCACCAAGGACATCAGCGTGGGCAGCTTCATGAACGTGAGCAGCGGCGGGACCTCCGGGGTCATCGCCGTGCACGTCAAGCCGCTGCGCAAGAGCGAGCCGCGGAAGGAGTACGCGCTGTGCACGCGCCGCGCGGACGGAGCCGCGTGGGAGCTGCTGGGGGACAGTGATGGGCGCGTGCTGGTGGTGGAGGAGAAGAAGTCGCTGCTGCCCCTGTGGCTGGAGTACATCCTCATCTGCTGCCTGCTGGTTCTGTCCGGCATGTTCAGCGGCCTGAACCTGGGCCTGATGGCTCTGGACCCCATGGAGCTGCGCATCGTGCAGAGCTGCGGCACCGAGAAGGAGATGAAGTACGCGCGCAAGATCGAGCCCATCCGGAGCAAAGGGAACTACCTGCTGTGCTCGCTCCTGCTGGGGAACGTCCTGGTCAACACCACGCTCACCATCCTGCTGGACGACCTGATCGGGTCCGGGCTGGGCGCCGTGGTGGCCTCCACCATCGGCATCGTCATCTTCGGCGAGATCGTCCCCCAGGCCTTGTGCTCCAGACACGGGCTGGCCGTGGGCGCCAACACCATCGTGCTCACCAAGTTCTTCATGCTCCTCACCTTCCCGGTCTCCTTCCCCGTCAGCAAGCTGCTGGACGTCCTGCTGGGTCAGGAGATCGGCACCGTGTACAACCGGGAGAAGCTGGTGGAGATGCTGAAGGTGACGGAGCCTTACAACGACCTGGTGAAGGAGGAACTCAACATGATCCAGGGGGCGCTGGAGCTGCGGACCAAGACGGTGGAGGACGTGATGACGCCGCTGAACAACTGCTTCATGATCCAGGCGGACGCCGTCCTGGACTTCAACACCATGTCCGAGATCATGGAGAGCGGCTACACCCGGATCCCGGTCTACGACGACGAGCGCTCCAACATCGTGGACATCCTGTACGTCAAGGACCTGGCCTTCGTGGACCCGGACGACTGCACCACCCTGAAGACCATCACCAAGTTTTACAACCACCCGGTCCACTTCGTGTTCCACGACACCAAGCTGGACGCCATGTTGGAGGAGTTCAAGAAAGGTGTGTTTGTATTTGTCAACAATGAGAGTGTTGGCATGACGACAAACTTGACCATCGTAACCATGACAACCGAGCTACACTGAAGTAGATTCTGACTGACAGTCATATGACCTCTGACATGGCTTGTGTCGGTCGATACCATTGATCAGTGGAATGTTTGTCAGAGGGAGCTGCTGTGACTGGTCGTAGAGAGTCATGTGACTCGCTCTGGGGATTGGAACTTGATCAACTAATGATCGTCTAATCGTGACATGATCATTGTGATCAACTGAGGTGCGTTCAGGCGCACAGGATTACTGTTGTCAGCCCATGTTTAGTGAGGATCAAACACTCGACTGACAACAAGATAACGTTACCTTGACGACAACATCAAAGAAATCTGTTTCTATTACAACTTTAATTCCGTCACCTTCTCACCCCTTTACCTTCCCTCCCTTTTACTTTCTCCTTCCTTCACCTCCTTACCCCATGATGATAGTGATGATTAGGATGAAGGTGATAATGAAGGTCATGGTGTTGTTGAGGATGAAGGTGATGGTGATGATGATGAAGGTGGTTATGTTGATGAGTATGAAGGTCATGATGATGAAGGTGATGATGATGTTGATGAGGTCATCCTCATCATGATGATGATGATAATCAAAATGTTGATGATGATATTGATGATAATGTAGGTGGTGATGATGATGATGAAAGTGATGATGATGATGATGATGAAGGTGATGATGAAAATGTTGATGATGATATTGATGATAATGTAGGTGGTGATGATGATGAGGATGATGAGGATAAAGGGGATGATGAAGATGATGATGATGAAGGTGATGATTATGATGAGGATGAAGAGGATGAAGGTGATGATGAAGGTGATGATGATGATGATGATTATGATGATGATGATGATGAAGGTGATGATGAAGATGTTGATGATGATATTGATGATAATGTAGGTGGTGATGATGAGGATAAAGGGGATGACGAAGATGATGATGATGAAGGTGATGATTATGATGAGGATGAAGAGGATGAAGGTGATGATGAAGGTGGTGATGATGATGATGGTGATGGTGAGGATTAAGGTGGTGATGATAATACCATGTCAACATCAACAATCATTGTTTGACAAGAGAACTCAGATCATTGTTTTGCACAGACGGGGTCGTGACCTTTACATGATCTCTCCGCAGGCAAGTCTCATCTGGCCATCGTCCAGAAGGTCAACAACGAGGGGGAGGGAGACCCCTTCTATGAGGTCCTGGGTCTGGTCACCCTGGAGGACGTCATAGAGGAGATCATTAAGTCTGAGATCCTGGACGAGTCTGACCTCTACAGTAAGACTCTCACACACACACACACACACACACACTCACATGCACACACACACACACATAAAGATGCATTCAATTATTGAGTTGTTATAAAGTTTTGTATTTTTGTGAATTAATATATTTTAGTATGAATATGTGATAATTCTGTGTAATAATTGTTCTTTTAATAATGCGTAGTATTCATGTGAATTAATGTAGTGTAGTATTATATTGTAATTATGTAGTGTGGTGTTAAAGTGTAGTAATAGTGTGGTGATAAAGTGTTATATTATTGTGTAGTATTCTTTTTTATTAATATAGTGTTTAAATAGTGTGTAGTATTATTTTTTAGTAATATAGTGTAGTGATAAAGTGTTGTATTATTGTGTAGTATTATTTTTTATTAAAATAGTGTTTAAATAGCGTGCAGTATTATTTTTGTAGTATTATAGTGTTATATTATTGTGTAGTATTATTTTGTAGTAATATAGTGCAGTGATAAAGTGTTGCTTTATTGGGTAGTATTATTTTGTAGTAATATAGTGTTGTATAAGTGTGAAGTATTATTTTTATTAATATAGTGTTTTATAAGCGTGTAGTATCTTTTTAATAATGTAATGTTTTATAAGTGTGTAGGATTATTTTGAAGTAATCTAGTGTAGTGATAAAGTGTTGTATTATTTTTGTAGTAATATAGTGTTATATTAGTGTGTAGTATTATTTTGTAGTAATATAGTGTTGTATAAGTGTGTAATATTATTTTTAGTAATATAGTGTTTTATAAGTGTGTCGTATCTTTTTAGTAATGTAGTTTTTTATAAGTGTAATATCATTTTGTAATTATATGGTGTAGTGATATAGTGTTGTACTAGTGTGTAGTATCTTTATAATAACGTAGTCAAGTGATTTAGGGTAGTAATATACTGTAGTAACGTCTAGTAACATTGTGTATGACTTGTGTGTCATGTGACTGCAGCTGACAACAGGAACAGGAAGAAAGTGGATCCTAACAAAAGCAAACGAGACTTCTCAGCGTTCAAACACGACGGCGACAGTAACGTCAAGATCTCTCCTCAGCTCATGCTGGCGGCTCATCGCTTCCTCGCCACAGGTGGATTAACACACCATCATTCAGGCCTCTGTCACCGCCACTTACCGTCACTCCCAGACACAGACACACACACACACACACACACACACACACATATAGACTGTAGTTAATTAATTATAAACAAATACAAGTTGATCCTAAATACAGTGTTTGTATGTGTGTGTCCATGTGTGTGTGTGTGTGTGTGTGTGTCCACGTGTGTGTCCATATGTGTGTGTATTCATGTGTGTTAGAGGTGAGTCTCTTCAGTCCATTTCAGATCACGGAGAAGGTTCTGTTGAGGATTCTGCGACACCCCGACGTCATCCAGGAAGTGAAGTTCAACGACAACGACAAGCGCTCGCCGCATCACTTCCTGTACCTGCGAGGAAAACCTGTGGACTACTTCATCCTCATCTTGCAGGTGTCACTCACTCGTGCTGGTCGTCATGGCGACATGTGTGTCCGTGTGTGTATGTGTAAAGAGACACTGCAGGAACTATCTCATATTTATTTGATGCCAGCAAGTGTTACTGGAGACACACAAGTGAAACACAAACTAACGCGTGCGTATGTATTGTGTGTGTGTGTGTTTGTGTGTGTGTTCCAGGGTCGAGTTGAGGTCGAGGCTGGAACCGAAAACATGAAGTTTGAAACGGGAGCGTTCTCGTACTATGGCGTGATGGCTCTGAACACACCCACACTGGGTGAGAGACACACACTCTCGTTACACACACACTCTCGCACAAAAATTGATAAACACACAAAAGGTAAAGCTAAAAAGCAGTTCCGATGTGTGACGGTTTGAGTTGAGGAGGGGGTCAAAGGTCAGCGTCAGTGATGTCACCGCGAGTAAAGCTGCCCCACAAGTCAAGAGGCTTTAGTGCTAAAGACAGCAGCTTAGACCAGTCTGCAGCTCGAGGACACTGAAGGTCACCCGACGCCTCCCTCGCCCACTTGTCAATCATTCATGTGACCACTTCAGTCACATGACGCCACTGACCCCTGCAGGTGTGTCACTGATCCCCCCTGACTTCATGTCAACACACACTGATGATGATGTAACCGCTGCGGCTCCTCTGAGATCTGGAGCCCCCTGCTGGACGCTCGCTGCATGTGCAGGTTCTCTCAGACTGACAACGACCTCTCTGTCTCTCTGTCCCTCAGCCGTCACCCCCCCTCTCTCCCCCTCGGTGGCCTCCCCCCCACCTCGACGTCTCTCTCTTAAGAGGTTTTCTGTCTTCTCTCGCTTCCCAGGTAAAAGAACCGGGGTCTCGTTGGGGGGGTTCTCTTGTGCAATCTGTGGTCCACGCACCCCCAACAAGACCTCTTGCTTGGAGGTCTGTGGACTCTCACCTTCATCATCATCATCATCTGTGCACAGGAGGCTTCACAGTTCATCGTGAACGCTCCTCTGCCCGAGAGGAGAGGATGCAGAAAGTTAGAGGAAATGAAAGGAGGTGAAAAGGAAAGGAGGAGAAAAGCATAAGCATAAGGAAGGAAAAGAGGGAGAAGAGGAGGAAAGGAAAGTGAGGGAGGAAGGTAGTAAGGAGTGGAGGAGGAGATAAGGAAGGAAAAGAGGGAAAAGAGGAGGAAAGGAAAGTGAGGGAGGGAGGGAGTAAGGAGAGGAGGAGGAGATAAGGAAGGAAAAGAGGGAGAAGGGGAGGAAAGAAAAGTGAGGGAGGTAGGTAGTAAGGAGTGGAGGAGGAGATAAGGAAGGAAAAGAGGGATAAGAGGAGGAAAGGAAAGTGAAGGAGGAAGGTAGTGAGGAGAGGAGGAGTAGATAAGGAAGGAAAATATAGAAAGAGGAGAGAATGAAGGGAAAGTGAGGGAGAGGGAAGTAAGGAGTGGAGGAGGAGATAAGGAAGGAAAAGAGGGAGAATAGGAGGAAAGGAAAGTAAGGGAGGAAGGTAGTGAGGAGAGGAGGAGGAGATAAGGAAGGAAAATAGGGAAAAGAGGAGGAAAGGAAAGTGAGGGAGGAAGGAAGTAAGGAGAGGGGGAGGAGATAAGGAAGGAAAAGAGGGAAAAGAGGAGGAAAGGAAAGTGAGGGAGGAAGGAAATAAGGAGAGGAGGAGGAGATAAGGAAGGAAAAGAGGGAAAAGAGGAGGAAAGGAAAGTGAGGGAGGAAGGAAGTAAGGAGAGGAGGAGGAGATAAGGAAGGAAAATAGGGAGAATAGGAGGAAAGGAAAGTGAGGGAGGAGAGGAGGAGATAAGGAAGAAAGGGGGTAAAGGGTTCACTCACCCACTAATGTTTTTCGCTGCTTCAAACTGCAAAACTTTGACGTCATCACTGAAGTCTTCAGGAGGCTCCGCTCAGAATGTCTCACAGACGACTGAGATTATTTCCATAGCGACTAGAGATTAAGAAGCATCTGATGATGAAGTGAGAAACACTTCCTGTGACTGACACCTGACAGCCCCGCCTCTCTGTGACATCACAACCAATCACCGTCTCTGTCTCCTCATGTGTGACCTTCATCTCACACTGTCATGTTCACCGTCATCATCTGAGCGTCCTCACTGTGTGTGTGTGTGTGTGTGTGTGTGCGTGTGTACACATGTCTTTGTGTGTGTGCAGGATTTTTGTATTTCTGTCCATGCATGTGCGCGTCTTGGTTTGTGTGTATGTATGCTTGCATGTCTGTGTGAGTTTACAGCATGTTTGTGTGTGTGCGTTTGTGGTGCGTGCGAGTGTGTGCATGAGTGTAAATCTTTATGCACATGACTATGTGTGTATGTTGTTTGTGTGTGTGTGCAAATGTGTATGTATGTCTATGCATTTGTGTGTGTGTATATATGTGTTTGTCTGTGTGTGTGAGTGTGAATATGTGTGTGCATGTGTGTGTTTGTCTGTGTGAGTGTGTGTGCATTTGTGCATGTGTGAATGTGTGTGTGTGTGTGTGTGTGTTTGTCAGTGTGTGTGAATGTGTGTGCATGTGTTACTGTGTGTGTGTATGTATGTGTTTGTTAGTGTGTGTGCATGTGTTACTGTGTGTGTGTGTGTGTTTGTTAGTGTGTGTGAATGTGTTACTGTGTGTGTGTGTGTGTGTGCTTGTTAGTGTGTGTGTGTGTGTGTGCATGTGTTACTGTGTGTGTGTGTGCGTGTGTGTTTGTTAGTGTGTGTGAATGTGTGTGAATGTGTTACTGTGTGTGTGTGTGTGTTTGTTAGTGTGTGGGAATGTGTGCATGTGTGCATGTGTGCATGTGTGCATGTGTTACTGTGTGTGTGTTTTTTAGTGTGTGTGTGTGCATGTGCATGTGTGTGCGTGTGTTTGTGTGTGTGTGTGCATGTGTGTGTGTGTGTGTTTGTGTGTGTGTGTGCATGTGTGTGTGTGTGTGTGTGCATGAGTTTCTTCTCACTGCTCTCTCTCTCCAGAGTTCCGCTCTCCTTCTCACGGAGGAAACCTCAATCGTTCTGCGTCTCTGAGCTGCACTGAGCGTGCTCCTGAGGGGGGGTCCGTGGGGGGGAGCAACAGCCAGATCCCAGGAACCCCCTTCCAGTATGTTCCCGACTTCTGCGTCAGAGCGCTGACCGACCTGCAGTTCGTCAAGGTAACGCATATCCAGCCTCCGTGTGTGACCACTAGAGGGCGACTGGTGTCTGACCCTCCTCTTCTATCCAGATCACTCGCTCGCAGTACCAGAACGGCCTGCTGGCGTCTCGTCTGGACAGTTCTCCTCAGTCACCAGAGGGCAGTACCGTCCGCTTGGACTTGTCTAACCCGGTGCCCCCCATCACCCCGCCAGGGCCTTTGGCCACGCCTCCCATCAAACAACAGGTGCCGCCCCCTGGTGGCAGGATCGCGCCGTCGTCTTGTCGCCGACCGAGTCAGCCTTTGCCACAGGCCTGTCCTGGGACCCAGACCCCCCTCCCACAGACCATAGTCGCCCCGCAAACAAGCTCAAAGACCCCGCCGTCGCCTCCTTCTGTCGACTCTGAGAACAGCGTTGGGGAGACCACCACGCTGCTCGGGGATCAGCAGAACTGTGCCGGTCCTCGGCGGCCCAGCGGTTCCGGACCGCAGACCCAGGTCCACACCATCAGCCACACACACACGGAGAGCACCATCTGACCCACAGCGCCACCTACTGTTCGGCCCCTGCTCTCCTGACCAGAGCGCCACCTTGTGACCCTTCTTCATCCTGCATGGTCCTCATCAACAGAGCCCAACGGGAGGGAACATGAAGGTTCAATAACCTTTGACCTTTTCAGGTTTGAACAAACTGTAATTAGTTTTTTGGTAACTTTGCCACTGTGAAGTTGTGCGAGACTCTGGGAGGAGACCAGACGCAACGTTTGGAACACTGTGACGGCAGAAGCGCTGATGTTTGTTTGTTTGTTTCCTTTAAGCGCCTGATTTGGGTTCGTTTGTGCAAAAACCTGAATAGTCCAAAACCTGTCGCAAGAGTTTTAACTTGCTAATACTTGACGTGCTGCTCCGGAGGAAGATGGCCGCTCATCTCCGCCAGTTTGGTCCAGATGTTTTGCACAAGCGTCGTGGCGGCGTCTTAATTCTCGTAGCTGGCTGGTGGGGGCGCCGTACTCTGGTGCTCCCGGGTCCAGAATGGAGCGGTACCGGTGATCGTTCCGAGCAGCGCGACGGTGCTGTGTTAGCCTTAACAGAAGAAAGATGTGCTGAAAGCTATAGCCGAACGGCTGAAGCTAGTAACTCGTAGCAGTAAATATACCGACGCATTTATTCAACAGTCCAAATCTTTATTTACAAACGACACAGAAACATTAACAAACGCACCTTCACGTCGAGATGTTGCTGTTCTGTGGCCGGTTAACAATCGTTCTCATGGTGGACCTGTGGGGCAGGGGTCTCAAACTTTATGAGTGCAGGCAGAGCAAGGGACTCCTAACGTCAGATCATATATATTAATTTAATTATAAAGTTTAAATGGAACAGAGTAATACAATAAAATAACTAGTAAATTAGATAAATTTGCCCAAATTCATAGTTTAACCACACACGCAAAAATATGTTTAATATTAAACAAATAAATATAAATTGAATTTGTCAAAGACCTTTCCAACGGGTGACCCAGTCTTCACAAGACTCCTGCTGGCCCCCCAGCCAGTTGAGTTTGAGACCCCTGACCACGTCACGTCTACCGACCTGAGAAACATAAAAAGTGGTTGAAATGTCATGACGTGACGACCCAGCGTGACATGAAAGCAGGACTTTGATGATCATTAGTCGACATTAAATCTGACGTTGTGTTGGTGCGACCTCTGAACTTTGAGGATTGACACTGAACAGATTGTTGCAGCCGTGGACGGGGGTGTTAGCATGCTAACTCACTGGCTAGCTTTATATTTAACCAGCCAGAGTTTCCATGTCATGAAGAGAAAGTTAATGAACGTCCGACCAGGTGAAGGATTGACTCGTCCTGGTCGACCGAGTTTGTCGATATTTAACCCAACTTTCCATCGCATGTCTTCTCCCCGCGTTCGCTCCCGCTTTAGCCGAAGATGTAGTTTACAAATCGTTGCACTTCAAACCAGGGAAACCTCGAGCACTTCCTGTGTACAGACTGTGCTGCTAGCATGGTGGCTACTTCGGTCAGAGTCCTGAGTAGAGTTTATTTTCTTCAACATAGACTGAAATATATTTATGTCAGCAGCAGAGTTGAACTTTCATTTGAACAATCTGAGAGATGATCCAGTTCAAGCACAAGACGTCTGACATCTCCAGCACTTTAGCGCCCCCGTGACCGAAACTAAGTTACAGCATTGTTACAGTCGTTGTCCATCCATCGATTTATTCCGTCATCTAAACCTGGAAAAATATTCTTGTCCTCCATATTTGCAGCACCGCCAGCTGTTACACTCGTTCACTCAGTCATCCATTCATTTATTCATCCATCTATCCGGTGTCAGCCTCTTCACTGTGTTTTCAGATTTTTATTTGATGTACGACTTTGCTAAATAATAATAAAGATTCGTGAGGGACGTTCCTGATCCGGAGTGGAGTCGTACCGTCCACCTGGTTCCTGTACAAAGTTTGACGCATCTTTGTGCTTGAAAGGAAGACTTGAACAGAGCAATAACGACAGGTTTGTTCAGACTCTCACTGATGTTTGCTGCTGAGAGAACAAACTGATTTTATTTTGAAATGTTCCACCTGGTCTGGACCGGGTCTGGTAGTTGAAAGTGACTGAACAAATAAGTGTATTTATTAAAAGCTGTGAGTCGTCGCAGGAGGACGTTAAAAACAGATTTTATTTATTGAAGATGTCTGAGTTGAAAGTGAAGCAATAAACACACATAAACACTTTTTGTCCTACTGTTGTGTTCTTGGCCGTCTGATAAATTGTCTGAGGTTGAGTTAGTTTTGTTCGAATATTTTGAGTTCGATATTCTTATTCAATACATTTTTCGCAGCCTATTAAATACAATATAAAAATGTTGGTATAGTTGTGAGAATATAATTGACTGAAAGTAACTTGAATATTCACTAAGTAGATAAAGTATCTCAGTAATCTTTTGGTATTGTCTGGTTTTTATTTGTTCAGGCTTTTCCTTGATTTTCTGGAACTCCTGTTGTGTTATCAGTTTTATCTTGATCTTTAAAGTATATACTTTATTGAATATTGTTTTGATTGTTTAAGTGCTTTGTGACCCTGGTCTGGAAAAGCGCTATACAAATAAAAATGACTTACTTACTTACTATTATACCGACAATTTTAAATTAAAAATGCCACGAATGAAAAAATATTACATTTTAAAATTGTATTTTTTAATGATCCTAATATCAAACAATAGGTATGTGTTAAAATAATTAATCTATTTTGAAAATATACGATTTTTAACAATTAAAAAATTAAAGAAGCGAATAAAACCTTTTTAATAATACATTTTAAAATATAAAGTTTAATCGTTTTAGATTCAACCATTCAATATGGAGACGCTACTAATAAAAATGTTATTTATAATAATATTTACAAAGAAACGAGTGTTCGGAGAAGTAAACAAGTGCCTTTTTTCGGCGTGTGCGCGTGTTTGCGGGTCTGCGGACTTGAATGCATCATCCTTGTCAACAACTCCCGGCGTCTCCCGACTGTCCTTGAACGCCGCAGATGCTGCGAGTGGGCGGGGCCGCCGAGGGTGCTGGAGTCACATGACCGCGCGCAGCCAGGACCAGATCCAATATGGCGGCCAGCTCGGCGGGTGTCCCGTTATTGTTGACAGTGTTGTTGTGGTCCTGGACTGGGTTCGGCGCCTGTACTCAGGGCGCGCCTCTGGTCCTCGGGCTGCGGCTGGAGGACCCGGCGGGCCCGGTGTTCATGAAGAGCCACATCATCACAGCTCCGGCCGGGTCGTCGTTCCGGCTCCGTCTGTTCGGGTCCAGCCTGAATGGAAGCTCTCCCTGGGTGGCTTTCGCCGGAGTGGTCGGCGGGGCTGCGGGGGCGGTGGGCGACACCGAGGACCCGTGTGAGCTCGAGTCCAACCGCCGGGAGTCCCTCTTCACGGTGTCCAAGGACTTCGTCCCGGATGAGGAGCACGGCGGGCTGCTGACGGTGGAGGTTCGGTCCAGTAGCGGATCCGCCTCACGGATCTACCACCACCTCTGCGTGCGGACCGGAGACGAATGGGCTTCTACTGGCCCGGACCGCTTCCACGTCAGCACCGACAGCGCTTGGCCCGCGGACCACATCCCTGCCTGGGGTCTGGCGGTTCTGGTCGTGGTGCTGTTGTTGGTTTGTGGGCTGCTGCGGACGGTGAACCTGAGCCTGCTGTGGCTGGACCCGGTGGAGCTCTACGTCATCCACAGCTGCGGTTCCGAAGAGGAGAAGCGGGCCGCCAAGAAGCTGGAGCCCATCAGGAGGAGAGGGAACTTCCTGGTGAGTCCTGGTCCAAACGTCACTCTCCATCTTCAAAACTGAACCTCTCTCTGTCCTCAGGCCTGCTCGCTGCTCTTCCTGTGTGTTCTGGGACACTCGGTTCTGGGGGTCCTGCTGTACCGGGCCCTGGGCTCCATTCTCTCGGCCGTCTTCACCAGCGGGATCCTCATCTTCCTGGTGGCGGAGCTGGTCCCTCACATCGTGTGTTCGGGGTACGGCTTCCAGGTGGCGCCGTCTCTCACCTGGCTGGCCCAGGTGTGCCTGGTTCTGACCTGCCCGCTGTCCTGCCCGCTGGGCCTGGTCCTGGACCTGGCCCTGAGGCGAGACATCAGCACGTGTGGCATCAGGGAGCGGGCCATGGAGATGATCCACACCAATGTCAATGACCCGTACAGGTGAGCGCGTGAGAAGGTCCTGACGGGTCCACGCTGAAGTTCTGGTTCTGTGCCGTGACCTCGCCTGCTCTGCTGCTGCAGTGAGTTTGTGAAGGAGGAGTTCAGCCGGGGGGCGCTGCGGAGCAAGACGGTGGAGGACATCCTGACCCCGCTGAAGGACTGCTTCATGCTGCCCAGCTCCGTGGTTCTGGACTTCGCCACCATGTCCGACATCATGCAGAGCGGCTACACCCGCGTGCCCATCTACGAGGAGGAGAGGTGAGCCCGTCGGACCTCTTCATCCCCCCCGACCCCAGTTTGACCTTCAGTCAAAGGTCATAGGTCAGATGTTGTTTTTTACTCGTTTGACCTTCACTATCTGTTACCTTTGTGTGTCAATGAGTTGTACGAACGAATGAACGACAAAGACACTCAGCGGCGCCACCCTGAGGAACTTTACAGTGAAGGGCGTTAGATGTTTGACCTTATTTTATAATCATCAACTCTGAAGATGTTACTGTTCTCACACATGCACACGCACACACACCTGCACACGCACACACACACGCTCACATACACAGCACTTAAGTAGTATTTGTTATTTGAAAAGAAAACGTTTTAAATCAATAATAACATTTTTAACACATAGATTTTCTTGTTCTAATTTAAATAGTTTGTAAATAAATGTTCGCAATTCAATTTTTTTTTTAAATTCCTGAGCTTTTAAATTCAACAATTAATTGGTATATTCTGATTTTATACCAATATTTCAATATTTAATTTAAAACGTTTTTAATTAAATCCCATTTACTTTTAAATAGTTATTTATAACGATATATAACGATTCAAATTAGATCACAAAACTCTTAAGAAAGAAAATAAAGAAACACATTTTTTAATTCAATAATTAAAAAAAAAAAAAGTCTAAATGTATACAGTATTGAATTCAATTATTAGGAAGAATAATGCTTATAATTGATTCATAATTTGATTGAATAATACACCTTTATTACCTTTAAATTTGTTCACAAATAATATAAAATGTCGTGAATACACATTATATTCATACACATTAGTACATAAACTATAGAAAAAGGAAAAAATAATAATCATCAAGGACAAATGATAATATAAATATCATAAAAACAAACACAATTATGAATAAGATAATGATAAATACATAATATGTATCTTCACTAAACAGTAGTAAAAGAAAACAAACTACAAAAGTAGATTAATTCAGAGTCTTAATTATATATTCGCTGTTAAATGTACTTCCATACGCGTGTGTCCTCTCAGGTCCAACATAGTGGAGATTCTGTACGTCAAAGACTTGGCTCTGGTGGATCCAGACGACTGCACACCGATGACCACCATCACCAAGTTCTACAACCACCCGCTGCACTTCGTGTTCAACGACACCAAGCTGGACGCCATGTTGGAGGAGTTCAAGAAAGGTGTGTGTTTTTCGTACTGAGATCCGATCACTTGAATGTTCGATCAGTAGAGATGAACTTTAGAAACTGAAGTTTTTGTTGCTGGTACTGGACCAGGTTCTAGACCAGTGATGGGCTATTAAAATCGCTCAAGGGTCACAATTTAAAGACTGCCTGCTGTAAGGGCCACCAAAGAAAAATAAAAGGAGGGAAAATTATAAAGTAAGAAATAATCAATCAGAATATGCTTAAATTATTATCATTTTGTATTTATATAACTTTTAAAATGTCTAAATCTCGCATAAATCTTTAAATCAAACATTTTTATATTAACATGAATCTTTTTGAGGGGATATAATTATGGAGGCAAATGTGTTGTCAATTTAAAAGAAAGTGATTAAATCCAAAAAAACATTTTCAATCTTTTTAAAAAAATTAATATCGACTTCAAAACTTCATTTAGTTCAATAAATAAAACGACTGTGAAACGGTTTTCTTTGATTGAAGTCACCGCTTTGTGTTTGGAATATGTTGTGGAAAATACATCTATGTCTGGATAATTAAATCCTCAAAAAGTTTATTTCAATCATTTTTTTATTAAATCAAACAAACATTTGTTGTTTGTTTTATTTTAAACTTCTTTTTTTTATAATTCAAAACATTTTTTAATTAAAGCAAATTTTCTTTAACTTAATTCATCTTCTATATGTTGTTTGATAATAAAGAAACAAATTGACCTTCCTTAACAAATACTCGCAAAAATGTCTTATATTATACATACAAATATTACATATTTAGAGACTAGTGGTTGGTTTCGACATGAACTTTGACCTCATGAGGGCCACACAAATACATTTTGCCAAGCTTTTTTTTTTTTCACCTGAGGTTGGCTTAACATACAAACGATGAATAACCTGACCTCTGACCTCTTCTCCAGGAAACTCCCACATGGCCATCGTCCAGAAGGTCAACAACGAGGGGGAGGGGGACCCCTTCTATGAGGTCCTGGGTCTGGTCACCCTGGAGGACGTCATAGAGGAGATCATCAAGTCCGAGATCCTGGACGAGTCTGACGGCTACCGTGAGTGACCACCAGTCGCCCACATTTTGCAGTCAGTCTGACCTCTGACCTCCCATGCAGTGGACAGGAAGGTGAAGCGTCCGCTCGCCCCACTGGACCTTCCGCTGGAGCCTCGCTGCAGCCACGACGAGTTCTCGCTCTTCAAACCCCCCGAAGGAGAACCCAAGATCAGGACCTCGCCTCAGCTGCTGCTGGCCACACATCGCTTCCTGTCAAGAGGTGCGTGTGTGTGTGTGTGTGTGTGTGTGTGCGTGTGTGTGGGTGTATAAACATGTCAGTTCTGTTGTGTGTCAGTACATTTTGTGTACGTTATCTTTTTAATGTCGTTAAAGTAGTGATTCAGTCTCCACCAATGAGATGCAGAAAGACAGAAGCAATCGCTAATGATTGTTCATAAAGTGTGTAAACGGTTCATCCATGTGTGTGTGTGTGTGTGTGTGTGTGCGCAGAGGTGGAACACTTCAGTCCCGCCCGGGTGTCAGAGAAGGTTCTCTTCCACCTGCTGCGTCACCCCAGTGTGAACCAGGAAGTGCACTTTGACCCCAGCAACCGACTCAGTCCGGCCCACTACCTGTACACTCGGAACCACCCGGTGGACTACTTCATCCTGCTGCTGCAGGTAGGTCCGGTTCTGACTGTGTCGTCTCTCCAGACTACAGTTTACCTCTTCAATCGAATGTTACAATGATCCGCGCAGTGGTCAGTACCCGTCACACGACGAGGATTGTTAGAGGTTTTATCCGTTTTAGGATCAAGGAAATATTTATACACATAACTAACTAATCTTCATTTTCACAATACTGTAGGGATAAACAACAGCACTGTATCGATTAATATATACATACATACATACAAACATACATACATACGTAATTTATTGTTGTTGCTTTGAATTCATGTCTTTTTACTATGGATCTGTCATGGATTTTTAAAAAGTGTGTATAAAATAGATGGCAAGATGGCAGCTAAACAAACAATTGAAGCCTTGATATGACTGAGGATGAGAGGATACAGTGAGTCCAGCAGCTTTTAAAGCTGATGTTTGGACAGATTTTGTTTTCAAAACAATTGAAATCAGTTACGACTTCATCAAGAGTCATGTGGTCTGTAAATTCTGCAACACCAGAGTCAAGTACTCCACAATACTACACATATATCCTTGTTACTACAGTATCACTATATATCGTATCGTTGCCCCTTTATTGTGTGTGTGTCGTATCTTTACATTTTTTTTAAATACGCAACCTAGTATGTGTCGCCTCCATCTTGTTCCTACACCAGACAGAGGTCTTAAGTGTGTCATGTGACCAAGACTGTCCACTCACTGCAGGGTCGCGTGGAGGTCGAGATCGGGAAGGAAGGACTGAAGTTTGAGAACGGAGCGTTCACGTATTACGGCGTGTCTGCACTTACGCTGCCCTCCTCAGGTGAGAGTCGGAGGTGCGGCCTGTGGTCAAAGAAAGGTCTTGACCCCCCCCCACGTGTCTCTCTCAGTTCACCAGTCCCCGGTGTCCATGCACCAGTCGCCCCGAGACCCCTTCGAGTCCGGAGAAGCCACGAGCCCCTCCAGCTACTGCCCCGACTACACTGTCCGCGCCCTGACTGACCTGCAGCTCATACGAGTGAGTGACGGAGAGAGAGAGAGTGAAGGAGTGAGTCTGGTGTTCATGACCTCTGCTCAGGTGACCCGTCTCCAGTACCTGAACGCTCTGATGGCCTCGCGGGTGGGCCAGAGTCCGGACCCTCCCGAGATCAAGATCGTGCCGACCAGTCAGACCAAACTGCTCAACGACCGGAACACGTCACAAGGTAGCTTCCTTCTGTGTGACCTCTGACCCCCCGCCGCCTTCTCCGCCACTAACTCTGATTAAGACCGTGATGTCACTTCCTGCTGTACTAAAGTTTTCTTCTTCCTGTGCTCAGACTTCCCTGTTCACTCTTCTTTCTTTGACTCCATTGAGAACTTCTGTTAGTGTGTGTGCGCGCGAGGTAATGCACACTCGCACAAATACACACACTACGCTCACAACCGCACACTTTTCTCTCGCACGTCACACACTCACTAACTCTTTCTGCTTGACTTTTCTTCGTTGTCGACTCTTGAACACAATAGTTTGTGATGTTCAGATGATGTCATCAATGATACGATAAGCTCCGCCCACTCACTCCTGCTGTCCTCTCATTGGTCGACTACAGGTGGCTGCAGCAGCCGAGACAGCTCCACAGAAGAGGAGGCTCTTGGGTAATGAGCTTCCCTGAAGAACGCTGGAACCAAACTGGAGTGTATGCGAGTGTGTGTGTGTGTGTGTAACGACAGAGTGCCAAAGTGTGTGTGTGTGTGAGAGAGAGAGAGTCCTCGTGGGTACGTTTCATGTTACACAGCAGTTTTCTTGTTTGTTGAAGCGAACCTGAATACTGACACGTTGTTTAGACTTTTTTAGAAACAAACACTAGAAGGCATCTCTACCTATTCCCAACGTTCACGTCGAAGCGTCTTCTTGTCCAGCAGGGGGCGCCGCTGATCGGCCCTCACTAGTTACTATGTGGCGAGTTGCTGCTCATTTGTTCCAGGATTATTTTCTACTTTTGATTTTCTACGAAGGACTGAATGTAAAAAAAAAAAAAAAAAAGAGTCGCAAAGTGGAGTAATAATATATAATTTTTAGGACGTAGACGTCCACTTCCTGTCACACTCTTATGTTGGAGGGATCAACTTCCTGTCAGTGTATTTAACGTTTTCAATCGTTTTAGTAAATAAAAGATAAACTTCTGATTGAACCGTGTGTGTCTGAACATGAGTGTGTGTGTGTGGCTGCTGTGGTTCTGCTTCATGGCAACAGAACTAAATATAGCCTCACTGTAGGATCCCCCCCCCCCACCACTTCACTGAAAATACAAAGACTCCTGACACTTCCAGAGCCTCTGGTTCTGACCCGATTCCAGCTGGACCGACGCAGAACTGGGTCAGACACGGCAGTAAATAATGACGTTTAAGAAATTAATGCTTTTATTTTTAAATCCAGGTTTCATAGTTAAAATATTTCTGCTGGTTTGTTTTCTTTGCGTTTGTCGTCAGTCGTTCAGACAGAGAGGATTCTGGGAAGTAACTGGAGTGGAAACCAACAGAGAATTTTTTTGCACGAAACACAAGGTGTGCAGGTGAATCATGACGTCACAGATGTTGGCATCGTGACGTAAAAAGTCTGCTGGCACTCAGGACTCGCGCACACGCACGACAGTGTTGAACCTTCGCACAAATGACGTTGTTCGGTAGCGGATCACGTTGCTGACGTCACAGAAAAAAAACGAATGTCGAAAGATGCACCTGTGCAGGTGAGTGTGGACGAGTCTGGATCTTCTGTCATCCAAGGAATTCCCAAAAACGTTGCTGCCTGACCCACTAAAAAGAAAATCCACGCGGGCTCGCAGAACCGCGTCAGCTGGCTCAGAACCGAACCGTGGTCTTCACCTGCCCCCCCTGATGCTCTGACGTCACAGGCCGGGTCCCCGCGGCGCGTCAATCGTCGTCCACGTCCTCGCCCTCGGACTCGTCGCGGCGCTCGTAGGCCTTGTCCCGGTGCCGCTCCTGGATCTCGCGCATCTCCTCCGCGTACCTGCTGAAGGCGCCTCCGAACTTGCTCCAGGCCTTGAGCGGCACCGTGATAGAGTTCCTGTAGCTGGGCTTCACCTCGCTCACGCGCATGAACACGCCGTACTTGTTGGAGCCCACGTCGAAGAAGAAGCGCTTGGAGTCCACGGTGATGGAGGTCCCCTCGGGCAGCTCGCTGAAGCCGGACGACATGCCGCCGCTCAGCTCGTCGTCGTCGCCGCCGTAGTCGTCGATGAGTTTGGCGAGCGCGTCCCGGAACTCGATCAGGCCCTGGGCCGGCAGCGCGATGGTCTGTCCGGACAACATGCCCCCGGCGGGGCCCCCCATTCCGAAGCCAGGTCCCCGGTTGACGGTCTGGCGGATCCGCAGGAACCTCCCCCTCTGGTTCTCCTTCAAGTCCAAGTAGTACTTGCGGTTCTCCCGGACCAGGAACTCGGACTTGAGCGCGCGCCGCGGGCCGCCCTCCTCGCCCGCGGACGCCTGCGCGACCTGCTCGGGGCTGCTGGGCCCCAGCTGGGCGTAGTGCTCGATGAAGTCCCCGAGGTAGTCCCGGAACTCCGCCGCCACTGACAGCGAGAGCGTCAGGCGGCTCTTGGAGCCTCCGGCCCCGACCTCCGCGATCTTGATGAAGCGGCCCTTGCTGTTCTGCTTCACGTCCAGGTAGAAGCGCTTGTTCTGGATGTCGAGTCTCTTGGACGCCAGTTCCTGCGTGTCCTGGTCCCGCTGGACCTGCTGGAAGCCTCCGCGCTCACTCCCGCTGTCTCCGTCCGCCATGTTCGCGCGAGCCCTTCTCTGCCCCCTGCTCGTGCTCACCCCGCCCCCCCTCAAGATGCGCGCGCTTTCTCCACGCGCACGCGCCCGGAGGAGGGTGACGTGATTGGCCGAGCCGCGCGGGCCCTGCCGATGGTTCCCACGGTTACTGCCGTCTCATTGGTCAAGAGTTCACACGGTCACGCCCACTGAGAGCAACTGCCGTCACCCTATTGGTCGAGAGTCGGATTTCGGCTGCAAAACTTGGGATGTCAAATAGAAATTAATTCTCACGGTTAATCAAACGTAAATAAGACGTCGTGTCAGCAGGACGAACACAAGTGCGATAAATACAATTTAATACAAACAGAGTCACGATGTTACGCAGGGTTTAGTTATGATTGATTGACATATCGATCGAATCGACAACATTCCTTCACATCGTCAGATCCAGTGTTTGTGTCAATATCAGAATATTGAATGGTAGAATTTAACATATCAAATGTGGAAACTTTTCTTATTGAAGTGTTCTTTCAAGTCATTTAATGTCGTTTTAGTCATTACATTTTCATTTGCAATTTGTTCAGTTTATTTAAAAGGACAATGTGCAGTTACATTAAAAAATGGCTGCACCAGATTTAACAAAACGTTACTTTCCATCTGTAGTCCTCAACAAAGAATCAGACAGTTTACATAATAAATACAAATACAAATAAAGCAAAAACACAATAATGTACAAAAACACAGTAGACTTTAATAATGTCAATGATGGCCAAATACTTGTCTGGTGTTATTAGTGTATTATTATTAATTATTTCATAATTTCTATACTGAAAGGGTTATTTTAGATATATACAGAAATCATTTAATGTTTTTTTTATCAAACTAAGGCACCGCAATGGCTGCCTTTGTTCTCGGTTCTATTTTTTTATTGCTTATTTTATTTCGTCCTTTTATTCCGTACTGACACCACTATGTTGTGTGTAGAACTCTGGCAATACAAGCTTCTCATTCATATTATGCCACTAGGATACATCACTAGCTGCCTGTTTTAAAGTAAGTAAGTCATTTTTATTTGTATAGCGCTTTTCCAGGCCAGGGTCACAAAACGCTTCAACAATCAAAACAATATTCAATAAAGTATATATTTTAAAGATCAAGATAAAACTGATAACACAACAGGAGTTCCAGAAAATCAAGGAAAAGCCTGAACAAATATAAACGTCTTAAGATGTTTCTTGAAGGAGTCAGTAGATCCATCAAGTGCAGAGAGAGAGGAAGGTCGTTCCAAAGGTTAAAGGGTAACTGTATCAGAACAAGGCCTGAATGTTACAACAGGAAAATGTAGTTTGAACTCAAAGGATTAAGGCGGACAATGAAGAGAACATTTCCCGTGTAAAAATGAAAATGCAAAAGTAAATAAGGAAAAAAAAAAGTTTTATTTATAGTTTTTTCATCTCAATTTCACTTCAACACAAACATGAAATACAAGTTTGAAAAACACACAAATATTGCACATAATACTGACTCTGCTGCCTCAGGGTTTATCCTCTCCTGATAAACTTCAGGTTAATAAATAAATTATTGTGTCCGTCAGAAGAGTTCTGTGGACTTAATAGAAAGCCCGGTAGTTCGGGTACGAGCCCGCCACAGGGGATGCTGCAGTGGGCAGTACCACGCCGGGCAGGCTGCTGTACTGGTAGAAAGAGTCAAGGGGCAGCTGGGATCCGAAGCTCGGGTGGACGTACTGGGCCGGGCCTTCGGTCAGCGCCGTGGCGGAGTGGTATCGTGGGTACGGCGCCGCTCGGTACGCCTGCATGTAGTGAGAGGCGGCGTTGGCCTGGCACGCGTGGGCAAGTGCATCCTGGACGATCCTCTTCAGCTTCATCCTCCGGTTCTGGAACCAGTTTCTGATCTGAAGAAAGATTTACACAAAAAGGTCAGATAATGCTTGACCTTGCAGGTACATTGGGCTCTTGAGCGGTTCTGGTACCTGTTTGTCGGAGAGGTTGAGGGTCCGGCACAGCTCGGCTTTGTCCTGCGTGCCCAGGTACGCGTTCCTCTTGAAGGCCGCCTCCAGACTGCTGATCTGCTCCGCCGTGAAGGCCGTGCGCGGCCTCCTGCCTGCAGGGGGCGACTGCGGTGAGGTGAGGACCGGCGTCTCGGAGCGCCCCCCCTCGCTCTCGTACCCGGAGGTCTCCTCCTCGGTGCCGCTGCTGAACCCCGCCTCTGAGCCTGCAGACAAAGTTCAGCGGTGAAAAGATCAATCAGAGCAATAAAGGAACAAGTTCCTCTTCATGGCTCAGGTCCCTCTAGTCGCTAACACGCCTCAGATCATGTCCAGAAAACGGGTCTTACCTGTGAGGTGGTTCTGGAGTGTGTCCGTGTACTGTGCTGGTCCAGTCTGGTCCTGATCGTTCCTGGTTCTGTAGTAAAAACCGGGGAGACTCTCCGAATGTGTCCCGCAGGCGGCGGGTCCAGGTTCGGCCCAGTGTTCCGGTTCACTCTGTCCCGACCCAGTAAGTCCTGGCCTGGAAAGTTCTGGCCCAGCCTGTTCCGGCCCGGTCTGCTGGCTGCTCTGGGCCATCCACTCGATAGAGAAGCTTCCCCTCATGTCCGCGGCGAGTCCTGAAGTGTGTGTGAGTGACCACAGACCGGGTCCAGGTTTTATACAGGACGTCCCAGCTGAAGATCAAAGACCCCCCGGCACCCCCCCCTCTCCCTCTGAGTTTTCACAACCAGAGTAATTAAGACGTCTCATTCAGTCTCAATGAGGCTGTTACAGGGAGGCTCCAGTCGGTCTGGGGGGACCCCCCCCCCCCGCCCGGCCGGCCGTCCTCCTGCCACCACTCACCTTCCTGCCTCTCCCGCCTGATAACACACACACACACACACACACACACACACACACACACACACACACACACACACACACTGGGATGTATCGTCAAAAAAAAAATTCTGTAAAAGGTTTAGAAAATAGTTGTGAAATAAACAAGAGACTGTTTGTTGAGACAGTTTTGAAGGTGAAGACTCTGTGTTGAAGGCATGAAGGTGACGAGATCAAACACATGACGTGTGAAAACATGGTCTAATCCTCTCATTGATGCAGGATCAGCCGGATCAGAACCTTCATCATCATCACTTTCTGCTGTCATGTCTTCATTCAAGTAGGAAACTTTGATTCCCTCGAGTCATGTGATCCGGTAAGAGTTCAACTATAAGAATGTTTTTAATGTATTTTACAGTTTCTTCTCTATATCTAGGTGTATTTGTGTGATTTAAATGTGTACAAAACATTTGCACATGTTTTAAAATGTATTATTGATTTGTTGTTGTTTTTTACCAAAAAATCTTCCTTTACTGTAAAATCTCAGATCCGTTTCTTTTCATCTCAGCTGTGTTTGTGTTGGTCACATGATCACGTGATCATGTAGACGAACTCAGGCAGATCCAGCGGTGATTGTGTCCAGAACCCCCCGTCCCCTCTGAGTGTGTGTGTGTGTGTGTGTGTGTCTCCTGCTGGGTCTGTCTTTGATTGTCTCCATTCAGACTCTTTCATCTCTAATGGAGACGCTTGCTCCTCTGTGATGGACGCAAACACACCTCGTCCCCCCCGCCAATCACCCTGTTAACCCCCTCCAGCTGAGAGGAGACGACACACACACACACACACACACACACACACACACCACACCCACACACGAGTGTAACGTCATGATCCCATGAATCATTACTTCTGTTGAAAACAAACAAACTCAAAACTATATCATCTTTAAAAGTGTTTAAGCCTGAATAAAGTGATTAATCATGTGACAGCAGATGTTTAACGCTACACAACACCTACATTTTCTTTTGTAAACGTCTAAGTGTGTGAGACTCGGTGTATTTTTACATGTGCGTTAGTACATTTGTAATCATTTTTTTTGCTGCGTGTAGATTTGTAGCTGTGTATTTTTACATGATATAGTACTTGTGTGTTTGTATGTGTGTTCATCTGTGGGTTAGTAGTTGTGTATTTTAACATGTGCGATGGTAGTTGTGTGTTTGTATGTATGCATTCATGTGTGCGTTAGTAGTTGTGTATTTTAACATGTGCGATGGTACTTGTGTGTTTGTATGTATGCGTTCATGTGTGCGTCTGTAGCTGTGTATTTTTTCATGAGCGTTAGTACTTGTGTTTGTAGGTATGCGTTCATATGTGTGCATTTGTAGCTGTGTATTTTACCATTTACTATAGTACTTGTTTTTTAGTTGTGTTTTAGTATGTATGCATTACATGTATTGTATGTGTATGTATTTTTACATATGCATTTGTCCCTGTGTGTTTTGACATGTACTTTGTTTGTAGGTGTGCGTTAATAGCTGTGTATTTTTACATTAGCCTTAGTTCTTGTGTGTTTTTAGTTATGTTGTAGTATCTGTGCGTTTGTACTTGTGTTTTAACATGTGCTTTGTTTCTACCTTGTGTTTGACGTTGACCTGCCTGCAGAGATTCGTCACCAATACTAAAATAGTTGTGTACCAAACATGGTCGATCAGACATTTGTAAACACTTGTGAGCTCCATTTATAGCTCGACATAAAATAAAAACAGACAAACATACACACCAGGGGCCAGTTGTTAAAATCAGGTGATCAATCTGTGACTCTTTAAAGCAACAATAGGTTGGATCATGTGAAGCAGAAACATCACCAGAACTCTAGATGGAACCACAACAGGTCGGGGTTCACTTTGAGTTTGGTTTTAGAACAATAAACAAATAGATTGACAAAATACAGTGTATATATTTTTTCAAGTAAAAACGAAATATCCAATAGTTAATAAATTGATTAGGATTAGGAGACAATTTATTTTTTACAGGTTCATCTCCGATGATTTTTGATTACTAGACAATGATGAAGGACAGAAATATATTGTTTTATTTGTTATTCAACTCTTTATTCAATTTAAATTTCATTATATTTTTATTATATTATACTTTATTACATTGAAAGGCTTCATGGGTTGCATACGTCTACTTTGTCTACTTAATCAGTGTAACAGTTAAACAAATCAAGTGCAAATTATGTGATATTTTAAATTAAAAAAACTACAAATCCATAATTTTTAAACAAAGTTTCTCCTCCTTCTCAAACAATCCACCTTAAAATCCTGGGTCGAGTTAATCCTGTGTTTTTGGATCAAATGTATTCAGGTCCTACTGTAAAGTCTTAAACGACACAAACTGAAGGTTGATCCAGATTAAGGTTTGGATTACATGATCCAATCCGACAACAGAACCTATTTTCAAAATTTGATCCAATCTGAAAACCACAATCTGATCAAATCACTTCTGAACAACTGGCCCTCGATGTTTGAAGTCACATGACTTTGTTTTTTGTCAGAATTAAGCAGCAAGTTAAAAAAAATAAACAAATATATTTATTTGTATTTACACATTTGACACTTTTCTACCTTGAAGTTGTTGAGTTTCACTTGACTGTGTGTGTGTGTGTGTGTGTGTGTGTGTGTGTGTGTGTGAGACTCACTTCCCTCTACTGATCTCTATCACTCATCAAAGGGTTGAATCTCGAAGGACGAGACGGTGCGGCCAGTCGCCTCCTTGTGGGGGGACAAGGAGACGTGGAGATCAGGTCGTCTCTTGGTGGGAAGTAACCACTCAGCCGTTTTAAATGATGGTTGAACTGATGACGTCACTATCGTCAAGTATATGATTTAGTTGAAGTCTCAAGTAAAGATTCTCAACTGGAGTGTATGTGTGTGTGTGTACATGTGTCTGTAAGAATGAGCGGGAGTGTGTGTGTGTATGCGAGTGTGTGTGTGTACTCATTAGCCTCTCAATAGGGGCTGACATCAAAGGCTCTCCTGTGCGAGCTGGTCTGAGATCAGCCGAGCTGGTCGTCTGTGGTCTTCACGCTGCAGGTGTGAAAGTGTCTCTTCATCTTCTTCGCTGGTCAAACACGTTCTGTGACCACTGGAGTCACCCGACGGTCCTCAGACGTTCCTCTCAGTAGGGGGCACGAAGTCCAGCTCCAGATGAGAGAAGATGTCCTGCTCGGTCTTTGCCTCCAGGTTCTTCTTCTGGGGGGAGGAAAACAGAGTATTTATATGTGCGTCTGTATCTGTTTTTTTACATGTGTGTCTTTATCTGTGTTTTTACATGTGTGTCTTTATCTGTGTTTTTATATGTGCGTCTGTATCTGTGTTTTTACATGCGTGTCTTTATCTGTGTTTTTATATGTGCGTCTGTATCTGTGTTTTTATATGTGCGTCTGTATCTGTGTTTTTACATGCGTGTCTTTATCTGTGTTTTTATATGTGCGTCTGTATCTGTGTTTTTACATGTGTGTCTTTATCTGTGTTTTTATATGTGCGTCTGTATCTGTGTTTTTATATGTGCGTCTGTATCTGTGTTTTTACATGTGTCTTTATCTGTGTTTTTATATGTGCGTCTGTATCTGTGTTTTTACATGTGTGTCTTTATCTGTGTTTTTATATGTGCGTCTGTATCTGTGTTTTTACATGTGTGTCTTTATCTGTGTTTTTACATGTGTGTCTGTATCTGTGTTTTTACATGTGCGTCTGTATCTGTGTTTTTACATGTGTGTCTTTATCTGTGTTTTTACATGTGTGTCTGTATCTGTGTTTTTACATGTGCGTCTGTATCTGTGTTTTTACATGTGTGTCTTTATCTGTGTTTTTACATGTGTGTCTTTATCTGTGTTTTTACATGTGTGTCTTTATCTGTGTTTTTACATGTGCGTCTGTATCTGTGTTTTTACATGTGTGTCTTTATCTGTGTTTTTACATGTGTGTCTGTATCTGTGTTTTTATATGTGCGTCTGTATCTGTGTTTTTATATGTGCGTCTGTATCTGTGTTTTTACATGTGTGTCTTTATCTGTGTTTTTACATGTGCGTCTGTATCTGTGTTTTTATATGTGCGTCTGTATCTGTGTTTTTACATGTGTGTCTTTATCTGTGTTTTTACATGTGTGTCTGTATCTGTGTTTTTATATGTGCGTCTGTATCTGTGTTTTTACATGTGTGTCTGTATCTGTGTTTTTATGTGCTTCTGTATCTTTGTTTTTATGTGCGTCTGTATCTGTGTTTTTACATGTGTGTCTTTATCTGTGTTTTTACATGTGCGTCTGTATCTGTGTTTTTACATGTGCGTCTGTATCTGTGTTTTTACATGTGTGTCTTTATCTGTGTTTTTATATGTGCGTCTATATCTGTGTTTTTACATGTGAGTCTTTATCTGTGTTTTTATATGTGTGTCTTTATCTGTGTTTTTATATGTGTGTCTTTATCTGTGTTTTTATATGTGTGTCTTTATCTGTGTTTTTACATGCGTGTCTTTATCTGTGTTTTTATATTTGTCTTTATCTGTGTTTTTACATGCGTGTCTTTATCTGTGTTTTTATATATGCTATGTATCTGCATGTTGTTACATGTGCGTCTTTATCTGTGTGTTCTTACATAAGGTAAAACTTTATTGATCCCTCAGGAGGTCTCCTTCGGGAAATTGTTTAACCTAACCTTGATACATGCAAGTAAGTAAGCAATTTTTATTTATATAACGCTTTTCCAGACCAGGGTCACAAAGTGCTTAAACAATCAAAACAATATTCAATAAAGTATATACTTTAAAGATCAAGATAAAACTGATAACACAACAGGAGTTCCAGAAAATCAGGGAAAAGCCTGAACAAATAAAAACGTCTTAAGATGTTTCTTGAAGGAGTCAGTAGATCCATCAAGCGCAAAAAGAGAGGAAGATCATTCTGTGTTTTTACATGTGCGTCTTTATCTGTGTTTTTACAGGTGTGTCTTTATCTATGTTTTTATATGTGCGTCTGTATCTGTGTTTTTGTATGCGTGTCTGTATCTGCGTGTTATATCATGTGCGTCTGTATCTGTGTGTTTTTACTCGTGTTTCTGTATCTGTTTGCTTTTACATGTGTTTCTGTATCAATGTGTTTTTACATGCGTGTCTGTATCTGCGTTTTTTAACATGTGTGTCTGTATCATGTTTGTTTTTACATGTGCGTCTGTATCTGTCTGTTTTTTTACATGTGCGTCTGTATCTGTTTGTTTTTTTTACATGTGCGTCTGTATCATGTGTGTTTTTACATGTGCGTCTGTATCATGTGTGTTTTTACATGTGCGTCTGTATCATGTGTGTTTTTACATGTGCGTCTGTATCATGTGCGTTTTTACATGTGCGTCTGTATCATGTGCGTTTTTACATGTGCGTCTGTATCATGTGTGTTTTTACATGTGCGTCTGTATCATGTGTGTTTTTACATGTGCGTCTGTATCATGTGTGTTTTTACATGTGCGTCTGTATGTGTTTTTTTTTTTACATGTGCGTCTGTATCATGTGCGTTTTTACATGTGCGTCTGTATCATGTGCGTTTTTACATGTGCGTCTGTATCATGTGTGTTTTTACATGTGCGTCTGTATCTGTCTGTTTTTACATGTGCGTCTGTATCATGTGGGTTTTTACATGTGCGTCTGTATCATGTGCGTTTTTACATGTGCGTCTGTATCATGTGTGTTTTTACATGTGCGTCTGTATCATGTGTGTTTTTACATGTGCGTCTGTATCCGTCTGTTTTTACATGTGCGTCTGTATCTGTCTGTTTTTACATGTGCGTCTGTATCTTGTGCGTTTTTACAAGTTAATTTGTTCATGTGGGTTTTCTACCTGTATGTCTGTAGCTCTGTGTCTGTACATGTGCGTTTGTTCACGTGTCTGTTTGTACCCGTGTGCAACAGTAGAGGGCGTGGCTGCTCAGCAACATGTTCTTCTCTCGACCAGCCCACCTCCTCAGTTCTCTCTCAAACAGCTGTGAACAATACCGTCAGAAGGTTCCACAGCAGCTGACAGAGATCGACTGACCTTTGACCCCGTCCAGCCCAGTAGAGCAAATGGGAACTGGCTGAACGGGGAAACCACCAGGTCCACTCTGACCGCCCTCCAAGGTTTAGGCCGGGAATGACCTGGAGACTCACACCCTGAGTCAGAGTTCTGTGGTCCAGGGTCCTGCTGGTCCAGCCTGAAGATGGAGAAACACCTCTCAAAGTGGTCCATGCTGGAGGAGGGTCTGCGTGGACCTGCCGACTCCAGGTAGGAGTTCTTGCTGGTCTTGTGGTACAGCAGGAAATCCTGGAAATAAAAACTCACTCTCAGAATGATTCAAGTGAAGGTATTGGGTCTCCTGGACTCCTGACCTTTGACTCTAGCCAAATCAGCACCTGGTCCAGGAGCCCCTTTTCCTGACCCTCCTCCTGGTGGGTAAGCAGGAAGTCCACATCATGGCCCGACTGCTTCCCTCTGCAGACACAGTCAAATGCTGGTTCACAGGGAGACCTGGACTATGATTTGGTGGATGTTCTTATGATCCTCCTCCTTATACCTCCTGAATCCTCCCGTCATGGTGACCTGGGCTCCCGGGCAGACAGTCCGGACCGCCTCCTGCACTATCCCTGCCACAGAGTCGGCCTCCTCTCTGCTGACCGGCTGGTTCAGGTGCTCATAGTGGAGTACACCTGAGAGACCAGAACTTCACCCCCACTCTTGTTCAAAACCAACACCCGGTCCTCACCTGCCCGCTGAGTCCGGTTCAGAACCTCTCCAGAGTCGCGCAGCTGATCGAGATCACAAATTCCTGCTCGAAACCACCGATCTGCCGTCTTTGGTCCGACCCCGAAGATCCCGGTCAGCAGCTGAACACAGCTTTATGTTCACTATGGTGTATCAGCAAGAATATGGCGATAGGATACCAGGGCAACTATAATATATAGTACTGTAGTAACAAGGATATATTTGTAGTATTGTCCAGTACTTGACTCTGGTGTTGCAGTATTTACAGACCACATGACTCTGGACAATTTTTTAATTTCAAAACAATGAAATCAGTTACGACTTCGTCAAAAGATCAGCTTTGAAAGCTGCTGGAGTCGACTGTATCCTCTCATCCTCAGTCAACACTTAGCTCAGGGCGGATGGCTGCTGCCAGCTAGTGTCCGTAAGTTGCAAAAATTAGTTAATTTTACTTTTTAATATACGCACTTTATTGAAATATAAAACATAAAATAACTATGATTAAAATATAAAATAAAAAGATGATTTCCAAGCAAAAAAAAAAAAATCGATTCAATGTTGTTAAATTGTGAAAAGTGCATCTATTTTTTCCCCCAAACCCGTAGAGGTCACCCAAGGTCACCTGAGATACAGAGAAGATTCAGACGAACCTTCAAGACTTTGTATCGCTCAGATGTCCTAGTTTCTTCAACCTCGGTGGACCTGCCCCGCTCCAGAACCTCCTACAAAACAGAAGAACCCCGTCAGTATCCCCGACACTATGCAGGCACACACACACACACACACACACACCTTGACAACCCTCAGCGAATGATCCCCAAGACCAGGAAGTCCTTGCAGGTCCGTCACCCTCGTCACTTTGGCAGGAAGAAACTTCAACACTGCGGCGGCTCTTCGGAACGCAACAGCTCGACCTTCTTCCTGGTTCAGTTCGGCGTTCTCGGCCAGCAGCGACAGAGAATCCTACACACACACACACACACACACACGGTGTATATATAAATATATATACTCCCATGTATACTGACAGGCTCAAGTTGGTGACCCACCGTCAGGCGCTGGTTCTGGTGGTCCAGAGGAGTCGGTCTCTGACAAGCATAAGCAGGAACTGAGAAGGTGACTCGGTCCTGGAGGACGACCTGAACGATGGACAAGGACTCTTCATAGATGTTTGGACCTATAAAGTACTCACAGCCAGTCAGTCACCTGCAGCCGGTGTTGCTCCTGGACCAGGATCGGACCCCCCTCCCTCACGCTGTCCGTGAGCCAGCCGACGTCCAGCACCTGAAGGTGCGTCAGGTCTGTGGCGCCGCCCTGCAGGTGGAGCCATGACATGACGTCGTCGGCAGTGTTGTTCTCGCAAACCAAGTGTGTGACGTCATCACTGCAGGAAGTAAACAGTCACGGACAGACTCATGTGGACGCAGATCACTGGACTATTGAATGGAGTGATTTCAAATGTAAAATGGTGAAAACTAATGTATTTTTTGGAATTGAATTCCCTTTTTTCAAATAATTGAATTGAATAATTTCTATACTCTTATACTAGGTTTTTAATTAATGATTTTTTAATATCTTCTAAAATCATCCATTTTGGGTTTTTTTTAAGAGACAGTTTAATATCCAATTTATATATATATATATATATATATATATATATAAATATACCTTCTTTTTTTTTTAATTCGTAGCCTTTTAAATCCAATCAGAAAATTCAATTCAAAGTGTAAGATTCCTAAGCACTTGTAAGGTTTTAGTTATTTGCAACTGAAGGTGAATTTAAAGATCAGTAGCATTATAACATCGTTTTATATTAAATTTAAAAGGCGATAAATAAAAAATATTGAATTTAGAAAATGTTTGTGCAAAGGGAAATCATTTATTAAAAAAATGTGTTTTGTTTTTGTTCTTTATTTATATATTTTTTTGTATGCAATTATTTAAAAATATATGTATTTAACCTTTAAACATATTTAATTGAAATATCAAAACAATTTAAATGCTTGAAAAGTTCCCTGAGAAGAGAGTGTTGCAGATGTCAACAAGTTTTGATTTGACAGAATTGTTGACAGGACCAGAGGGAGTGACGTCATTGTCGGTGTTTGCTTTGTCACGACATTCATCTGCTAAGAAGCCGTGAGAGACTCGTACCTGAACTTATGAATCCGTGAGAGACTCGTACCTGAACTCCTCGTCCACCCTCAGCCCTCTGCTCCTCGCCAGCCCGGACAGGAAGTGTCTGCGGCTGCGGCCCATCCTCCTCTCCAGGAGGAACACGACCACCTGCGGGAACTTGACTTCCGTCCCGCCTGCTCCAGAACCGGACCCGGCGGTACCGAGTGACTTTTTCCTTCTCTTTAACGGGATCATCTCAGAACGAACGCGTTATTAACACCACTATTAAATTCGAGTGACATTTTCTGTTGAGTGTTGAGTTTTTCACTTTACACAAGCAGAGCACCGGAAACAACTGTTTGCTACTTCCGGGCTCTTCTTAGTGACTCATTGGCGCCATCGTGCGCACAAATACACAAACAACAACTTTTTAAAAAAAAAAAACATGTTTGAATTTATATTATTTAAAACAAAATACAGAACAGTAAAATGTAGGAATGGTATCCTTCTGTCTACATCCTTCTCTTTTAATTTAATCTTTCAGCCTAGTTTTACTTTTTGTTCTATCTAAAGCAGAGAAAAGATAAAATATTACATGGTCTAGTTTTGCGTTTCTTAATTCTCTGTCTTTTTTGGTTAACTATGGAATTAATTTATAGTATTTTTTACCTCAATTGTGCATTACTCGATTCGGCGAAAAATATTTGAATGCAAATATTTCCGATTTATTTGAATTTTGGCTTCAACCATACGTTTTTTTTTTAAATATCACTCTACAACTTGTCATTTATTTTCTAAAACGATAGTGGTCTCATCTGCTAATTGTAATATTTTAAAATAAAAGATGGCAAATTTTGGATTCAGTTTAATTCCTCTGTTCGTGTTGAATATTGTCGTGGTTCCATGCAAAAGTTTTAAATGTTATTTCAATAATGTGTGTTTTTTTCTGCAAAAAAAAACCATTATGTGAGACTTTGTCAAATGCTTTTATGTCTAGACGAGAATCCGTGGCTTATCACCAGGTGGATCTGTGTAGTCTAGCCCATAACTGAGAGAATTGTATCTAAAATGTGAGTCCCTCTCATGAATCATTTAGAGTCAAGAGATAAAGATCTAGGATCCTTATGGTGGATCACGTGAGCAGCTTCGAAGTTACTGAGTTCATCACATTTGAGCTTGTAAACGCCCAGAACTTCATGTTCTTTCACGTCTTTATAGGTGTGTGTTAAAAACAACTAGCACGCCCCCTCGTCTCGTCACGTGCTCCGTCGCACTTACTCAAACTCTCCTGAAGCGGAACCGTCGCCTCAGACCCGGGTCTTCTTCTTCTTCTGTGTGCTGCGGGTCCGAACTCATGTCTGACCACATGGACCGAGACGGAAGTCGGGGGGGATGCGCGCACCGGCGGCTCGCGCTGGCTCTGCTGATGACGTCACTGCTCACCGGCGTCAGGTGCGAGCCCAGACCGAGCAACATCATCCTCATCCTCGCCGACGACCAGGATGTGCAGCTCGGGGGGATGGTGAGAATTAACACACCATGTGTTTGTAACCTGTGTGAAGACATACCCTCTCTGGGGAAGTGAGTGTGAAGTGAGACCTGGAACAGCACGACGACCTTTGACCTCTCAGAGCACCTGCTTGTTGTGTAAAAATAGTCATGTGACTTTTCTCCTTAGACGCCGATGAAGAAAACTCAAACTTTGATCAGAGACGCTGGAGCCTCCTTCGCCAACGCCGTGAGTTCAAACGACATGAAATCATCCAGAACATTACGACCACCTGCGTCAGGAACCTTCCGGGCTGCTGGTCATAATGTTCTGGCTGGCGAGGCTGCAGGTCCTCAAGCGGGTCTCTTCTGTGCTCCTCCAGTTCACGGTGGCGCCGCTCTGCTGTCCGAGCCGAGGCAGCGTGCTGACGGGTCAGTACCCTCACAACCACCAGGTCCGGAACAACTCGCTGAGCGGGAACTGCTCCAGCACTGGGTGGCAGAACGGACCTGAGACCCGGACTCTGGCCGTGTATCTGAGCAAGCAGAAGTACCAGACCTTCTTTACTGGGAAGTACTTGAACCAGGTCTGGCCCGCAAACACTTACACACACAGTAACACACAGACTAGTAAACACACACAGTAACACACAGTCTACTAAACTCGCACAGTAACACACAGACTAGTAAACACACACAGTAACACACAGACTAGTAAACACACACAGTAACACACAGTCTAGTAAACACACAGTAACACACAGACTAGTAAACTCACACAGTAACACACAGACTAGTAAACACACACAGTAACACACAGTCTAGTAAACACACAGTAACACACAGACTAGTAAACTCACACAGTAACACACAGACTAGTAAACACACACAGTAACACACAGTCTAGTAAACACACAGTAACACACAGACTAGTAAACTCACACAGTAACACACAGTCTAGTAAACACACAGTAACACACAGACTATTAAACTCACACAGTAACATGCAGACTACTAAACACATGTGCACACACACAGTAACACACAAAACAATAAACACACACAGTAAAACCCAGAACAATAAACGCACACACAGTAACACACACAGACATTAACACACAAAACAATAAACGCACACACAGACATTAACACAGAGACTGGGAAACACACACACAGTAACACACAGAACAATAAACACATACACACACAGTAACACACAGACTGATGAACACACAGACATTAATACGAAGACTGGGAAACACACAGTAACACACAGAACAATAAACACACACACACAGTAACACACAGAACAATAAACGCACACACAGTAACACACAGAACAATAAACGCACACACAGTAACACACAGTAACACACAGAACAATAAACACACACACAGACATTAACGCAGAGACAGGGAAACACACACACAGTAACACACAGAACAATAAACACACACACAGTAACACACAGAACAATAAACGCACACACAGTAACACACAAACCCGAAGACTGGGAAACACACAGTAACACACAGAACAATAAACGCACACACATTAACACTCATAGACATTAACACAGAGACGTGGAAACACACACACAGTAACACACAGAACAATAAACGCACACACAGTAACACACACACAGTAACACACAGAACAATAAAAGCACACACAGTAACACACACACAGTAACACACAGAACAATAAACACACACACAGACATTAATGCAGAGACGGGGAAACACACACACAGTAACACACAGAACAATAAACGCACACACAGTAACACACACACAGTAACACACAGAACAATAAACGCACACACAGTAACACACACAGACATTAACGCAGAGACGTGGAAACACACACACACTAACAGTGTGTGTCTACAGTACGGAGCGGCAGCAGCAGGTGGTCCGGCTCACGTGCCTCCAGGCTGGGACCAGTGGTTCGCTCTGGTCAGTGCCGGGAATTGAACCATCATCCTGCTGGAGTGAGATACACTTTAAGAATCTTGTTCTCTGTCACCAGGTGGGAAACTCTCGCTACTACAACTACTCTCTGTCGGTCAACGGCGTGGAGGAGCAACATGGAGACGACTACGACCGAGACTACCTGACACACCTGATGGTGAGCTGTCAGTCATCTGCTCACTTCCTGTGTGGCTCAGCTCTGACAGGAAGTGACATGTTTATTCCTCCAGCTGTTGATCTCTGAACATTTGTTTATTTATCGCTCTGTTAGTTTTATCTGATGAACCTATGTTGTGTGTGACATCACTTCCTTCAGACCAACAAGTCTCTGAGGTTCCTGGACCAGCGAAGTCCTCAACGTCCCTTCTTCATGATGTTGGCGCCTCCTGCTCCGCACGCTCCCTGGACTCCCGCGCCACAACACCAGAAGAACTTCTCTGACGTCAGAGCTCCCAGAGACGGCAGCTTCAACTTACCTGCCAAAGTACACACATGCACTCGCACATCCACACACACATGTGCAGTCACATATAAACATTGTCACACGCACACTCGCACACACATGTGCAGTCATATACACACATAGTCACTCTCACACACGCACACAAACAGTCTCACGCACTCACTTAGACAAACACACACATACAATAACTCTTACACACACAGCGTCTCCCTCTCACACAAACATCTTAAACACACATGCAACGAAACGTAGTCAAACACAAGTCTCTTTCACACACTCACACTTACACACAGTCTCGTATACTAACACACACTCACTTAAATACACAATATCTCTCTTTCACACACACACAATCAAACACACAGACACATGCTGAGGAAAACACATGCAGATACAGAAACACACTCACAACAAACACGAGTGAGACACATACACATAAACAGACACACACTCTCAGCAAACACGAGTAAGACACACATATAGAGACATAGAAAAGGACACACATACAGACACACAGACGCACACACACACACACACATAAAGTGACATAAAAAAAACAGACACACACAGAAACGGACGTGCATATAAACACACACACAGAGACACACAAAGTGACATTGAAATGGACCCACATATAGATGCACACAAAGAAACAGACATGCATATAAACACACACACACAGACACACATAAAGTGACATAGAAATGGACACACATATAGACGCACACACAGACAGACATACATAAAGAAACAGACATGCATATAAACACACACACACACACACATAAAGTGACATAAAAAAACAGACACAGATATAGACACACAGACAGACACACACAAAGAAACAGACATGCATATAAGCACACACACAGAGACAGACACACATATAGACACACAGACAGACACACACAAAGAAACAGACATGCATATAAGCACACACGCAGAGACAGACACACATATAGACACACAGACACACACACACAAAGAAACAGACATGCATATAAGCACACACACAGAGACAGACACACATATAGACACACAGACAGACACACACACACAAAGAAACAGACATGCATATAAGCACACACACAGAGACAGACACACATATAGACACATAGACAGACATGCATATAAGCACACACGCAGAGACACACACAAAGTGACATAGAAACAGACACAAATATAGACACCCAAGCACAGAGACACAGACACACAAAGAAAGATACACACCCCGCTAAACAACTGATTGTGTGTCTGCAGGACAAACACTGGCTCCTGCGTCAGCCCGTCAGCCCGATGTCTCAAAGCTCGCTGACGCTGCTGGACGACGTGTTCCAGAAAAGGTCAGACTCCGTCTCTGGACCTTCTCTTGCTGGACGCTGCCTTCACTGCGTCTCCGTGCAGGTGGCGGACCCTGCTGTCGGTGGATGACATGGTGGAGCAGCTGGTGCAGAAGCTGGAGAGCATCAAAGAGCTGAACAACACCTTCATCTTCTACACCTCCGACAACGGCTACCACGCAGGTCTGCCAGCAGAGGGCGCTGTCCTGTTGGAGGGTTCTAGCTGTGTCCGCTCTGCTGTGCAGGTCAGTTCTCGCTGCCCATCGACAAGCGTCAGTTGTACGAGTTCGACATCCGGGTCCCCCTGCTGGTCCGAGGTCCAGGCATCAAACCCGGTCAGACGCTGCAGGTGAGCGAGAGTCCTCCAGGTGGCGCTCTTGTCCGTCTCGCTCACTGACCGTGTCTCAGGGGCCGGTGCTCAACATCGACCTGGCGCCGACCCTGCTGGACATCTCCGGAGTGGACGTGAAGAAGGTCAAGATGGACGGAAAGTCATTCCTCTCGCAAATGGTATGTCGATAAATGTATTAATTTATTATTCAATAAATAACTATTACTTTCATTAAAATAACATTTTAAAAACCATTCTAGATTGATTAGTAAAACTAAAATTTTGGATAAAATGTCTGACCTAAATGACCCTAAGACAAAAACGTACCTAAGTTTAAAATTGTTTTTATTGAAACAACTGTTTTGTCATTAAAGGAATGTTTTTTACTGCAATCGTTTCTCATGTTAGCTTTTTTTTTTTTAAATAAAACAACTTTTTTTTTTAATGCCATTTTTTATTTTGCATCTTTTTATTTATTTAAATGTTTACTTAATATTAAACTTAGCATTTCTTAGAATTGAGCCATCCTTTAAGCTTTTTATCTTGCATTTTTCTTTTTAAATGTAATTTTTATTGTCTAATTTGAATGTTTACTTATGATTCTTACCATCAATTTTTCTTATTTTATTTTATTTTTTAAATTGAGGAATTATTTTTTTAAATTGAATAATAAAGACAAGATCAACCTCCATAAAAGGGTCAGTGCTGATCTAGAACGTTGCTTCACTTAATCCTCCTCTTAGGTTCCGCCTCAACAGAACAGCTCTGTCCGATCCTTCTTCCTGGTGGAACACGCTGGCGAGGGCCACGTGACCTCTGACCCCTCTTGTCCTAAACTGGGCCCAGGACTATCGGTGAGTCCCTTGTCATCCTCCATCCTTCTAAGAAGAAAATATTGATTCACTTAAATATCGCAATATTTTACTTCCCAATATCAATATTCAACAGCACTGTATCAAGGAAGTTAATTTATGGTTTATATTTCAATAAAGTTTTTCTTGAAAAAATTGATTTTTATTTACAATTAAAAAGCAAATATCTAATTGTTCATTTTTGTGTTGCAATTGAACTTCTGGCCACTAGATGGTAGCCGTTCTCCACAGCAAAAAAAACAATGTAATCCTGCAAGATCCCTGTGATGACTGAGGACGAGAGGATACAGTGGCTCCAGCGGCTTTTAAAGCTGATGTTTGGACATATTTTGGTTTCAAAACAAATGAAAGCAGTTACGACTTCGTCAAGAGTCATGTGGTCTGTAAATTCTGAGTCGGATAATCGACAATACTACAAATATATCCTTGTTACTACAGTTTCGCAATATATTACAATATATCGTGCCATAAAGCCTGATTCTTGCAAGTACACACCCCTAACCCCCACACATCGTGGACTCAGAAAGTAACACTGCTCACAAACCGACAGAACACTAACGTTTCTACTTCCTCCTCAGCACTGTTTCCCCGACTGTGTGTGTGAAGACTCGTTCAACAACACGTACGCCTGCATCCGCACTCTGGACGCTCGCAACAACCTGCAGTACTGCGAGTTTGCAGACAGTGAGGTACCTGAGCTCCGCCCACACAGCCTACACCATTGCTGTGTCTCAAATCGCATACTTCTCTTAGTATACTAGAAGTTAGTATGCATCAGGATAGTGAACATACTAACTGTATAAAAGTTTGGAAAATAAATAAATAAAATATATGAGAATCGAAATATTCGCGAGATATTTAAGCTGGTATCAGCACCGAAGACGTGTCGTCCTTCTACTGCTGCTGAAAATACACCTGTAAGTATATGAATATATATATATGACGTAACTTCTGTTTACAACGTCACTAAGATTGCGGCCGTTTGGTGTGGTTAGTGTCCATCGAACCATACTCAGTTTTGTGGGCGTATTAGTGACAATTTAGTGTGCATGGCGCACTAAATTGGCGTACTAAGAATCGAGACGCACTTGCACACTAAAAATACTTACTTTGAGTACGCAAGTATGCGATTTGAGACACAGCACATATATATATATTTTTTTACTCATAGAGTTTGATATTTTGTTCAAACAGATATATTTTTCTGAATTATATTGTCCATATATTTATATATTAAATTTAATAGTTTACAAATTTTTTTATATGGAATGTAAAAGAAAATACATTGGAATTAGAACATCAAAGTGTTCAAAATCCATTAAGAAAAATATTAAACATTTGAAAATGGAATTATTGAGTAAATTTCAATAAGAAGATTTAAAGTTTCAACATGTTTAAATATTCAATTAAATATTAAATAAATCAACGTATACACCGATGGCACTAACAACACCTGAGGAGCTAAAAGCTATCGGCTAACGTGATCCAGTCCTTGTAGCATTCGCTACGTTTCTCGAACTACAAAATGTCTTCGTCTAGTCTAGTTTGACTTGTGCGTTGTCCGCCCACAGTCCTTCGTGGAGATGTACAACCTGACCTCTGACCCACACCAGCTGGTCAACATCGTGAAGAAGGTGGACCCCGCGCTGCTGCAGGTCATGAACCAGCGGCTCATCAAAATGCAGTCGTGCGTCGGCGACTCTTGTCAAGACGGGAAGTAACCGTGGAGCGGCATCCTCCTGTGCCAACACTAGAGGTCGCTGTTGGTTTGCTGCATACTGTTAACGTCACTTTTTGGACCTCAAAAAACAAACTGTGAACCTTGAACTCATACTTGACGTCACCTTAATCTTTTCTGAAGGCACCGAACCAAATAATTGACTGAGTAGCTAGCTGCAGGTTAGCTTAGCTTGAAGTCCATCGGCCACATTGGCCGACCACGAATACATAAACCTCAAATTCCTCAACAGGATGAATCGTTCATGCTAACAGCACAAACACTTGTTCATGCTCACAACAGTTAGCTATGTTAGCAGTAGAAACACTTGTTCATGCTAACAAATGTTAGCAGTGTTAGCAGCAGAAACACTTGTTCATGCTAACTCATGTTAGCTTTGCTAGCACACTTGTTCATGCTTACAAATGTAAGCTGTGTTAGCAGCAGAAACACTTGTTCATGCTAACTCATGTTAACTTTGCTTGCACACTTGTTCATGCTAACAAATGTTAGCTGTGTTAGCAGCAGAAACACTTGTTCATGCTAACTCATGTTAGCTTTGCTAGCAACAGAAACACTTGTTCATGCTAACCTATTTGTTAGCTGTGCAAGTAACAGAAACATTTCACCATGCTAACTAATTTTAGCCTTGTTAGCAGCAGAAACGCTAGTTCATGCTTAAAAATGTTTGCTTTCTTAGCAGCAGAAAAACTTGCTAATGCTAACAGCTGAGGACTTCATCTTCATGATTTTTAATGTTGATGGAAATGAAACGGGTAGCTAGCTAAATGTGAATTCTGCTTTTTATGCGCACACCGAAGCATTTGTGCCACACTTTTGAGGTGTTGAACCCTCAAACTTATTGATTGCGCGCCATGTTCTTCTCTCAATTGGTCCTTAAGTGTTTTTTTTTTGTTTTTTATAATGAAGGTTTTTAAACTTTAGAATAAATAAAAGGGAAGTGTTTAAATACCTCTATACTCTTTCCTGCTCAAAGTGCTACATCAATAAACTGATAGTCAGTGACGTGTCCTCCATGTTTATAGTTGTAGTTCTAGAGTCTGTGAGACAAATGCCTGTTTTGTGCTCACTTTTCTTATTTCGAAAAGACTCACTTAAAACCATCCATATACCTCCACATTTCTAGTCTGAAACATTGATCTTGTAATGAAGACCTCACATAAATTGTCAGAAAAAAAGTCAATATTTTAAGCTTGTTTGTTGCAGAAGTGTCTACACTTGGAACTTGCAACATATTTAGTCAGTAAGTAAGTAATTTGTATTTATAAAGCGCTTTTCCAGACCAGGATAACAAAGCGCTTAAACAATCAAAACAACATTCAATAAAGAAAATATTTTAAAGGTCAAGATAACACTGAGAACAACACAGGAGTTCCAGAAAATCAAGGAAAAGCCTGAACAAATAAAAACGTCTTAAGATGTTTCTTGAAGGAGTCAGTAGATCCATCAAGCGCAAAGAGAGAGGAAGATCGTTCCAAAGCTGAGGAGCAACAGCCTGGAAGGATTTCTCTCCTCTGGTCCTGAACCATGTGTGAGGAACCATCAGTAGATTCTGATCCACAGACCACAGAGCCCGAGCTGGGGTGTAAGGCTGGATCAGATCAGTGATGTAAGGAGGAGCCTGACCATGAATTGTTCTGAAAGTAAGAACCAGAATTTTAAAGTTGATCCTGAAAGAAACTGGAAGCCAGTGAAGAGTTTTAAGGATCAGAGAAATGTGAGTTATTCTACTAGAGCTGGTCAGAATTCTCGCTGCAGAGTTTTGAATCAACTGCAGGCGAGACAGATCCTTCTTGTTAAGACATGAAAACAAACTGTTACAATAGTCCAGACGAGAAGACACAAACGCATGGATTATAAGCTCCAGATCATGTTGTGACAACATTATCCTAAGTTTAGAGATTTTTCTCAGTTGAAGGAAACAGTTTCTGGTCAAGTACTGACTCAACCCTGGAACCTTATCATCAGGAGCAATTACCAGAGTTTCAGTTTTGTCCACATTTAGCTGCAGAGTTTTTTCACTCAGCCATTGTTTAATCGCTAGCAAACAACTGACTAAGCTGTTCAGCCTCTGGGGCTCAGTTGGATCAAAAGAGCAGTAGAGCTGGATGTCATCAGCAAAAATGTGATAAGAAACATTAGTAAATCTCTGAATGTTTTTACCGAGGGGAATCAAGTACAGCAAAAACAAAGGACCCAGAACAGAACCTTGGGGGCCTCCACACAGCAGGTCAGCCGAGTCAGACCTCATTTGATTGGCAGATACACTAAAACTGCGCCCAGAAAGGTATGATGAGAACCATTCTAACACAGACCGAGACAGTCCCACTTCATCCCTCAGTCTTCTCAGCAGGATCTGGTGATCAACTGTGTCCAAGGCTGACGACAGATCCAAGAGAATCAGAACAGTGAATTGACCCGAGTCAGCCGACATGTCACTGGACACTTTCAATAAAGCTGTCTCTGTAGAGTGATGTTTACGGAAGCCAGACTGAAACTTCTCTGATGCAGGAACAAAGACAGCTGCTCAGACACCACCTTCTCCAAGATCTTGGACAAGAAAGGGAGCTTAGAAATAGTCCTGAAATTACTGAGGTCAGTTGGGTTTATTTAGTGTGTCTTGTCTGAGAAGCATGTTAGCCCTTTAGCTTCTGTTAAAAAACAAGCTAAAAATATAGGCCCTTTTGTGGCGAGTGTAAACATGAACTTTGGTCTTTTTTGCCTCAAGTGGACACTTGATGCACTGCAGCTCTTTCACACTTTAGCATTGACCTGAGAAACAAACGTTTTAATTTCAATCATTATTTCTTAACACAGGTAACAAGTTAAGGATAGAAGAGCTCTGTGAGGACCATAATTGTGGCTAACTTGTAGGTGCTTAAATCTTATTTTCTGCAACATTTAACACATTTCTTTTTATTATACAATGTAATTTACTTCTTTTTTTTAAATCATTCTGTATCTAACGTTGAAGTGTATCTTTGACAGCTGCCAAATACTGGAATTTACTGATGGGCAGTAGTAACTTATGGATACATTTGCAACTGTTTCAAACATTTTTATTCTGTGAAGCAAACGTAGTACTGGCTGGAGGTGATCTGGTCAGAGGTACTTGTAGACGGGTGGTTTTTCCACCACCTGGATCTGCATCTTGACAGGACACTTGTAGAAGTGTGACAGCAGCTCCTCCATGTACCCGACCAGGAAGTAGAGCTTGTGCGCCATTATCCTCTGATTCAACAGCATGCAGACCTGCAGCATGTTCGCTCGCCGCTTGATCACCAAATCCACCAAGCTAATTTGTACTGTCCCGGTGATGAAGCGCCGGATGAAGACGTCCTCCAGTGTGCGTTCTGCTGCCCCGTCCTCGCCACTGAGGTTGCCTTACAGACACACACAAAATGCTGTTTAAACTTCTTTTTTTTCCACAAATGTGGATTTTTAATTTGTGTGATCATTGTGTAATTAAATTGAACAAGTAGTTGGAGCTTTTGTGTGCATTGTTCGTTTGTGAACACTGTTGGTATTTTCATGTTAACTTGTTTGCAGGAACTTTTGCATGTGGTTTGTGTGAACACTCACTGGTGTGTTGTGACTTCCAGCCCTTCCTGTGGGCGATGTGATGGGGTTTGAGCGCCTGCTCGTACGTCAGTGGCCGGTCTCCCTTCCCAACACGGATACGGGCGGCTCGATTCTGTAGGATGAAATATGGTGCATCAGAAACTGAAGAAATATCCAACAACTTTCTGGGAGCGACAGAAAAAAGGAAAGGTTGTGCTTCATTATTCCTATACCTTCAAGCAAGACGCTGTGACATGAAGACTCCTGGTCGCAGTCAGCATCAGGGGGGAACTGGACCACACCGCCCACCTCTGAGAACACAATGTCACACAATATCAGCTTGAAGAATGATCAGTAAATCTGTTATTTAAATTAAGAAAATAAATCTAAACGTTTTTATTTGACATTATAAACAAACATGGATCTTCCGTGACAGCTGAATAAATCAGTTAATTAATTGGTAAATAATATCTTGCAATTACAGAATTGGATTCACAGTTGACTTAAAAAATGTTATTATTCATGTTTGTGTGATAAACGTCTTTCAAAATAACTCACCAACATGCCGGAGCTCAAGGACACCGCCATGCTGCTCCCCGCGCACAACGAAGCCAATTTAAAAAAAAGGTTTCAAAGCCTGTGTCGTAATGGAAACCAAAAAAAGGTCCAACCTTAACAAATATTAAATCTTTATGATTAATATGAGGACGTCTTTCAAGCGTCAATGCGCACTGACGTCAAAGAAGAAACCGGAACTATTTAACAGACCCTTTCTTACGACGGACCGTTTTCCTCTTCCGGACAGACCGGAACTCATATAATTTGGATGAAATTAGAGGTTATCTAAAACAAAAAAAGCGAGTTCACGTCAGATATTTAATTCACATAATACTGTGCGTTAATTTATATTAACATTTAAAAATTGTGAAGTGAAATTTAAGAGTTTTTTCAATTGGTATACACTGGGAAACCGGATGTGTCGTAGGTTCTAGAAGCAAAACACGGGAGCATGGACATGTAGCTGATCGACGACTGGAGAATTTAAAACAAACCTTTCGTATTTAAACATTTGAATTCAGTAGTTGTGCTTTAATACACAGTCATGTCGTCGCCACAGTATGAGATGTACGACACCGCGCTGCTGGGAATCCTCCAGCACGTCGGCAACATACAGGAGTTCCTGCACGTCTACTTCGGGTTCTTGTACCGAAAAACGGACTTCTATCGGCTGCTGTCGAGTCCCACCGACAAGATGGGTTTCCCTCCCGGTGTGGCGGAGAAGATGGTGCTGCAGGTAACGAGGGTTTGTGACTTTCAATGTACCAACTGTCTGCGGACTGACGACACAGCGTGATGGTAAAACAGTTTCTCTGACATACATGAACTTGGCTTCATATATGTATGTAAGTCAGTAAGTAAGTAATTTTTAATTATATAGCGCTTTTCCAGACCAGGGTCACAAATCGCTTAAACAATCAAAACAATATTCAATAAAGTATATACTTTAAAGATCAAGATAAAACTGATAACACAACAGGAGTTCCAGAAAATCAAGGAAAAGCCTGAACAAATAAAAACGTCTTAAGATGTTTCTTGAAGGAGTCAGTAGATCATCAAGCCCAAAGAGAAAGGAAGATCGTTCCAAAGCTTAGGAGCAACAGTCTGGAAGGATTTCTCTCCTCTGGTCCTGAACTGTGTGCGTGGAACCATCAGTAGATTCTGATCCACAGACCTCAGAGCCCGAGCTGGGGTGTAAGGCTGGATCAGATCACTGATTTAAGGAGGATCCTGACCATGAATAGATCTGAAAGTAAGAACCAGAATTTTAAAGTTGATCCTCATAGAAACTGGAAGCCAGTGAAGAGTTTTAAGGATCGGAGAAATGTGAGTTCTTCTACTTGAGTGGGCAGAATTCTCGCTGCAGAGTTCTGTGTCAACTGCAGGCTAGACAGATCCTTCTATATATAAATAGACGTGATTTTTTAGGTTTTAGCGCTCCTCTGTATTTTGTTGAACGTCTTATTGATTGATATTTCATTTCTATCAATATTGTGTATATAAATATATATATATACTGTATATATGTGTACCTTTGTGTCCTCAGGTGTTCAAGTCGTTTGAGAAGATGTCTGAACGGGAGCGAGAGCAACGCTTTACTCAGCTGCAGACCACTCCCCCAGCCATCCAGGAGCTGGAGGTCCAATCAGAACCTGCTGAAGAGGAGGTGTCCAGTGCCAAGCAGATCCCGCCAACTGTACCTTCAGAGACCGAAGAATGTCCTGGGCCTGAAGTGGCACCGGCATCTGCACCGGCATCTGCACCGGCATCTGCACCGGCAGGCCCACAAGAGCAGGCGGCTGCTGCAGACAACAGCAAGGCGTAAGTGTCACTTCCTGTTGACGAATGGTTGCTACGTAAACATTGTTGTGAGGTTTTGATACAACAGAGGCAAAGATCACGAGGGAGGATTCATGTCTTGTCGACGTAGCTTTTAGGTTAACCCTGAGATATTGATGTCACAAAACTGTGTATTATATTTAAGAGCAACTCAATTGGGTATGTAGGTAGAACTTTATTGACCCCTCAGGAGGTCTCCTTCGGGAAATAGTTTTTTTCCAACGAGACACAGCAATACAGCAATTATTCATAAAAATAAAATAAGAACAAAGAGAAATAAAGAGAAAGAACAAGATCAATCTGAGACTAAAGATAAGATAAAGAAAATAGATCAAAGAAAAATATCACAAAGGATACAAAGATTAACAGAACATCAAGATACTTTTATGTCGTGTTGGTTATTGATTGATTGATAAACACCTTGTTTTCACATTTAGGGCACAGGGCAACTAATGTGTTGATTAAAGTGTGTCTTAAATAGATCTTAGACCTCTATTGTTCTCATGTGTCTGTTTGTACAAAACGCGCCATTAATCCCGTAAGTCTCCACCTCCAAGGGAGAACTTTATAAAATAATACATTCGAGAGGAAGACTTTAACATTTGAAACATGTGAGTGAGGAGAGTTGGGTTTTCACATTATTTCCCTTTAAATAATGGATAAAAATAGTTTTAGTTGAACTGAGATGAGGACGTGGAAGTCATGCATGTGTATGTCTGAATATACTGTATATTGAGTCTGAGTATTTACATCATAGATTAGATTACAGTTGCCTTACGAATCCCTCTGGAGATCTCCTTCGGGGAATTAGGTAATATAACATATGACAAGAAAATAAAACATTTATAAGTGAGCTGTGGCCTCTGTTCTTGGCACAAGAGGGCGCTGTTTGACGAATACCTGCAGATTATGAGGATTAATGAAGTCTAAGGCAGACGGTCATTACGTTTTGGCTGACCTTCTCGTGCACTCGTCAGATTTTGTGACCCGGTTGTGTCCAGCCCTCAGGTCCAGTACCAGGCGCAGCCAGAGAGCTACAACGGAGCGGTGCGGGAGAACTACTGCTGGTCTCAGGACTACACAGACGTAGAGGTCCGCGTGTCCGTGCCCAAGTCGGTGATGAAGGGTCGACAGGTGAGCCTCGACATCTTAATGCCTTAGCGTGTTGGCGCCCCCTGTTGACGGTCCGGGTGTGGCTGCAGGTGAGTGTGAGCCTTCAGCCCAGCAGCTTGCGCGTGTGCGTGCGGGACGGCGAGCAGCAGCAAACTCTGATGGAGGGCGAGTTCACGCACAAGATCAACACGGAGGAATCCCTGTGGAGTCTGGAGCCGGGGAAGTGCGTAGTGGTACGTGACTTGCAAAAATGTGATATTTTTTGGCAATTAACCTTAAAGTATTGACAATCTTTGTTCATTAATTAAACGTCCTGCGACTAGATGGCAGCGGTCATTGAGTTCTTCACAGCTAACAAGACAATTAAATCCAGTGAGATCTTGGGGATGACTGAGGACGAGAGGATACAGTCGACTCCAGCAGCTTTTAAAGTTAATGTTTGGACATGTTTTGGTTTCAAAACAAATGAAATCAGTTACGACTTCGTCAAGAGTCATGTGGTCTGTAAATTCTGCAACACCAGAGTCAAGTACTTGACAATACTACAAATATATCTTTGTTACTACAGTATCACTATACATCATATTGTTGCCCCTGTATCAGGATACGTATGGTAACACCTGATTCTTGCCAATACACACCCCTGTTTGTCCCCACAGTTGTCGCTCAACAAGACGTCGGAGGTGTGGTGGAACGCCGTGGTCAAGGGCGAGAAGGAGATCGACGTGAACGAGATCAACCGCGAGCGCTCCATGGAGACGGTGGACGAGGAGGAGCACGCCGTCCTGGACCGCCTCAACTTTGACTACGCACAGAAGATGCAGGGGAAGCCACAGAGCCATGAGATGGTGAGAGCGCCCCCCTGTGGAAGACTGAACAGGAAGTTGCTGAACGAGTTGATGTGTAGACGATCATCACTGGTTCTCACCACTTCAAATATTGCCTGGTCATGTCTCCACAGAAGGTCCACGACATGCTGAAGAAGGGCTGGGACGCCGAGGGCTCGCCCTTCAGCGGGCAGAAGTTCGACCCGTCCATGTTCGACATCCCGCCCGGCTCAGTGCAGTTCTAAACCAGACGTGCCGACACAGTGAACTTTTCTTTTCCTTCTCCGAGTGGCCTCCGGAGTTCTGCATTTTAAGACTCCGCCGGTGAACTGGCTCCGCCCACCAACGTTTTGTAGTCATTTGAAATAAAGTGTTTTGAGTTTCAAATGAGTCTCCAATATATTAAACTCACAACTTTTTTTTTTAAATGTACTTTACACATAGACTCGGGTGGTTGACTTGTCTTTAGGGTTGTTTTTTTTGATGGAGTAGCAACTGTTGTCTCGGACTCTCAACCTGAGTAGCTGGGACGGACATGACCTTGTGAAAGTAAAAGGTCAAGTGAAAACGGATGAAATGAGGGTTGAGCTCCTGATGTTGGAAGTCTGAACACAGTCATGTAACGAAACACTCATCTCTGATGACTTCTAGCAGCGGCACAACACACACACACGAGCAGAGTCACACTAATGCACACACACTTTCTAATCTCAGATTATTCCTGATGATTAATCTGTCATTACATCATCTCAGCTTCCATTTGTGTCGCACACGCACACACACACTGATGTGTGCGACGGCTGAGAGGATCTGAAGTTTGTATCAGGTCAACACAACCGTTCTTGACTAGACCTGCAGCTCTGATGTTCTCCTCAGTCGTGGCATGTGTTGGTCACACTTGTTCGGAAGTGTGTGTGTGTGAGTCATACAAGTGTGAGTTAAACAATTGAATGAGTCCTCTGGTGCAGCAACAGGACATGAAGGTGAGTGACATGATGGTCACATGGGACTGGGTCGGGGGGGGGGGTGAGCTAAGCCTCTCACAGAGTCAAATCTGGCGGACAAGAATAGACACGCAGCAGTCAAGATCACAGTCCATATAAGCGACCAGAACCGCTGCAGATCCAGTTATGGAGGATTTTGGACCCCAATGACCCCGCTGACCCTGCTGACCATGAGCGGCCAGATAAGTGGTGAGTGTGCGTTTTTTATATTCATCCATCAGTGATCTTTTCCTCAATGATTTGGGAATCGGAACCAGCAACCTGAACAAAGGGGGTCCTCAGTGCATTTTTTTAAAGGACCTCTGGTTCTGTGGAACAAACTTCAGAAGTCCAGAACAATGTCTAAGGTCCTCGAAGTGCCGATGCTGGGTGCTTTGCTAAAAAGTAAATAAAAAAAATGTACTGTATTAATTTTGTTAATTTCCTGATCTTTAAAAAATGTCAGTGTTTAGGATAAGAAAAAGAAGAGATATTACGGATGTCAACAATGACCCCCAATAACGGTAAAATGGAAAAGAAGGGAATTTCCTTCTCCAGGTTAGAGGCAGTTTGTACATTTGTTCAGTGATCAAGAGATCCTAAAGGTTTTGGCCCCTCGTGTGATTGTTGTGATCTACTGTCTCCTCGCCCTGACTGCACTCTGACAAGGGAACTCTCGCTCTCTGCAGCTCGTGAACAAGAGATCATCAAGATCACAGAGCAGCTGATCGAGACTTTCAACAAAGGAGACTTTGAGTCATACGTGTGAGTTCACCTCTCTAGCTCGCCATCACAGACACTTTCTTATTCACACGTACACTAACACACAGTCTCTGTATCTTTTTATTTGTCACTAAACACAGGCACACATTAACAAGTACACAAACGCATTCATGTACACACATACACACAAACACACGCACACACAGGGGGAGCGGGTAATTACTTACTTATTTAAAAGAGCTGCAGTGTTGAAACTGTCCACTAGAGGTCATGACATCTGCCTCCTCCACAGTAAGATGTGTGATCCTGGTCTGACCTCCTTTGAGCCCGAGGGTCAAGGAAACCTGCTTGAGGGAACTGACTTCCACAGATTCTACTTTGACAACAGTAACGTGTCTGTCTGTGTTCACGTGTCTGTTACCCTGTCTGTAACCTTATGTGTCTGTAGGTCAGTGTTTACTGTCTGTATTTACATGCAAGTCTTTCTGTACTTATGTGTGTGTCTGTCTGTATTTATGTGTGTCTGTCTGTATTTATGTGTGCATCTATCTGTATTTATATGTGAGTGTGTCTATTTGTATTTGTGTGTCTGTGTTTATGTGTGAGTCTGTCTGTATTTATTTGCGAGCCTGTCTGTATTTATGTGCGAGTCTGTCTGTATTCATGTGCAAGTCTGTCTGTATTTATGTCAGAATCTGTCTGCATTCATGCGTGAGTCTGTCGATCTGTATTTATGTGCAAGTCTGTCTGTATTTATGTGTGAGTCTGTCTGTATTTATGTCAGAGTCTGTCTGTATTTATGTGTGAGTCTGTCGATCTGTATTTATGTGTCCGTCTGTCGGTTTGTATTTATGTGTGTGTCTGATCTGTATTTATGTGCAAGTCTGTCTGTATTTATGTGTGTGTCTGATCTGTATTTATGTGCAAGTCTGTCTGTATTTATGTGTGAGTCTGTCTGTATTTATGTCAGAGTCTGTCTGCATTCATGCGTGAGTCTGTCGATCTGTATTTATGTGAGAGTCTGTCTGTATTTATGTGTGCTTCTGATCTGTATTTATGTGCGAGTCTGTCTGCATTTATGTGCGAGTGTCTGTATTTATGTGCGAGTGTCTGTTTTTATGTGTGAGTCTGTCTGTTTTTATGTGAGAGTGTCTGCATTTATGTGTGAGTCTGTCTGTATTCATGTGCAAGTCTGTCTGTATTTATGTCAGAGTCTGTCTGCATTTATGCGTGAGTCTGTCGGTCTGTATTTATGTGTGCATCTGTCGGTCTGTATTTATGTGTGCGTCTGATCTGTATTTATGTGCGAGTCTGTCTGTATTTATGTGAGAGTCTGTGTGTATTTATGTCAGAGTCTGTCTGTATTTATGTGTGAGTCTGTCTGTTTTTATGTGAGAGTGTCTGTATTTATGTGTGAGTCTGTCTGTTTTTATGTGAGAGTGTCTGTATTTATGTGTGAGTCTGTCTGTTTTTATGTGAGAGTGTCTGTATTTATGCGTGAGTCTGTTTGTTTTTATGTGAGAGTCGGTCTGTATTAATGTGTGGGTCTGTATTTATGTGTGAGTCTGTCTGTATTCATGTATGAGTCTATCGGTCTGTCTTTATGTGTGAGTCTGTCGTCTGTCTGTATATTTGTGTGAGTCCAACTGTTGGTCCGTGTGTGAGTGTGTGTTAGTGTGTGATTGTGTCTAACTGGTGACATCTCTCTGTCGTCAGTCGTGACCAGGAACAAGCAGTCCGTCCACACGACCATCTTGAACCCACACGTGCACGTGTTCGGCGAGGACGCCGCTTGCATCGCCTACATCCGCCTCACTCAGTTCGTGGACCTGCAGGGCCGCGCTCGCTCCAGTCAGTCGGAGGAGACGCGGGTCTGGCACCGACGCAACACCCACTGGCAGAACATCCACTTCCACTGCTCCGGGGTCTCTGCTGCCCTCTGCAGGGAGGACAGGTAACTGCAGCACCTCAGCGTCCTCCCCAGTGTGTCCTCGGGTGTGTAGGACTCCTCACCTGTGCTCCACACCTCAGCTCCTCCACATCCCTACCTGTGTCTTCAACGTCAGGAGGTCAAGGGTCAAGGTGGCCATCACAGTGGTCGCGTGGAATGATGTGAGCGCCTCTCCGTCTGCAGCGCCTCACCTGCCCTGTAGGGGGAGACATCAGACGACAATGACTGACGACCATAAAGCATGTGTTAACTGAAGATGTCAAAGTACACTGACCTGCTTTGCCTCAATGTGTGTGTGTGTGTGTGTGTGTGTGATCATTGCATTGATCCTCACTGAAGAGTTATTGTGGAGTATGTTGTTGTTATCATGCAGCATCATTGTTGTGTGTAAGAGACAAATAAATCGTCTGTGTTATCGTGACAAAGAAGCATTGCGTATTGATGTCGATCACTGTGTGTGTGTGTTGTTTTACTCTCGCTTCTTGACTCACTTTGTTTTCTTCTGTTTGTGTTCGAATTTTTGTGTTTGACAATGTGTTATAAACTGACGAGATGTCAACCTGTCGCACGTACTTTGTGTTTGTTCACTGACGGAACTTCCTGATCGTCACACACTTTGGTACAGTTTGTGTGTGTGTGTGTGTGTGTGTGTGTGTGTGTGTGTGTGTGTGTGTGTGTGTGTGTGTGTGTGTGTGTGTGTTTAGTGTGTGACCCGCTTCTCACCTGAGTAGCTGGGACACCACTTTGACGGACGAACATGAACACATGGATCTCAAAAACACATACTAAACCGGATGACACGTTTTGAACGCTTGGTGACGTCACCGTGACGTCACCACACGCAGACGTGGGTGCACTTATATATTCACTCTGGTAAGTGAAAGTTCACTCGCGGGAAAAAATCGCGGTCCAGTCTCCAACCTGGTCAATCCCCCCCCCCTGACGTCACATCCCCGCTGTACGAACCTGCAGCAGCGCGAGCCCGAACTTTCGGCTCGGACTCGGGACGGACAGGTGATTGACAGGAGGAGGCAGCGCGAGCGCTGAGATCACGTGGACATCGCGCGCAGGAGCTCACCTGGTCCCGGAGTCACGGACGGACCTGGACCCCCCAAGACTGTGCAGACCTGCGCCCGCGAGTGCCCGGTGAGTTCTGCGTGTACAGTACAGCGCTGTGACGTCATTACAGTGTGGCGACGAGCGACTCCGTGTGTGTGTTTGCGTGCACGGATGTGTGTGGATATGTGTAAGTGAGTGCGTGTTAGTGTGTGTAACCATTACGGGTCTCATATTTATTCTTTCTTCAGTTTTGTATTTCTCTAGAAAATGTGTTTTTAATCTTCCACAGATAAATAAAGACATTGATAGTTTTGTGTTAGTGTGTGTTTGTGTGTTTGTGTTAGTGTGTGTTTGTGTTAGTGTGTGTTTGTGTGAGCATGTGCGTGAGTTTGTGATGATTTCATCATCATCATCTTCATCATCAGGGACTGTCCATCTGAGGACCTGTCGTGACCTACCGTGACCTTCAGACATGCACCGGGTCCGGACCACGTTGGCGAGGCTGCGTCCTCTGACCGCGGCCCAGACCCTCCAGCACCGGTCCAGACCGCCGCCGCTGCTGCTCCTGGAGGTTATGAAGGCGTCTCAGCCGGCGAGACTGCAGACCACGTCTGTGGCTGCAGAACCTTTTCTGAACGGGACCAGTACCAACTACATGGAGGAGATGTTCGCCGCCTGGCAGGAGAACCCCTCCAGCGTGCACTGGGTGAGACCCACAGACTAGACCAGGTCACATCAGAGTCGTGTGTTGTGATCCGAGTCAGAGTTGTATGAGTTAGAGTTGTAAGTAAGTAAGTAATTTGTATTTATAAAGCGCTTTTCCAGACCAGGGTCACAAAGCGTTTAAACAATCAAAACAATATTCAATAAAAAAAATACTTAAAAGATCAAGAAAAAACTGAGAACAACACAGGAGTTCCAGTAAATCAAGGAAAAGCCTGAACAAATAAAAACGTCTTAAGATGTTTCTTGAAAGAGTCAGTAGATCATCAAACACAGAGGAAGATCGTTCCAAACCTTAGGAAAAACAGCCTGGAAGGATTTCTCTCCTTATCAGCAGATTCTGATCCACAGACCCCGAGCTGGGGTGTAAGGCTGGATCAGATCACTGATGTAAGGTCTGACCATGAATAGATCTGAAAGTAAGAACCAGAATTTTAAAATGGATCCTGAAAGAAACTGGCAGCCAGTGAAGAGTTTTAAGGATCGGAGAAATGTGAGTTCTTCTACTAGAGAAGGTCAGAATTCTCGCTGCAGAGTTTTGTATCAACTGCAGGCGAGACAGATCCTTCTTGTTAAGACATGAAAACAAACTGTTACAATAGTCCATATATGAGCTGGAGATGTGATCCAAGTCAGAGTTTTGTGATCCGAGTCAGATTTATTTGAGTCAGAATTGTGTGAGTCAAAGCTGTGATCCGAGTCAGATTTATTTGAGTCAGAGTTGTGTGAGTCAAAGCTGTGATCCGAGTCAGATTTATTTGAGTCAGAGTTGTGTGAGTCAAAGCTGTGATCCGAGTCAGAGTTGTATGAGTGAGTCAAAGTGAGTCTCCACTTGTATACATCGCACAAGACCACGTGAAACCTTCTAGTTTGTATCGACTCAGTCGTGACTCGTGATTCTCTCCAGTCGTGGGATGCTTTCTTTCGTGACTCCGAGTCCGGAGCGACGCACAAAAGCCCGGCGTCGGCCGAGTCGCGGAGCGGAGCGCCGACCTTGACGGGATCTTCGGTGGAGAAGCTGGTGGCCGACCACCTGGCCGTGCAGTCGCTGATCCGGGCCTACCAGGTAACACGTCGGTGACGTGAGCAGCGCCCGCCGTGGTGGTTGAACAGGAGTCCATTCTGGTCTTCACAGGTCAGAGGTCACCACGTCGCCAAGCTGGACCCTTTGAACATCAGCTGTGTGGACCTGGACGACACGCCGTGCTCCATCGGCCTCCAGAACATCGGTGAGACTCGCACTGCTGGTGACACTTTCACTTCTGCACATTCCTACACACTTCACCTCAGTGACTGGAAATGTTGAGACACAAGTGCCGTGAAGTGACGTGTTGATGTATGTGTTGGAGTGAGTCCTCAGTGTTTGTGTGTTTGTGTGTTTGTATCTGTGGATGTTGATGTATGTGTTGGAGTGAGTCCTCAGTGTTTGTGTGTTTGTATCTGTGGATGTTGATGTATGTGTTGGAGTGAGTCCTCAGTGTTTGTGTGTTTGTATCTGTGGATGTTGATGTATGTGTTGGAGTGAGTCCTCAGTGTTTGTGTGTTTGTATCTGTGGATGTTGATGTATGTGTTGGAGTGAGTCCTCAGTGTTTGTGTGTTTGTATCTGTGGATCTACGGTATATGTGTATGTTTGTGAGTGTGTGTTGGCGTACTGTTTATACATGTGTTTGTGAGAGTGTGCATATTTTTGTGTGTTTGTGTTTGTGGATGCATATGTGTGTGTGAGTACATTTGTGGGTGCACATGTGTATGAGTATGTGTGTATAGGTGCACGTGTGTGTGTATGGTTGCACATGTGTGTGTTTGTGTGAGAGTATGTGTATGTGGGCAAACATGTGTGTGTTTGTGTGAGTAAGTGTGTGGGTGCACATATGTGTGTTTGTGTGAGTATGTGGGGTGCACATATGTGTCTTTTTGAGGGTAGGAGTGTGTGTGTGCACATATGTGTGTTTGTGAGTGTAGGAGTGTGTGGGTGCACATATGTGTGTTTGTGAGGGTAGGAGTGTGTGTGTGCACATATGTGTGTTTGTGAGGGTAGGAGTGTGTGGGTGCACATATGTGTGTTTGTGAGTGTAGGAGTGTGTGGGTGCACATATGTGTGTTTGTGAGGGTAGGAGTGTGTGGGTGCACATATGTGTGTTTGTGAGTGTAGGAGTGTGTGTGTGCACATATGTGTGTTTGTGAGTGTAGGAGAGTGTGTGTGCACATATGTGTGTTTGTGAGGGTAGGAGTGTGTGGGTGCACTTATGTGTGTTTGTGAGGGTAGGAGTGTGTGGGTGCACATGTGTGTGTTTGTGAGGGTAGGAGTGTGTGGGTGCACATGTGTGTGTTTGTGAGTGTAGGAGAGTGTGGGTGCACATGTGTGTGTTTGTGAGTGTAGGAGAGTGTGGGTGCACATGTGTGTGTTTGTGAGTGTAGGAGTGTGTGGGTGCACATGTGTGTGTTTGTGAGTGAAGGAGAGTGTGGGTGCACATGTGTGTGTTTGTGAGTGTAGGAGAGTGTGGGTGCACATGTGTGTGTTTGTGAGTGTAGGAGTGTGTGGGTGCACATGTGTGTGTTTGTGAGTGTAGGAGAGTGTGGGTGCACATGTGTGTGTTTGTGAGTGTAGGAGAGTGTGGGTGCACATGTGTGTGTTTGTGAGTGTAGGAGTGTGTGGGTGCACATGTGTGTGTTTGTGAGTGTAGGAGTGTGTGGGTGCACATGTGTGTGTTTGTGAGTGTAGGAGAGTGTGGGTGCACATGTGTGTGTTTGTGAGTGTAGGAGTGTGTGGGTGCACATGTGTGTGTTTGTGAGTGTAGGAGTGTGTGGGTGCACATGTGTGTGTTTGTGAGTGTAGGAGAGTGTGGGTGCACATGTGTGTGTTTGTGAGTGTAGGAGTGTGTGGGTGCACATGTGTGTGTTTGTGAGTGTAGGAGTGTGTGGGTGCACATGTGTGTGTTTGTGAGTGTAGGAGAGTGTGGGTGCACATGTGTGTGTTTGTGAGTGTAGGAGTGTGTGGGTGCACATGTGTGTGTTTGTGAGTGTAGGAGAGTGTGGGTGCACATGTGTGTGTTTGTGAGTGTAGGAGTGTGTGGGTGCACATATGTGTGTTTGTGAGGGTAGGAGTGTGTGGGTGCACATGTGTGTGTTTGTGAGTGTAGGAGTGTGTGGGTGCACATGTGTGTGTTTGTGAGTGTAGGAGAGTGTGGGTGCACATGCGTGTGTTTGTGAGTGTAGGAGTGTGTGGGTGCACATGTGTGTGTTTGTGAGTGTAGGAGTGTGTGGGTGCACATATGTGTGTTTGTGAGGGTAGGAGTGTGTGGGTGCACATGTGTGTGTTTGTGAGTGTAGGAGAGTGTGGGTGCACATGTGTGTGTTTGTGAGTGTAGGAGTGTGTGGGTACACATATGTGTGTTTGTGAGGGTAGGAGTGTGTGGGTGCACATGTTTGGTTTTTGTGAGTGTAGGAGTGTGTGTGTGCACATGTTTGGTTTTTGTGAGTGTAGGAGTGTGTGTGTGCACATATGTGTGTTTGTGAGTGTAGGAGTGTGTGGGTGCACATGTTTGGTTTTTGTGAGTGTAGGAGTGTGTGTGTGCACATATGTGTGTTTGTGAGGGTAGGAGTGTGTGGGTGCACATGTGTGTGTTTGTGAGTGTAGGAGTGTGTGGGTGCACATGTGTGTGTTTGTGAGTGTAGGAGAGTGTGGGTGCACATGTGTGTGTTTGTGAGTGTAGGAGTGTGTGGGTGCACATGTGTGTGTTTGTGAGGGTAGGAGAGTGTGGGTGCACATATGTGTGTTTGTGAGGGTAGGAGTGTGTGGGTGCACATGTGTGTGTTTGTGAGTGTAGGAGAGTGTGGGTGCACATGCGTGTGTTTGTGAGTGTAGGAGTGTGTGGGTGCACATGTGTGTGTTTGTGAGTGTAGGAGAGTGTGGGTGCACATGTGTGTGTTTGTGAGTGTAGGAGTGTGTGGGTGCACATGTGTGTGTTTGTGAGTGTAGGAGAGTGTGGGTGCACATGCGTGTGTTTGTGAGTGTAGGAGTGTGTGGGTGCACATGTGTGTGTTTGTGAGTGTAGGAGAGTGTGGGTGCACATGTGTGTGTTTGTGAGTGTAGGAGTGTGTGGGTGCACATGTGTGTGTTTGTGAGTGTAGGAGTGTGTGGGTGCACATGTGTGTGTGTTTGTGAGTGTAGGAGTGTGTGGGTGCACATGTGTGTGTTTGTGAGTGTAGGAGTGTGTGGGTGCACATGTGTGTGTTTGTGAGTGTAGGAGTGTGTGTGTGCACATATGTGTGTTTGTGAGGGTAGGAGTGTGTGGGTGCACATGTGTGTGTTTGTGAGTGTAGGAGTGTGTGGGTGCACATGTGTGTGTTTGTGAGTGTAGGAGAGTGTGGGTGCACATGTGTGTGTTTGTGAGTGTAGGAGTGTGTGGGTGCACATGTGTGTGTTTGTGAGGGTAGGAGAGTGTGGGTGCACATATGTGTGTTTGTGAGGGTAGGAGTGTGTGGGTGCACATGTGTGTGTTTGTGAGTGTAGGAGAGTGTGGGTGCACATGCGTGTGTTTGTGAGTGTAGGAGTGTGTGGGTGCACATGTGTGTGTTTGTGAGTGTAGGAGAGTGTGGGTGCACATGTGTGTGTTTGTGAGTGTAGGAGTGTGTGGGTGCACATGTGTGTGTTTGTGAGTGTAGGAGAGTGTGGGTGCACATGCGTGTGTTTGTGAGTGTAGGAGTGTGTGGGTGCACATGTGTGTGTTTGTGAGTGTAGGAGAGTGTGGGTGCACATGTGTGTGTTTGTGAGTGTAGGAGTGTGTGGGTGCACATGTGTGTGTTTGTGAGTGTAGGAGTGTGTGGGTGCACATGTGTGTGTGTTTGTGAGTGTAGGAGTGTGTGGGTGCACATGTGTGTGTTTGTGAGTGTAGGAGTGTGTGGGTGCACATATGTGTGTTTGTGAGGGTAGGAGTGTGTGGGTGCACATGTGTGTGTTTGTGAGTGTAGGAGTGTGTGGGTGCACATGTGTGTGTTTGTGAGTGTAGGAGTGTGTGGGTGCACATATGTGTGTTTGTGAGGGTAGGAGTGTGTGGGTGCACATGTGTGTGTTTGTGAGTGTAGGAGTGTGTGGGTGCACATGTGTGTGTTTGTGAGTGTAGGAGTGTGTGGGTTCACATGTGTATGTGTGTAATGGTTACACATCTATCATGTAGATTCTGCAGCAGTGAGCAGCAGATAAGAACAGTGATGATCTTGCTCAACAGCACAATCATTAGTTATTGATTTCCTATTTTTTAAAACTACACAAAGTCCAACTATGATGTCATCTGCTGATATACCTGAGTGTGTAACATTTGTGTTGTTGGACCACAGCAAAGGAACCGTGCTACACATCACTGTGGACACTTTCTCAGAGCCTGACAAACAACAACTACACAAACACACGGATGACACACTTTTGTGTGTTTATAGTTACTGTGGGTTGTTGTGTAGTTGGAGCAGACATCAGAGTGTAGTTGTGAGTCTGCTGACTCGCTGGACTTCGCTCAGATGTGTGTCTTAGGTGTCATGTGACACTGTGAGTCAGAGATAGTGTGTATCAGTGTCTGTGCAGAGATAACACTTCTGCTCCTCCCTGTGTGTACTGTGGTGTTGTCGATCAAGAGAAACACATGTGTGTCCACTGATAATGACATCATGACCCTCTGACCCCCGTCTTCCTCAGGGGTGTTCGGTCTGACCCAGCAGGATCTGGACAAAGTCTTTCGTCTGCCAACCACGACCTTCATAGGAGGTTCTGAGAGCTCACTCCCCCTCAGAGAAATCATCCACCGGCTGGAGGTATGAGCCAGCACCAAAGACACTCCTCTGTGACTCCTCCCACTTTCAATGACTCCTCCCTCTCATATATGACTCCCCTGTGAGTCCTGCCTCTCTTATTATACCTCTATGACTCATTCCCCAAATCTCTGACTCCTCTGGCTCCCCTGTGACTCCTCCCCCTCCTCAATGATTCCACTGTGACTCGTCCTTTGGCTCTGTGACTCCTCTGTGACTCCTCTGTGACTCCTCTGTGACTCCTCTGTGACTCCTCTGTGACTCATCCTTCAACTCTGTGACTCCTCTGTGACTCATCCTTCAACTGTGTGACTCCTCTGTGACTCACCCTTCAACTCTGTGACTCCTCTGTGACTCATCCTTCAACTGTGTGACTCCTCGGTGACTCATCCTTCAACTCTGTGACTCCTCTGTGACTCATCCTTCAACACTGTGACTCCTCTGTGACTCATCCTTCAACACTGTGACTCCTCTGTGACTCATCCTTCAACACTGTGACTCCTCTGTGACTCATCCTTCAACACTGTGACTCCTCTGTGACTCATCCTTCAACACTGTGACTCCTCTGTGACTCATCCTTCAACTGTGTGACTCCTCTGTGACTCATCCTTCAACTCTGTGACTCCTCTGTGACTCATCCTTCAACTCTGTGACTCCTCTGTGACTCATCCTTCAACTCTGTGACTCCTCTGTGACTCATCCTTCAACTCTGTGACTCCTCTGTGACTCATCCTTCAACTGTGTGACTCCTCTGTGACTCATCCTTCAACTCTGTGACTCCTCTGTGACTCATCCTTCAACTCTGTGACTCCTCTGTGACTCATCCTTCAACTCTGTGACTCATCTGTGACTCATCCTTCAACTCTGTAACTCCTCTGTGACTCATCCTTCAACTCTGTGACTCCTCTGTGACTCATCCTTCAACACTGTGACTCCTCTGTGACTCATCCTTCAACACTGTGACTCCTCTGTGACTCATCCTTCAACTCTGTGACTCCTCTGTGACTCATCCTTCAACACTGTGACTCCTCTGTGACTCATCCTTCAACTCTGTGACTCATCTGTGACTCATCCTTCAACACTGTGACTCCTCTGTGACTCATCCTTCAACTCTGTGACTCCTCTGTGACTCATCCTTCAACACTGTGACTCCTCTGTGACTCATCCTTCAACTCTGTGACTCCTCTGTGACTCATCCTTCAACACTGTGACTCCTCTGTGACTCATCCTTCAACTGTGTGACTCCTCTGTGACTCATCCTTCAACTGTGTGACTCCTCTGTGACTCATCCTTCAACTCTGTGACTCCTCTGTGACTCATCCTTCAACTCTGTGACTCCTCTGTGACTCATCCTTCAACTCTGTGACTCATCTGTGACTCATCCTTCAACTCTGTGACTCATCTGTGACTCATCCTTCAACTCTGTGACTCATCTGTGACTCATCCTTCAACTCTGTGACTCCTCTGTGACTCATCCTTCAACTCTGTGACTCATCTGTGACTCATCCTTCAACTCTGTGACTCCTCTGTGACTCATCCTTCAACTCTGTGACTCATCTGTGACTCATCCTTCAACTCTGTGACTCATCTGTGACTCATCCTTCAACACTGTGACTCCTCTGTGACTCATCCTTCAACTCTGTGACTCCTCTGTGACTCATCCTTCAACTCTGTGACTCATCTGTGACTCATCCTTCAACTCTGTGACTCCTCTGTGACTCATCCTTCAACTCTGTGACTCATCTGTGACTCATCCTTCAACTCTGTGACTCCTCTGTGACTCATCCTTCAACTCTGTGACTCATCTGTGACTCATCCTTCAACTCTGTGACTCATCTGTGACTCATCCTTCAACTCTGTGACTCCTCTGTGACTCATCCTTCAACTCTGTGACTCATCTGTGACTCATCCTTCAACACTGTGACTCCTCTGTGACTCATCCTTCAACTCTGTGACTCATCTGTGACTCATCCTTCAACTCTGTGACTCATCTGTGACTCATCCTTCAACACTGTGACTCCTCTGTGACTCATCCTTCAACTCTGTGACTCCTCTGTGACTCATCCTTCAACTCTGTGACTCCTCTGTGACTCATCCTTCAACTCTGTGACTCATCTGTGACTCATCCTTCAACTCTGTGACTCCTCTGTGACTCATCCTTCAACTCTGTGACTCATCTGTGACTCATCCTTCAACTCTGTGACTCCTCTGTGACTCATCCTTCAACTCTGTGACTCCTCTGTGACTCATCCTTCAACTCTGTGACTCCTCTGTGACTCATCCTTCAACTCTGTGACTCCTCTGTGACTCATCCTTCAACTCTGTGACTCCTCTGTGACTCATCCTTCAACTCTGTGACTCCTCTGTGACTCATCCTTCAACACTGTGACTCCTCTGTGACTCATCCTTCAACTCTGTGACTCCTCTGTGACTCATCCTTCAACTCTGTGACTCATCTGTGACTCATCCTTCAACTCTGTGACTCCTCTGTGACTCATCCTTCAACTCTGTGACTCCTCTGTGACTCATCCTTCAACACTGTGACTCCTCTGTGACTCATCCTTCAACACTGTGACTCCTCTGTGACTCATCCTTCAACTCTGTGACTCCTCTGTGACTCATCCTTCAACTCTGTGACTCATCTGTGACTCATCCTTCAACTCTGTGACTCCTCTGTGACTCATCCTTCAACTCTGTGACTCCTCTGTGACTCATCCTTCAACTCTGTGACTCATCCTTCAACTCTGTGACTCCTCTGTGACTCATCCTTCAACACTGTGACTCCTCTGTGACTCATCCTTCAACTCTGTGACTCCTCTGTGACTCATCCTTCAACTCTGTGACTCCTCTGTGACTCATCCTTCAACTCTGTGACTCATCCTTCAACTCTGTGACTCATCCTTCAACTCTGTGACTCATCCTTCAACTCTGTGACTCCTCTGTGACTCCTCTGTGACTCCTCTGTGACTCCTCCTCTGTGACTCCTCTGTGACTCCTCTGTGACTCCTCCTCTGTGACTCCTCTGTGACTCCTCTGTGACTCCTCCTCTGTGACTCCTCCTCTGTGACTCCTCTGTGACTCCTCCTCTGTGACTCCTCCTCTGTGACTCCTCTGTGACTCCTCCTCTGTGACTCCTCTGTGACTCCTCCTCTGTGACTCCTCTGTGACTCCTCCTCTGTGACTCCTCCTCTGTGACTCCTCTGTGACTCCTCCTCTGTGACTCCTCTGTGACTCCTCCTCTGTGACTCCTCCTCTGTGACTCCTCTGTGACTCCTCTGTGACTCCTCCTCTGTGACTCCTCCTCTGTGACTCCTCTGTGACTCCTCTGTGACTCCTCCTCTGTGACTCCTCCTCTGTGACTCCTCTGTGACTCCTCCTCTGTGACTCCTCTGTGACTCCTCTGTGACTCCTCCTCTGTGACTCCTCCTCTGTGACTCCTCTGTGACTCCTCTGTGACTCCTCCTCTGTGACTCCTCCTCTGTGACTCCTCTGTGACTCCTCCTCTGTGACGCCTCCTCTGTGACTCCTCCTCTGTGACTCCTCCTCTGTGACTCCTCTGTGACTCCTCTGTGACTCCTCCTCTGTGACTCCTCCTCTGTGACTCCTCCTCTGTGACTCCTCTGTGACTCCTCTGTGACTCCTCCTCTGTGACTCCTCCTCTGTGACTCCTCCTCTGTGACTCCTCTGTGACTCCTCTGTGACTCCTCCTCTGTGACTCATCCTCTGTGACTCCTCTGTGACTCCTCCTCTGTGACTCCTCTGTGACTCCTCTGTGACTCCTCCTCTGTGACTCCTCAGTCGGCGTACTGCCAACACATCGGAGTGGAGTTCATGTTCATCAACGACATACATCAGTGTCAGTGGATCCGACAGAAGTTCGAGACTCCAGGACTGCTGCAGTTCAGTGTGGAGGAGAAGCGCACCCTGCTGGCCAGAATGATCCGCTCCACTAGGTGTGTGTGTGTCACAAGTCCAGTTTAGTGCCAGAGACGGGGCTGACCCGGGTGTCCTCAGGTTTGAGGATTTTCTACAGAAGAAATGGTCGTCGGAGAAACGCTTCGGTCTGGAAGGCTGCGAGTCTCTGATCCCGGCGCTGAAGACCATCATCGACAAGTCCAGCGCCAACGGTGTGGAGAACATAGTCATGGGGATGTCGCACAGGTATCACATGACTCCTACAACACGACCGCCGTAGTACCACCTTATCGTGACTGTCGTTTCCTCAGAGGGAGACTCAACGTTCTGGCCAACGTGATACGGAAGGATCTGGAGCAGATCTTCTGCCAGTTCGACTCCAGGCTGGAGGCAGCAGACGAGGTGAGGAACGGCTGATGATGATGATGATGATGAAGATGATGATGATGATGCAGCGGGCGACGCTCTATGACCGCAGGGCTCCGGAGACGTCAAGTACCACCTGGGCATGTACCACCGCAGGATGAACCGCGTCAGCGACAAGTTCATCGCCCTGTCACTCATGGCCAACCCCTCCCACCTGGAGGCCGTGGACCCCGTGGTCCAGGGAAAGACCCGGGCGGAACAGTTCTACTGCGGAGACACGCAAGGAAAGAAGGTGCTTCTTCTCTCCAACAGGGGCTGTCGATGAGTGAGGAAAATGTACAATTGTCAAATCCCAAAATACGTTTCCTGAACACATCACTAGTCTCCTTCTCATGAGGCCACGCCCACTCTCCCAAACCCTCCAAAGTCTAAAAGTCTGTATTTCATTTATAGATTATGCCTTCATTTTATTTAGATTAATCTTTTTTCTATGTATTACTTCAACTTTTTAGATAAAGAATATAAAATGGGTGAAAAGTATTTGTTTCTATTGAAATGTTTGTACTGTTGGTATGATGTTTTTATGATAGTACTAGTATTACATTGAATTCAATTGGCTACTAATTAGGAAAACATCGAGTTTGAAACATTTTTACAAGAATTTCAAACTCTTTGTGTAAAAAACATTCAAAAGGTTTGTATTGTTTCCATGTTAAATTCAATTACTATTTTAAAATTTAAATTTACTTCTTTTTTTTTTCAGGTTTTTAAACATTTTTTTAAATTTAAACTCTATTAATTTATTTAAAATGGATCTTTAAATATAATGTTAGATTTAACCTTTTTTTTTTTTTTTTACAGTCAATTTATTTTAATTTAGGTTACAAAACATTTTTTTTAATTATGAGAAGTCAATGGGATTTGTTTTGAATTTCCTTGAGGTTCAATTTTATTATACTTTATTTTCTTCTCTGTATTTGACCAAAATTAAAATTATATTTCTTTTGATCAAGACAATTTTCCATTACAAAACTCATAACTATAGCATACATAGCAAGAGTTCTGAGTAAAATAATGCCTTATCATGCTTTGATATTGATAAGAATCAAGGCTGTTATTCTCCTTCCTGGAGTGACAGGAAGTCATCACTGGTGTTGCTGCTGTATCTGTCCATGTCGCGGCGTTAGCTTCGCACAGCTAAAGAGATGAAAACATTCCAGAGACTCACCTTCAGCCCCGTCTCCTGACTCGTCCTTGTTCCACCAGGTCATGTCCATCCTCATCCACGGCGATGCCGCCTTCGCCGGACAGGGAATCGTCTACGAGACGTTCCACCTGTCGGACCTGCCGTCCTACACCACACACGGAACCATCCACATCGTGGTCAACAACCAGGTGAGCCTGTCTGGTCTCGGCTCTCCGGTGAAGTCCACTGACGGCACCGGTGGCCCCGCAGGTTGGCTTCACCACGGACCCCAGGGTGGCGCGCTCCTCCCCGTACCCTACCGACGTGGCCCGAGTCGTCAACGCCCCCATATTTCACGTGAACGCGGACGACCCCGAAGCCGTGATGTATGTCTGTAACCTGGCTGCCGAGTGGAGGAACACCTTCCATAAGGACGTGGTGGTGGACCTGGTGAGATCCTGAACATCTGCATCCGATGGCACATCAGCTGACGGCGAACCTTCAGGTGTGTTACAGGAGGAACGGACACAATGAGATGGACGAGCCGATGTTCACGCAGCCGCTGATGTACAAAAGGGTTAAGCAGCAGAAGGGGGTCTTGCAGAAGTTCGTGGAGAAGCTGGTCAAAGAGGAGGTTGTCACCATGCAGGACTATGAGGTGACCACAGCACCGTCACACCTAGAGTATCAGGGTCGGTCCAGGCCTATTGACCCTCGAAACACCTCAGACAGTCTTCAGTTTGAATCCAGACTCTTCATGGATCCATCCTTGTCCTTCCGGAATTAAGTCTACTTTTCTCCTTTATTCCTTCTCATTTCAACGTTCTTCTTCACTCTCCCTTCTTCCTGCTCGCCTCTTCATCTGCCCTCGCAGGAACAAGTGGCTCGATATGACCGGATCTGCGAGGACGCATTCGGGCGCTCCAAAGACGAGAAGATACTGCACATCAAGCACTGGCTTGACTCGCCATGGCCCGGTACTGCCTTTTCCTTTTGCTGGAAATCTCTGCTAGACTCGACGCTGACGTTTGGGTTTCTGTGCCAATAGACTTCTTCAACCAGGAGGGTCAACCGAAAAGACTGGCGTGTCCATCCACAGGCATCAGTGAAGACCAACTGTCTCACATCGGCAGCGTCGCAGCGTCGGTTCCTGAGGCGGACTTCACCATCCACGGAGGTCCTGCTGCTCCAGGGGCTCCTCGTGTCTCCTGCTCAAGTTCTTCTGACGTGTCCTGATCTCCACAGGTCTGAGTCGCATTCTGAAGGGTCGCGCCGACATGCTGAGTCAGCGTCTCTGTGATTGGGCTCTCGCAGAGTACATGGCCTTCGGTTCGCTGCTGCAACAAGGCATCCACGTCCGGCTCAGTGGGCAGGACGTAGAGCGTGGAACGTTTAGGTAAAACACTAAAAGTGTTTTTTTTTCATGCTACACTATCAATATTCATTAGCACTCTATATATATTTTAGTGTTGCAATTAAACTTCCGGCCACTAGTTTGGAGCAGTCATTACGCCCTACGTAGCTAAATAATCTTGCGAGATTCCAGCTATGACTGAGGACGAGAGGATACAGTTAGCTGCGACAGCTTTCAAAGTTGGATTTCAGGGCAAATTTACCAACAACAACTTCGTCAAGAGTCTTGCTAAAGTATGCAACACCAGAGTCAAGTACTCGGACAATACTACGAATGAATCATTGTTTCTACACCATCGCAGTATATTATCTCGTTACCCCTGTATCGTGATACAGCCAGAAAAAAATGCCAATACACACCATACAGTGTTTGCTGACGTGATGTCTTTCTCAGCCACAGACACCATGTGCTACACGACCAGAACGTGGACAAAAGGACCTGCGTTCCCATGAACCACCTGTCCCCGGACCAAGCCGCCTATACCGTCTGCAACAGCTCCTTGTCTGAGTACGCCGTACTGGGTTTGTAATACTACAATGTTACAATACTCCCTTCTTCCCCCCACATCTCACCGTCCGCTCGGGGCCCACAGGCTTCGAACTGGGCTTTGCCATGGCGAGTCCGGACGCACTGGTGCTGTGGGAGGCTCAATTTGGAGACTTCAACAACACCGCTCAGTGCATCATCGACCAGTTCATCAGCTCCGGTCAGGCAAAGTGGGTCCGGCAGAACGGCATTGTGCTGCTGTTGCCTCACGGCATGGAGGGCATGGTGAGGTCGCTCCCTTCAGTTCCTCGCCGTCATCAGCTCTACCCTTTCAGGTAGCTCACTGATGTCTCCTTCCTGTCCTCCGTCTCTCCTCCCTCCTCCTCTCCCAGGGTCCAGAACACTCGTCGGCTCGTCCAGAGAGGTTCCTGCAGATGTGTAACGACGACCAGGATGTGTTTCCGGTCGGTGGCGTCAAGACAGTCCGATCGGGTCGTGGAGCACTCGCTCACTTTCTGTTTCTCTGCAGGACCTCGGCGAAGACTTTGTCGAGCGGCAGCTGGAAGACTGCAACTGGATCGTGGTCAACTGCTCTACACCGGCCAACTACTTCCACGTCCTGCGCCGACAGATGCTGCAGCCCTTCAGGAAACCGGTCAGTGTAGGATCCAGGTCGCTGTGCAAATGGACCTCTTCAGTGATTTGTGTCTCCGCAGCTCATCATCTTCACGCCTAAATCTCTGCTGCGCCATCCAGTGGCCAAGTCCAGTTTTAACGACATGCTTCCCGGTGAGTTCACTGACCATGGTCTGTAGGACGCCCAACGTCTAACCCATTCCACCTCCTGTAGGAACCTGCTTCCAGAGATTGATACCGGACCAGGGCCCGGCTGCTGCGGCCCCAGAGCGGGTCCGCAGACTCATCTTCTGCTCGGGGAAGATCTACTACGAACTGTTGCGGGAGCGGGACAGTAGAGGCCTGAAAGACTCGGTCGCTGTGGTCCGAGTAGAGCAGGTGATTGACCTGGACCTGGGCGTCCTGGGACCAGCGCGTTTGAAGGTGTGAAGAGTTTGTGGGTCACACAAACGGGTTTCTTTTCTCTCTCCACCAGCTGTCGCCGTTCCCATTTGACCTGGTCAAGCTTGAGGCGGACCGGTACCGCGGCGCCGACCTTGTGTGGTGTCAGGAGGAGCACAAGAACCAAGGCTGCTACTACTACGTCAAGCCTCGGATCCGCACCAGCGTCAACAGGACCCGGCGTGTCTGGTGAGAGTCGGTTCTAGATCACCACGCGTCGCATACATCCTCGCCATCTTTTTTCCGCTACGACGTGGATGGTCACGTAGATCCGTGTCACGTCGCTCATCACTCCTCTCATCTCGTCCTGCAGGTACGCCGGCAGAGACGCCGCCGCAGCGCCGGCCACCGGGAACAAACACACTCACGTGATGGAGTTGCAGCGTCTGCTCGACACCGCCTTCCAACTGGACGCTGAATCCACGCCTTAAAGCTCCGCCCACTCCTACCAAGACTCTGATGATCACAACACATGCAACCTCATGCCGTACAAGAACTGTTTGTTTTTTTACTGGAAATACGGGTCACGTGGCTCCTATACATCCACCACACCTATTCTCCCAGCAGGGGGCGAGTCTCAAACACTGAATACATTTGTAGCTCTAGTCTTGTGACGTCTCTCATGTGACAGAAATAAACATTTTTAAAAACCAGCTGACAATGCGATGAGTTTTATAGAATGATTACAAAAATCAGTTGAACAGACTCATCAGTTGTGAGAGTCCAACACTGAGAAGAAACTCATTAAAATATTTATATTGTGTATTTAATAAGCAATGCAATCAAATAAGACAAATCTTGGAGTGAAATAAGGTACTGTTTACATTATTCAAAAAAGGAATGTACAATTTTTGGACAACAAATTCAATAGTAGGCATTAAGAGAAAACACTAAATAAAAAGCAACAATAATGTTAAAAATCAACACAGAAAAATTGAATAATTAAATATCAAATAAATAAAATTGATTTTATTTAATATTTAATTATATAAATTATTTATTTAATATTTAATTATTCCATTTTTTATTGTTATTTTTTAATCATTTAAATAGAAGTAAAAATCAAAGTAGTACAATCTTCATATAAAATATGGATAAAATGTGGGTGATTAAGATCAGATAGAAGCCAATAACAATACGAGTGAAACAGATTTTGAAGGAAAGGAAATTGTTTGGGAGGTAAGAGAGGCTGAATAGAGAAAAATAGTTTAAAGAACTTTGTAAATAAGGACCGAATTCTAAGGTAGTGTTTGAATACAGGGTTCAATGTAGATTTACTTGGAGTTATTAGCCAAGCAAGACGTCAACAGTACTGGAACGATCAGATCAAACGCAGGATTGTGGGCCAGTAGTAGAGATTGAAGTGAGACAAAACCCAATATGTCCAAATAAAAGAAAATTAACTTTTAAATGAAGGATCACTTTAACAGACATGAAATATTTTAAAGAGCGAAAGGATTATCAAAAATTCTGTCCTTTGATTGCACACGTATCAGTATCCATTTCTCGTTGGACAATTATGCAATGAAGTCAAATGAGACAAACAACGAGACAATTGTGGACGATGTTCACGTGACGCTGTGTCACGGTGGACTTTGCCGAGCTCTGCTGGTGGTCTTGATGAAGTCAAAGAGTGGCGGAGAAGACTTTGGCGAGGTCACACAGTAATTCTCCAGCATCTCCATCAGGTCTCCTGGAGCAACGGATCAGAGAGTGAGTTGCACTGACATGTGTCCACTGAACGTTGACCTCCAAAGTCTGACCACGTGACTCACCGACTGTGACTCTCTGTGACACCAGCAGGTGGTGCACTTCCTGCAGCTGCTGCTGCAGCGGTTTGTCTCCGTAGGTGAAGAACGCAAGACTGCGATTGGCGACCGCTGCCGCCATCATCTGGATCAGAGCTGGACAACAGGTAGATTTAGCCTGGGGCGACATCATTAGGTGCACCTCTGACCACACACCTTTGAGCTGAGAGTCCCCGTTGCTAGACCCGCATCCCCACTTGCCGGTGGCGATGTCTGGCTCGTCATGCCCGAAACACCTGAAGGCACAGAAAGCCTGCCAGAGCAAAGTGTCGAAGAAGATGAGGAGGATGGGAATATATTACGGAAGTACAGACAGACAGACAGACAGACAGACAGACAGACAGACAGACAGACAGACAGATAGATTCAATATTTTTAAATTCAATATGAAAAATTCAAAGTCTTAAATTCAATTTAAACTTCAAAGTATTAAATTCAATATGAAAAATTCAAAGTCTTAAATTCAATTTAAACTTCAAAGTATTAAATTCAATATGAAAAATAAAAGTATTAAATTCAAAGTCTTAAATTCAATATGAAAAATTCTAAGTATTAAATTCAATATACAAATTCCAAGTTTAAAATTCAATATACAAATTCAAAGTATTCAATTCAAAGTCTTAAATTCAATATGAAAAATTCTAAGTATTAAATTCAATATACAAATTCCAAGTTTAAAATTCAATATACAAATTCAAAGTATTAAATTCAAAGCCTTAAATTCAATATGAAAAATTCAAAGTCTTAAATTCAATATAAAACAATTTGAAGCCTTGCAAATTCAACATAAATGCTGGGCTGTGTCCCAGATCGCTCATTTCTGTGCAATGGTTTATAGTACACATTAAGTATCAGATATGAGCTAATTCTAAAACATGACATCACTTGACAAAAGTTCAAGAGCAGGTTTCGAACCCCCAAATTGTTTTTTTTATTTATTTAGAAACTATTTCAGAATTAGAAAATAAAGCTAAGTAAAAAGAATATGATCATTTTCTATTCAATTATTGAGAAAAACAAAACAAATTCAAGCCTTCAATAAACAAACGATTCAAATAAATTATATATAAAAAAAAAAAATTCAACCTTTCATTATATAAATGATGTAATGCAATTACAAAAAAAAAGAAGCTTAAAAAGCTTAATTTTAAATGAAACTATTCAATGTTCTGATGGCACTGATTTACTTCGATAGAACTGTTACCTTGTTGAGCTCTCGTGTGATGTTGGCTCTGGTGAACTGGTCTCTGACATGTTTGTAGTTCTGAGCGTCGATGGCCACGATCTTCCTCTGCCGCCGACACCAGTCGTCCCTGAGCACCTGGTCCTGGTGAGGCCCCGCCCACTTGAAGCTGTCGCCGCAACCCTCGTGCGAGCTGTACTGCTCACCTCCTGAGAAACAGCAGTGGTCACATGACCGGTCTCACCCTCCGCACGCTCATGAGCTTCAGGTACCAGTTATGATCAGACACTCGTTGTCATCGAGTTGTTCCGTGAAGAGTCTGGACACGATCAGTTCTGGACTCAGCAGGAACAGGATCTCCTCCTGCAGCAGACCAGAATCCAGAACTCCTCCTCCGACCCAACAGGAGGCAAAGTCCACCTGGAGGAGTCCAGCTCCTTCTGTCTCGATGGTCCCAGCTGAGCTCACGTGCAGTCTGGGCATCCTGTGTGTGCAGCTGAAACACAGTGTCATCATCTATGATAGTCAGTGACATCATCATATTTAGTCGCTAATATCATCATGGATCGCCTGTGACGTCATCGTAGATAGTCAATAATATCATCATGGATCGCCTGTGACGTCATCGTAGATAGTCGCTAATATCATCATGGATCGCCTGTGACGTCATCGTAGATAGTCAATAATATCATCATGGATCGCCTGTGACGTCATCGTAGATAGTCGCTAATATCATCATGGATCGACTGTGACGTCATCGTAGATAGTCAATAATATCATCATGGATCGCCTGTGACGTCATCGTAGATAGTCGCTAATATCATCATGGATCGCCTGTGACGTCATCGTAGATAGTCGGTGATATCATCATGGATCGACTGTGACGTCATCGTAGATAGTCAATAATATCATCATGGATCGCCTGTGACGTCATCGTAGATAGTCGCTAATATCATCATGGATCGCCTGTGACGTCATCGTAGATAGTCAATAATATCATCATGGATCGCCTGTGACGTCATCGTAGATAGTCGCTAATATCATCATGGATCGCCTGTGACGTCATCGTAGATAGTCAATAATATCATCATGGATCGCCTGTGACGTCATCGTAGATAGTCACTAATATCATCATGGATCGCCTGTGACGTCATCGTAGATAGTCGCTAATATCATCATGGATCGCCTGTGACGTCATCGTAGATAGTCGCTTATATCATCATGGATCGACTGTGACGTCATCGTAGATAGTCGGTAATATCATCATGGATCGCCTGTGACGTCATCGTAGATAGTCGCTAATATCATCATGGATCGCCTGTGACGTCATCGTAGATAGTCGGTAATATCATCATGGATCGACTGTGACATTATCGTAGATAGTCGGTGATATCATCATGGATTGACTGTGACATTATCGTAGATAGTCGGTAATATCATCATGGATCGACTGTGACATTATCGTAGATAGTCGGTGATATCATCATGGATTGACTGTGACATTATCGTAGATAGTCGGTGATATCATCATGGATCAACTGTGACATTATCGTAGATAGTTGGTGATATCATCATGGATCGCCTGTGACGTCATCGTAGATAGTCGGTAATATCATCATGGATCGACTGTGACATCATCATATTTAGTCGGTAATATCATCATGGATCGACTGTGACATCATCATATTTAGTCGGTAATATCATCATGGATCGACTGTGACATAATCGTAAATAGCTGGTGATATCATGATAGATAGTCATCAAAGATAGTTATATCAGATTTTAAAAAAAACTTTTATTGCCAGTGTTAAAAAGAACGTTGGAATATTTGGTGTTTTTTCATGAAATGTATCATCATAAATAGTCATGACATCATCATAGATGGCCAGTCATATCATCATAGAGTGTCGGTAGATAGTAGGTTAAAAAGAACACTGGAATATTTGGTGTTTTTTCATGAAATGTATCATCATAAATAGTCATGACATCATCATAGATGGCCAGTCATATCATCATAGATTGTCGGTAGATAGTAGGTTAAAAAGAACACTGGAATATTTGGTGTTTTTTCTTGAAATGCATCATCATAAATAGTCATGACATCATCATAGATGGCCAGTCATATCATCATAGATTGTCGGTAGATAGTAGGTTAAAAAGAACACTGGAATATTTGGTGTTTTTTCTTGAAATGCATCATCATAAATAGTCATGACATCATCATAGATGGCCAGTCATATCATCATAGATTGTCAGTAGATAGTAGGGGACATCATCTGTCTCTAACTGTCATACCTGCGCCATTTGGGACGCTGATGGTTAACCAGGCATCTCCTCTCAAACGTCAGCAGTCCAGCAGGTCGCGTCTCTGCAGAAGCAGGTTTTTTTAGGTGAAGCTGTCCACACCTTAGATCTGGTACCATCAGACTGACCTGGGTTCGTGACCACACTGAAGTAGTGCATGATGGCCTGCAGCTTCTCCATCTTCCCTTCAGGCCCATCTCCAAACAGGCTGGAACAGAACCAGAATCAGAGCCTGGAAGGCGCTCATGCTAATAGTTGTACCAGTTGAAGTTGATGGACGGGAGGTCTTGGTTCGAGGTCCGGTCGGGGAAGGTGCAGAAGAAGGCGTTGGCCAACAGCGTGGCGACCTGCATCTGGGACAGTGTGATGGAGTCAGAGCTTCCCCGGCGGAGCAGTGGAACACCCTGGAGACCGAGCAGACAGCTTCATCACACCATCGTCCGACAGGCTGACCTGACCTCACCGCCTTCAGCTTGTCGGGCAGAGTCATGGCCAGCGCCGCGATCTTGGGGAACAGCTGCTTGGAACTGCGCTGCTTCTTCTGTGGACACACGAAGACGATCAACGTTCAGCTGATCTCTCATAAGTGTGTTCAGACCTGGACAAAGCTGCTCAGAGACTTGAAGGTCCACAGGTGCCGCTGTCTTTGGTTGTAGGTAAGGATTGCCTCCTGATGGAGAGCAAGACAGACTAAGAACTTCTCCACACAGTTGTCAAACTCTGCGGGAAACTGGACGAACCTGAATGTCGTTGACTGTTGCTTCTCTCATGTAGGTGAGATTATGAACATGCTGAAAGATCACGTCCCACAGCTGCTCACGCTTCCTCATCTAAGCAACAACACACGTGTGACGACATCATCAGTTAGAGTCGGTCAGGTCAGCATCAGTGACATCATCACTGCAAGTCAGTGATAACATCATAGACAGTTGGTTATAAAATCATAGTCAATAACATTATCATAGTTGGTTATATAGTCATAGATAGTCAGATATATCATATGTCAAAGCACTTTGTGACCCTGGTCTAGAAAGGCGCTATATAAATAGAGATTATTATTATTATTATTATTATAGATAGTCAGTGACATCATAGATTTTCAGAGATGACATCATAGATAGTCAGAGATATCATCATAGATAGTCAGACATATCATCATAGACAGTCAGTGACATCATTGATAGTCAGAAATATCATCATAATCAGTGACATCATCTTAGATAGTCAGTGATATCATTATAGAAAGTAAGTGATTGTTGTGGTCACAGCAGTCTGCTGTGTTTTCCTCCTCCTGGTCTGCCACTCCCCCTGTCGTCTCACCTCACACCTGGTCCTCATCTTCAATCATGCTCACCTGGTCTTGATCCCCAATCAACCCCCTTCATAAACCCTTGGATTCCCCGCGGTCGGCGCCAGATCGTACTACGCACAACCGTGTTACCCGGATCACTCACTCCAGCTCGCCCACCTCGCTCTCCCTCCGGCTTCCTCATCCACTACCTGCTCCCGTCCTATTCAATGAACCCTGTTTGTATGCCCTTGAACATCGCCTCTGTCTGCTCTTGGGTTCAGCATCGTGACACCTAACAGTGATATCATTATAGATAGTCAGTGATATCATTATAGATAGTCAGTGATATCATTATAGATAGATTGTCGGACAAATCATCTTAGATTTTTGAAACAATTATAATAGTCAGTGATATCATTATATATAATCAGTTATATCATTAAAGATAGTAAATGATACCATCATTGATAGTCGTGATATCATCATACATAATGGAATCATCACCTTTTCACCTGCCGTGTCCACGAAACCATCCGGTGAGTTTGGCATCTCGACATAGTCTACGTCCAGACGCTTTGGAGCTTGATGAGGATAAATTCCAGCTCCTGAGTTAAAACGTTGGACCTGCACATACAAACGTCTTGACACAGACTCAAATGAAAAAACACACAACTCACTCATCTCTTCTATGAAGACACACAGATTTAAAGACACAGACTCAGCACACACACAAAAGGTAAAAGTAGGTGACGCTACATCGATGAGGACGGTGTGACTCCTGCTGCTGTACAAACGTCTCTTCGTCTGGAGCCGCTTCAGGTCCTGCAGACCACAACACGACGATGGGGCCACACCATGAGGACCATCTCCCGGTCCAGGTCCACTGGCTGCGTTCTTCCCTGGTTTGATGGATTGCTTTTTCTTAGACTTCTTGGACCCTTCGTGGTCTCCAAGTCCAGACATTCCTGCGAGGACACTGGAGTAGATTATCCGACGCTTCCACGATCACAGCCAAGCCAATAATCAAAGTCAGTCAAACGATTTTTTTCTCGCGTTACATCAATACTCACTAAATGTAGAATATAGTGAAATGATTTGTTAAAAATCTAAATAACATTTTTATTCAATCAATTATTTATTATTATTGATCTGTCAAAATAAACGCATTTACATCATAGATGAAAGTTTTACTGTATGAAATTACTGAGACATTTAACTTGTGTTTTTGGTGGGAGTTTTACGTTCAATTACATACAGTATGATGTAAACTCATTTTAGCCCTTTTAATGGCAATGAAAGAAAAACGAACTATATATTATTAACAATGAAGACGTTATCTATCATATAAATGTATCTATCATTTGAATGAATTTAGAGACACTTTTACTGTAGTTTTTTGATTTTATCAAGTTATAAATGTAGTCATTTCAATACAAAGGCATGTCAACTTTAAACAGCATTAAAATAAAAATCTACAAACCTCTGTAAACGAATAACTACCTGTATATATTATTAAGGATGAAGGTTTTATCTTTCATCTGAATGAATTAAGAAACATTTTACTTTACTTGATTGATGATTTTATCATGTTATGAATGTTGTAGTCATTTCAATACAGACATGTTTACTTTAAATGTCAATAAAATAAACATTGTGTAAATTACTTCGTTATTACAACTCTGATGGTCACCAAATGTATGTCAACTTTTAAATATCTTCATATCATGTAACTACACTCGTTACTTTTTCAGATTTTTATTTAAATTCTTAAAAATCAATATTTTCAGTCAATCTTTCATAAACATTTTTTAGTAGATGGATAGATAAACTTTATTGATCCATCTAGGGGTCAGGAATTTTTTTTCCAGCACACAGCAACACAGACGATAGATACATAAAAAAAACGAGAACAAGAACAAACTGCAATAAAAAGAAAGTGCAAGATGACAAAATCTTAATCTAAAGAACAATAATCAAAGAAAAATAACACAAAGAAAAGGATACAAAGAATAACATAGAATATAATAATCTAATCACTCCATTCCTGCCCCCAAACTCAGAATTAAAAAATCTAATAGAACGAGGAATTAATGGGTCCCTGAGTCTATTAGTGTTGCATCATGGGAGGAGCAATTGTCACCAGTGAGTCCAGCTTTATGCCAACCACAGAGCCCGCCCTCCTGATCAACCTGTCCAACCTGTTGACAATCTGTTGTTTTTTTTTACTTGGACCTTACAAAATGTTTATGAAAAACTGCATTAAAATATTTCTATTAACGATTTTAGAGAAACATTTAAAAAAACGAATCAGTTTAGTAAAATGATATGAAGGTCGTCCATAAGTGACATACATTTGGTGACCATCAGAGTTTTGTAATTACAAAGTTATTCTCGCTTTTTGACTTAATGTCGAAGTGTTGTCGCCTCGGTGGTCGCGTGTTTTTTTTTTTTGTTTGTTTTTTCAAAATTCAACCATTCACACATACTGATGTGAGTAGGCTGCACACTTGCGCCAAGTTCACCATCAGGAGCAATCAGGGTGAAGTGTCTTGCTCAGGGACACAACGACACAAGCTTGTCTGGAGCTGGGATTGAACCTGCAACCTTTTGGACTGCAGGCAACCACTCTACCATCTGAGCTATTTTTGAACATATTAATAAAAATGATAACAATTCACAAAAGAATAACACACATACCTGCATGTGAATCAAAATACTGTTTGAGGATGAATCGCTCACACACTCGTTGCTTTCGCTCTAGAAACACCACACAACAAATATATAAGTTACACGCTTAAAAAAATTAATACAAACATATACAATAAAATGGCTACTAAAAAAAAGAGGATATAAAGTAGGACAATTGAATGAAAAAGGTGTTTCTAACATAGTTTTATACAATAATGCTCACAGATCGAGCTCATCCTCCTACCACAGTGCAGTCCTCGAGGCAATAAGGAAGGGTGGTCAATATCGCGATCGACCGATGTGATATGAGATAAGAAAATAGTAAAGAGAGCTCTGATTGGCTGCTGTGCATGTCAATCAAATACTTATTGCGCCGATTGGTTGACAATTTGATTGACATGCACAGCAGCCAATCAGAGCTCCCGCCTCTTCCACTGAACGCTCGGCAAAGTTCATTGCTGTGTCTCAAATCGCATACTAGCGTACTAAAAGTTAGTATTTTTAGTGCGTTAGTGCGTCTCAATTCTTAGTACGCCAATTTAGTGTGCATGGCGCACGCCCACAAAACTGAGCATGTTTCAGGAACAACACTCTCCACCCACTGCACCTGCCACTGAAGGAGCTGGCCTCAGGCACCCCCAGTGTAGGAGCGTTATAGAAGGTCCTTCATCCCAACTGGTGTCAGGATATTTAACTCTCTACTTTAAATATCCTGATGCAAATCCATAGTGTGTTTTTCTTCTCGTGTGTTTTATTTTATTTTTTATTTTTATTTGATTTTATTTTATTTTATTCTATTTTATTTTGTTAATAGTGTTAAATTTCTAATTTTGTAAATAATTTGTATATTTTTAAGATCGTTTTTATTTTATTTTGTATTATCTCTTTTATTATTTATTTATTCCTTGCACTTTATTATTATTATTTTTTTTCAACTGTGCTGTTGTAAAAGTGCGTTTCCCCTCTGGGGATGAATAAAGATTTTCTATTCTATTCTATTCGATGGACACTAGACACACTAAACAGCCGCCATCTTAGTGACGTTTTAAACGGAAGTTACGTCATATATAAACGCATATATATGCATATACTTACAGGTGCATTTTCCGCAGCAGTAGAAGAATAAACACGTCTTCGCTGCTGATACCAGCTTAAATATCTCGCAATTTCTTTATTTATTTTTCCAAAGTTGCAATACGTGCTGCCAGCAGGTGGCGATAGCGTTCAAACAGCTGGTTGAAACATCGTTAAATAGAAGTAGAAGAAGAAGCTGTCATGTGATTTCCTGTTAGTGTGTAGCAGCAGTGTTTGATTTGAGACATACTATCTGTGGAGAAATTGCGTACTAGTTAGTACGTACACTAAACTGATGCATACTAACTTCTAGCATACTAAGAGTAGTATGCGATTTGAGACACAGCACATATGAATCGAGAATAAAAAGAGCAAAACGTGCGGACTTCCCGACAGTCATTTTACGCAATTCAGAAAAAACGATATAGAATTATAAGCTTGTTTTTTTTCAATAATATATCTAACAAAATAATGCGCGTTTGATCGCTTCAGGTCTTCTCTGCGAGAGTCACAGAAACATGACGTCAGTTCCATCAAAGTTAAGCTGCAGGTTCCAATGAAAGCAACAAATGCTGGTTTTCCTTTTGTGATCGCGTCCTTAAAACACACTTGTATTAATACACCATCACATGATGACTATTTGTAAATGACCTTTATCTCACGAATGTAATAAGAATACGCTGAAACACGTTAAACAGTTACATGTGAGCCACAAATTCTAATGACAAAGCGATGATGATGTGAAGTTACTGGTTAACAGTTTTATTCTCGTTAAACTTCATCTGAAGATGTTTTAAAATTTAAATAATCCACTTGTGTGATTCATATCAGACATGTTTAAAATTAACAAATATAAACTGTTTGAATTCATGTTTTCATTTGTTTTTGTTTTTTCATGATCACAAAAATGGAGAAATTTAAATCTTGTCCTTCATTTAAATATGATCGGCATATTGAAATGGAGGCATGGAAAGGGATGAACCCGTCTGAATTCTTTGTTGATTTTGATGAACAAAGGAAAATGGCTTGAATTCGTGTCAAACACAGATCTTTACACATGAATATTTTTTGTGCACCATATGGGTTCAAATGAACGACCATTTTTAGTTGGAAATCAATGCAATTCTTAGTGCATATGAGTCTGAACTGGTCTGCAGTGGAGGATGAGATTCAACACAGGCTGACACTGAGCCTAAGACCAGTGCTGTGTCTCAAATCGCATACTAATCTTAGTATGCTAGAAGTTAGTATGCATCAGTTTAGTATGCATACTAACTAGTACGCAAATTCTCCGCAGATAGTATGTCTCAAATCAAACCCTGAAGCTACACACTAACCGGAAATCACATCACAGCTTCTTCTTCTACTTCTATTTAAGGATGTTTCAACCAGCTGTTTGAACGCTGATCGCCGACACCTGCTGGCAGCACGTATTGCAACTTTGGAAAAAGAAATAAAGAAAAAATATGAGAATCTAAATAATCGCGAGATATTTAAGCTGGTATCAGCAGCGAAGACGTGTTTATCCTCCTACTGCTGCAGAAAATACACATTTAAGTATATGCATATATATGCATTTATATATGACGTAACTTCCGTTTAAAACGTCACTAAAATGGCGGCTGTTTAGTATGGTTAGTGTCCATCGAACCATGCTAGTTTTGTGGGCGTGTTAGTACGCCAATTTAGTATGCATGGCGCACTAAATTTCGCATACTAAGAATTGAGACACACTAACGTACTAAAAATACTAACTTTTAGTACGCTAGTATGCGATTTGAGACACAGCACAGGTCTCATGGACATTTTTGGAAGTTACTCTCAGAGGAAAAGTATCTTCTTATGAGGAAATATCCTCCTAACGGACTGAACTATTTGAATCGAGTTATTTATGTAAGTCAGCATTTCTATGAAGATGATTAAATCCACACATCCTTCCATCATGACTGATTATCAGTCCATTCACTTCATTTAGTGCAAGTCATCTGAGTAAAGTATGTTCTTACTTACGTTGAGCAAATTTGATGAAGGTAGATCTTTTGAACTTGACAATTATAAAAGTAGCTCGCGAACCGAAAAAGTGTGAGCACCCCTGCAATAAGGATATCATACAACAGCGGTACAGGTCAAAGGGCAGGTTTAATGAAAAACAACAATAACAGTAGGTGGCACTGTTACCCAATTTTAGTGAGTTTAATGCACAGTCCTTCACTTTGTTACACCCGCACGAAAAGTTAGATAAACAAAGGCAAGATGAAAATTGATATTTTGAAATGATTAGCTCTTGGCACAGAATACATTATATATACCACTTTAGTCAACTTTATCAAAAATACAAAACGTATAAGAGCAGAAGATATATTTATCAAAAGGATCGTGATCTTACTAACTCAACTTACTAACTCACTTAACTCAACACTAGCGATTCATTGTAGTTTAAATGTTAAATTCTCACAACATTAGCAGAATTAGTCAAATATTGTAGTCACATTAAATAATATTTCTGAACTTCAGTGTAATATGTTTTGTCATGTTTGTGTATGTGACGGTTTTTAAGAAGGTGCGCTTGAATTTGTGTACAAGTGTGTGTGTGTTGCATCATGTCTTTGTGGGTCTTTGGAGCAGAAGGAACGAGTCTAAAGAACTAAAATAAAGAAAGACGTCTGGCTGAAGGCAACACTTATGTAACTGTGTGTTTCAGTTTGTGTGTGTGTTTGTGAATCTTGTTCTAAAGGGAACCACGCCTATCCAGTCAGAACAGGTTTTCATGTAGTCTTGATCACCTTTGCTTCTTCTGAGCATGTGTTGTGTTGATGACTCACACACTGAATAATGGATCCTTCCTTGACTTGATTAAGCCACAGTGTGTGATGTCACTTCCTGCCCGTGACCTGCATCCTTCAGACTTTAGTGAATGTGCTGAGCTGATAACTTTACATATTATTTCAGACTCATCTTTCATAACACAACTCTGATGCTCAATTACATAACACACAACATTGTGTTGAGGATGACTCAAGAGTCTCAGTTCGAGTTCATCACTCAAACACTAACAGACACACACACACTTTAACACACTTGTCAGCAGCAGGTGCTCTGCAGTAGTTCTCTTCTGTCACACACTTCTGTCGTTGGTCCTCTTCAACCTATCTCAGGTTATACTCTTCATCATCCTAATTTTCATCCTTATCATCATCATCAACTTCAACTTCATCATCATCATCAACTTCATCATCATTGTCACAGTCATCATCATCATCATCTTCATTTTCATCGTCATCGTCATCGTCATCGTCATCGTCATCGTCATCGTCATCGTCATCATCTTCATCGTCATCGTCATCGTCATCATCATCATCATTTTCATCATCATTGTCACCATCATCGTCATCACCTTCATCTTCATCTTCATCATCCTCATCCTCATCGACATCGACATCGTCATCTTCATCCTCATCCTCATCATCATCATCATCCTCGACATCTTCATCTTCATCGTCATCGTCATCGTCATCGTCATCATCATCACCATCATCGACATCGACATCGACATCGACATCTTCATCTTCATCTTCATCTTCATCCTCATCCTCATCATCATCATCATCATCATCATCGTCATCGTCATCGTCATCATCATCATCATCATCATCATCATCCTCATCATCGTCATCATCATCATCATCGTCATCGTCATCTCCTTATCCTCTTAGCCACCATTATCGCATTTTCTTCATTATCATCACCATAATCTTCTTTATCGCCATAATCCCTTTTAATATTTATCTTCGTCTACATTGTCATCGTCTTTTTCATCATCACCCCTATCTCCATCATCATCTTATTCTTTATCATTATCATCCTTCATTATCATCCTCATCACCATCGTCATTATCCCCTTTATTATCACCATAATTTTCATCATCATCATCATCATCACCACCTGCATCATCATCATGACTTCTTGACTGAAGAAAAACTGAGCCTGAGAAACCTGGGTGTTGTATTTGATAAAGACATGTCTCTAGTACAACACTGTAGAAAACTGACCAGAAACTGTTTCCTTCAACTGAGAAAAATCCCTAAACTTAGGTTAATGTTGTCGGAACATGATCACGATCTTATAATCCATGTGTTTGTTTCTTCTCGTCTGGACTATTGTAACAGTTTATTTTCATGTCTTAACAAGAAGGATCTGTCTCGCCTTCAGTTGATTCAAAACTCTGACCGGCTCTTGTAGAAGAACTCACATTTCTCCGATCCTTAAAACTCTTCACTGGCTTCCAGTTACTTTCAAGATCAACATTAAATTTTTGGTTCTTACTTTCAGATCTATTCATGGTCAGGCTCCTCCTTACATCACTGATCTGATCCAGCCTTACACCCCAGCTCGGGCTCTGAGGTCTGTGGATCAGAATCTACTGATGGTTCCACGCACACGGCTCAGGACCAGAGGAGAGAAATCCTTCCAGGCTGTTGCTCCTAAGCTTTGGAACGATCTTCCTCTGTCTTTGCGCTTGATGGATCTACTGACTCCTTCAAGAAACATCTTAAGACATTTTTATTTGTTTAGGCTTTTCCTTGATTTTCTGGAACTCCTGTTGTGTTATCAGTTTTATCTTGACTTTTAAAGTATATACTTTATTGAATATTGTTTTGATTGTTTAAGCGCTGTGTGACCCTGGTCTGGAAAAGCGCTAAACAATTAAAAATTACTTACTTACTTACTTATTCCATTCTTTTATCCTGTAATGCCACCATTAAAATCCCTATGTTGTGTTGAAAACACAATAGGTTTCTGACTCTGACCATCATCATCATCATCATCATCATCGTCATCATCATCATCATCATCATCAACATCATCATCATCATCCTCTTCAACGTCGTCTTCTTCTTCATTATCAGCATCCTCCTCTTCATCACCTTAACCATCATATTCTTCTTCTTCATCACTCCTTTGTAAAACCTTGGTGGCATATTCGATCACTTTATTAAATCCCTATCACCTCTTCGTCACACATTGATCCCCTCTTCATCACTCCTTCATCCTCCTCACATCTCTCATTTCTCATTCCGTCATCCCTCCATCAATCCGTATAAGTCCACCGACAACTCCGCGGTCCCGCCCCGCGTTTATTCCGCGCACACGCGGGCGGGAGTTGACTCGTGTCGGGCTTCTCTCCTGACATTAGCGAACTCTCACGTCAATCACAACCACGGAGGCGGGGGCTGTGACGTCACGCGCACCGTTTCAATAAAGCGGATCCTGCAGCGGTGACTCGCTTCATCCTCGCCTTCATCACCGGATCACCATCATCCTCCAGCTCCGTACAACCAACATGGGACTCCCACAAGTCTTCTTCGACATGACCGCCGATGGCGAAAAGGTTGGGAGGATCGTCATGGAGGTACTGTTGATGTCGAACATGGCGTCACGTCAGTGCGACGATGACGTCGAACTTTGTTGACTCGATGGCATGTGCGCGTCTGTAAACAAGTTGTTTTGTGTGTTTGTCCACAGCTGCGGTCAGACGTAGTTCCAAAGACAGCCGGTAAGTAAAAAAAAAACTGGACGAACCTGTCAAACAAGTCAACGTCACCTTTTTTCTTCTTCTATCTTTGCCTGTTTTGATTATGTTTCTTTATTCACATCAGATGTGACACAAAAATTCTTAAATCCGTGTAAAACAATGTTTCAATGGGAGAATGAATGAACAAGCGTTAACTTGCCTCAACGTGTCGGTTGACATTAGATGCGAGATCGGCAACTCCCTGATTCGTCGGTTGCATAATCGCAACAACACACCTGCCATAGGAATCTGTCGTACCCGCAGTAATCCCTCGAGCGTCTTTCTTAGACGCCACCTAGTGGCCGAGCAGGAAACAACCGTCTGACATACAAGTCAGCTGACTTTCTTCACTTCCTAGAAAACTTCCGAGCTCTGTGCACCGGTGAGAAAGGTTTCGGCTACAAGGGTTCGACGTTCCACCGCATCATCCCCGACTTCATGTGTCAGGTAACCACGCACCCTCGTAAGGCGGTTGCAGTCCCAGTCATCGGCCGACGTGTTGAAACTAGACCTGTCTTCTGGTTCTGAAGGGAGGCGACTTCACCAGACACGACGGCACCGGCGGAAAGTCCATCTATGGAAACAAATTTTCTGACGAGAACTTTACGCTGAAACACCAAGGACTGGGAACTCTGTCCATGGCCAACGCCGGGCCGAACACCAACGGGTCCCAGTTCTTCATCTGCACGGCTAAAACGACCTGGTGAGTGTACCAACGGCTTCTGGTCCGTTATTAGAACATTTCTTTTTAGCTCTAGAACAACGTTACAATAGATTCCAACCTGCGTCCTTGAGATCAAATGTGTGCTTCGCTAAGATGTCCAGGGTTAAAGACATAAAGGGAGTAAGTGGTAAGAGAGAAATTAAATAAGGATATTTCATTGTGTTTTCCTCTTTAAAAGATTATGAACACATTGCACAAACTCAAATGAAATCAGATGAAAGTGAAGCGTGTGGTTGCTCGTGGCTAGGAATCAGTATTTCATGGCTACAGTATGTCGTTCCAAAGGTATAGCTATACAATTCCTGTGTTTGTCCAGGGCCTCTTAAATTGATCTAAAACTAAAACATAAATATCATTGTAATTATTCTCGGATCTGTCTGATGCTAACAGTCCTGTCCTCCGTTGTGTCCCGCAGGCTGGATGGCAAGCATGTGGTCTTCGGGAATGTGGTGGAGGGTGAGGACGTGGTGAAGGTGTTAAACAAGAAGGGAGGCAGCAGTGGAAAAACCAAAGAGAAGATTGTCATCGCTGACTGTGGCCAGCTCTAGTGCTTCTGACCCCCAAAGACCCATCGAGACCCAAACCTGCTTCCTTTCTGATTTATGTTTGTTCATTTTCTACGAATAAATGCACTTTAGTGGTGGAAGCTGGAGACGGAGCTGGATTGACGTGCTGGCGAAACAGAACGACCTCCTATTTTCTGACCGACCCGTAGCAGCATTAGCATATTTAGCTTTCAACAGAACACAACATTTTTTTCTGAAAGAATTTAAACTTGATTTGCGTCAGAAAAACTAGTGATGAAGGTAAACCTCTAAACGCCTGAAGAAGCTGAGAAAAGACAACCTTTCAGATTGTTTGGTTCTTTATTGGTTGAAAGACTGAGGTTCCATTCATTTTAAGGCCTCGACAGAAGAATCAGGTAGAAAAATAAAATCCAGTATAATCTGAGAGTTTTTCTGAGGGAGAAAATATTCCTGAAAACCAGAAAAAGACATTGAAGGAACGCGAGTCGACTCAACAGATGCTAATTCGAAGATGACAACAAACAAAGTTCCCGCCTCTCAACGTTGTGTGTCTGTCCTACATTGTGTTTGTCATTACTGGCAACACTCACGTTTGGTCCCAGGGTAGACTCGTCCGGTAGAAACTTGAAGACTGAGTGTTTTAAAAAACAGCGTAAGACGACGTGACCAGAAGAAAACGAACAAGAATCCACTTCCTGTTTTCTACAAGGGCGTGCTCAGGGTCACATGACGTCCAGACACACCTGAGCACCAACAAACGTTGGAGACTCGACGAGTTGACTTGAAGACTCGGCTGCTGGTGCGAAGACAAGTACAAGTCACGGATGTCTACTTCGCTGGAATGTTTCCGAAGTCTGAGAGATCGCAGCACCCATCACCAGGTTACCGTGACGACATGTTGATTCTTGTTACCAACATCTTGAGACTCATTTTTCGAAATCTCTCGTATGCGATCATATCGGATTGTTGTTCTCGTGGGAGCACTGAGTGTGAGCGGAAATATAATAAACTCAAATCCTAATCCTAAATCTCTGAGACCTGAAACAAAATCTGTGGTTCTGCTGGTTCTGGTCCAGACTGGTCTACCACATTTACCTTACAATCAGTTTGTTAAAACCTTGAACTGGATCAGGTACCATGTCTGGACCAGTTGGGGTTAAAGTGGTTAAACAACGGTTAGTGCATTAAGCTAGTAAAGGATCTCGTGCTGGTTATTTTTCCGACTCATGGTTCGGCCAGATCGCTAACAAGCTCGCAAACATTCCTGAATACACTGACGCAGCTGCTAGCTTAGCATCCCTGTTTTTGTCTTTATACCTGCTAGTTTAGCATCGCTGTTTATGTCTTGATACCTGCTAGCTTAGCTTTTTTGTTTACATTTATGGACCTGTTAGCTTAGCATCATTGTATGCCGTTGTGTATAGAAGAGTCATGACATCACTGTATCTGACCTCAGATGTTCTGGTCATGGGGGCACGAACATTTCGGCAGGTCCGGATCTCAGTTCTGGACAGACGACCTGCGACTGTCTCTCAAGATCCCGTCCAGTCCGTTGAGCTGGCGCAGGAACCCGCGGTTGGGCGTCACTCCCCGGTGGTCTTTGACCGTCCTGATGGCTTCCACCAGCGTCAGGTTCTGTCGGATCATCAGGTAGGCCAGAACCAGGGTGGCGGAGCGGCTCACTCCCACCGTGCAGTGGACCAGAACCTTCCCTGAACACAACAACAGGTCCACATTCGTTCAGGTCCGCCTCATGTGGAATCAGTCTAAGGGTCAAGCAGACTCGCTCACCTCCACTGGTCAGAGCTTTGTGGATGAACTCGGACGCAGGGTAGAAGTTGACGCTCATGTCGAAGGTGGGCGAGTCGTGCGCCTCGATGCCGTGATACGTGATGTTCATCCCGGCGTAGTACTCGGCGCCGCTGCGCCACTTGCACTGGGCGCAGTTGATGATGTGAGTGATTCCGAGTCGGGCCAGCTCACGGCGGTCGGACGCCATTTCCCTGTAAAGACATTCTTGATATTTTCTTTTGTTTGTTTTTTTAACCCAACGTTTAAGCTCATAACACTCACTGACTTTTTTTTTATCTTTATCAACACAACTTCATAAATAATAGCAATAATATTTTTGTGACAGGCAATTTTGGGAAGTTAACTCTCTTTTTTATTCATTGTAGGCAAAACGACTGCCTGTGATTGTTGTTGTTTATAATAAATAAAATAAATAGCGCCACCAACTGTCTAGTGGTGACTAGTTGAACAGCAGTTACTGTTGTTATTGGCCGTCAGGTAGAAGTAGTGAAAAGTCCGAAAATCAAGCTCAAACTATTATTTTATCGTATATTATATAAACTTTAATTAAAAAATAAATCTAATATAAACCACTTTTGTCACAATATTTTTTTTATATTCACCTTAATATTATACTCAGAAAATTGGCAAAAGTAGAAGTAATAAAATAAATAGAAATTACATGAAATATAACATAATTAGAGATCGAAATTAATAAAATAAATAAATGAAAAGTTAATAAATATATATATTTTTTTAATTTCTACCTGACTTCAACCTCATGAAGGCCACATAAATACGGTAAAGGGGCCACATGTGGCCCCCGGGCTGCACTTTTTCCCTGGTCTGGTCTGGTCTAGTCACGCACGTGATGAACGAATAAACAACAAAACTTGTCACAGGTGCCTCTGGTTCTGGTTCTGGACTCACTGGTCTCCGATGTAGAGTCTGGGCCAGACCTCGTCCGCGTGGTTGACGGCAGTTTTGCCGGTGAACAGCAGCCGCTCCAGCTCCGACACCGACATTCGGCTCGGCGACACCTTCTCCGAATCTTTCCGGTTCGGAGACCGAGAGCTGCTTCGAGACCGGGAGAACCGGGACATGAACGCCATCGAGTCTGGAGCAGATGGAGTCACGTGATCAACGAGACCCTCGAACCGCTGTGATGTTGAAGAAACTGAACCCACACCGTCGGTACCGGGTCTCTCGGGGACAGACGAGCGGGGTTCAGCGGTTCTTGACTCGGTGCAGCGCCATGTTGACTCGATATGTTCTGGAGGAGACAGATGCGACAGATGCGGAACATTCACAGTCTGGACCCATCAACAAGTCCCGGGTCTGGTTCTGGTCTTATTTACCTGGTACCGGGTGAACAATCTAGCCTTTCGTCCCGCTGGATCCAGGTTCGACTTGGTTCTTCTCTCTGTTCCTCGAATGGACTGTTATTTTTATTATTTATTAGTTTATGATGCTGGCCGTGACGTCACGTGTGTTCTGCTATCTCTGGCACCATCTTGTGGACACGATGTGTCATGCATGTATTTATTTATTACTGTTTCAACAGCTGTATTTAACATTTCCATCCATCCATAATCTGACGCTTATTCCAAGTTTTAGGAGTTGCGGGGGGTGTTACTTTTGTAAGGATTTAATTATTTATCTACTTTTAAAAGTCGATTGAATAATTTCTATATTGTAAGGTTTTTATTGTGTTTTTTTTTAAATAATAACTTTAATCTATGTTTAAAAAATGGAATCTTTTCATAATTAATTATTTTCTTAACACGTGCAATTGGATTTAAAGGTTTTTTGTTGTTTTTAATTATTTTACAATATTTACATTTTTTTTATTTACACAGAGCTTGATTGAAATGCCAATTATTCTAAATATTTTTTTCTAAATTTCGATTTTTTAATTCATGGTCTATTAAATTTAATGTAACATTTTTGATATTATAGTGCCACCAGGCAATACAAAATCATGTTGGTACTATTATACCAACATCTTTCAATATAATTTAGAAGGGTACAAATTTGAAAAAAAAATCGATTTAAAAATAATATATTTATATATATATTTGAATTATTGGTATAAGAATATCAAACTCAAATAAAGGATAATAACCCAAATAATAAAAAAAATAAAAAAACGTTGCAATATATATACATGGATTCAATTATACAATAAAACAAATCAAACCTTTCTATGAAGAAATTATTGAATTCAATTATTAAAAATAATGATCCAATACCTAAAAAACAATCAATTTCTATTTTTAAAAAATCAATGTTTCAACATTTGAAATTTGAAATTCATAAATGTTCTGTTCTGATGGCATACTTCTATAGTTCACCTGACTCTAAAGGGGCAGGTGTTGAAATACTCCCACTCTTCTTCAGGTTAGCAGCGGACACTTCATAAACAGGTTTCAGGAACTGTGTCCCGGCAACGGACGAGAAATTAAATCTACTTCCTGGGTGTTGTAGATTTCCAGCGGGTGAGTTGGGAATGTGACTGGGCAGGTTCTGTCCTCCCCGACAGGTCCGACGCGTCGCTCTGAGTCTCCTGTGTCACTTCTCACCTGCTCCCGGATCAAAATGTCGGTGAATCTGAGCAAGAACGGCGCCGCGCTCTCGGCCGCCTACGAGGAGGTGGTGAACGCCAAGTCAGACACCAACTGGTGAGTGGGATCGAGAGCCGGGTCACTTCCTGTCACTGACGGTCTGCTACTTCCAGGGCGCTCTTCACTTACGAGGGAAACAGCAACGACCTGCGGCTGGCTGAGACCGGAGGTGACTGGTTCTGGAGGTCCAGCTATGGGTCAGGATGTTAACCGGGTCTGTGTGCAGGAGGAGGACTGGAGCAGATGGTGGAGGAGCTCAACAGCGGGAAGATCATGTACGCCTTCTGCCGGGTCCACGACCCTAATTCTGGTCTGCCCAAGTTCGTCCTCATCAACTGGGTAAGTCAAGACCTCTGACCTGATGCTTGACTGTGACCCAGTTCTGGACTCCCTCGTGGAGTCTCTCAACATAAATGTGTGTTTCTGGTGTGTGTGTGTCCAGACAGGTGAGGGTGTAAAAGACTCCCGGAAAGGAGTTTGTGCGAATCACCTGAGCTCCATCAGGACCTTCCTGAAGGTCAGTGATCTCAAGTCAGGGTCGAAACACAGACCATCATCCACACAAACACCTCTGTAATGGTCCAGGGCGCCCATGTGACCATCAATGCTCGCGACGAGGACGACGTGGAGCCGGAGACGATCCTCTCTAAAGTGTCGAAAGCGTCCGGAGCAAACTTTAACTTCCATAAACCAAGCCAGGAGCCCGGGAAATGGGACGCACCGAGAGGCCCCGTGGTGAGCTGAGTAATGTGGCTGTTACTGTTTATTTTTAATACAACATTTTCTGGACAACATTATGGAGATAGATTTTATTATTATTATTATTCAGTCAAAAAAAGTAGCTACAAACGAAAAAAAAAAATTCAATTAATAAAAAAGTTGCTAGAAAGACTGAAGCAACTGTAAAAAAAAAAATGATTATGACACCAATGTCCTACCCATAATACAGCTCAACCAGACTAAAAAAAATACACTTGAATCAAAGAAATCTGTTTTTGGAAAAAAGTTTATCAATAGAAAAAGTGTTTTTATAAATTTAAAAAGATATATTTTTTTAATTTAAGAAATGTTTGATTGTTTGAGTCAACTTTTTAAATAAAATAATAAACAAATCTACTCCTATAAAACATTTGTTTATCAATAGCATGTTGCTAAGATGTCCCTTTAGTTTTATTAGCTTAGCTTTTTTTCGGTTAGCAACCACACAGATGTGGCTAGTTTGTTAGCACCACCTGCTGCTTTTTCTCTTTAACAACATGTTTGTATCTTTTTAGTTTGTCACAGATGAACACCTGCATTACTCCTGTTTGTTAACAATGTTTATTTTATCTGTTTATTTAGTTTACGGTGTTAGCATGCACGCTAATTTAACCCATAGAACAGAAAAGTGGGTTAGCAGAGTTAGCTCAGCGATGCTAACTCCGGGCTCCTGCTGTATCCCAGGGTTCTGTGTACAGAAAGATCAACGCTGTGGAGGAAATCCAGAAGACGAATAAAGACGACTTCTGGACTCAGAACCAGGTACCGCCTGACCCGAGGTCGCCACGGCGAATAAAGTAACCCACTCCTGTTTCCTCAGATGGATGAGGAGCAGCGACGCAGGGAGGAGAACAAGAGAGCCCAGGAAGAGAGGAGTGTACGAGAGAGGGAGTGGAGAGAGATGGAGGACCAGAAAGCAAAAGAGAGGAGAGAGATGGAGGTGAAGAAAGAATTGGAGCAGAGGACAGAGAGTAGACAGAGGGAGGAGAGGAGAGAAATGGAGGAGAGGAGAGAAATGGAGGAGAAGAGAGATATGGAGCAGAGGAGAGAACTGGAGGAGAGGAAACAGAGGGAGGAGAGGAGACAGATGGAGGAGAGGAAACAGAGGGAGGAGCAGCAAAGGTGAGTTCTGAAAATGTACTGATAGAAAATGTAACATCAGAGTCATCAATGGACTGTTTGATTAGAAATGAACAGAAGAGGAGTGAAGAAGGAGGACGAGGAGGAGAGGAAGAGCGACATCATGTGAGACTCAGATCAGATCATACAAAGAAAAGTGAAATGAAGTAAACAACTGTTGATGTGTCAGTTTGATGCAGGAAACAGGAAGTCTGGGATTTCAGGAGTTGCTTCCGTGCAGAAAGCTGACGTGAGAGAAAACACACACACACACACACACACCCACACCCCCCCCCCCACACACACACACACACATACTCACACACACACACACACACACACACACACACACACACACCCCCACACACCCCCCCCCACACACACCCCCCACACACACACACACATACTCACACACCCCCACACACACCCCCCCCCCACACACACACACACACACATACTCACACACACACACACACACACACACCCACACACACACACACACACATTCTCACACACACGCACACTCACACATACTCACATACTCACACACAAACACACACACACATACTCACACACACATACACACACACATACTCACACACACATACACACACACACACATACTCACACACACATACACACACACATACTCACACACACTTGTTCTTATTTTATTTTGATTCATTTTTTATGAAAAATTGCTGTATTTGCTGTGGCTATTGAATGAAAAAAAAAATTCCGAAGGAGACCTCCTGAGGGATCAATAAAGTTCTACTTTACCTTACCTTACACATACACACACATACACATACACACACACATACTCACACACACACTAACGCGGTGTTGTGTCTTCAGGAGGCCAGATCTTTGATCTCTCAGCGCAGCTTCAACCCCAGGGAGATGTTTCTTCAGCGAGAGAAGAGTCTGGAGGAGAACACGGGCAGACGAGCGATGCCCACCAAAGGTGACGACGCCTGAAGGTCATGTGACCCGGACAACAACAACAAACGTGGAGGTGTTTGTTCTCAGGGAAGTTGCAGAGTCCGTTCCTGTCCCAGAAGTGGAGCGACAAAGACCCTCAGGACTCCACTCGTCCTGTGTCTCCACGCGTTGATAATCCGCCGTCCCCCGACATCTACTCCTCCCCCGCCCCTCCTGCCGTCTACCGGTCTCACCCTCATCACACAGAAGAACACACACCTGCCGCAGGTTTGACTCTTAATCTCACTGGTAACTGTTAATCCCAGGTTTTGCACATCATTTCAGGATGAAATATTTATGGTAGTGTTTACTTTAATCTCTAGCCTGGTTTACAGAGAAATTCAGTCTTGACCTTTAATCTTAGGTTTAACTGTTGATCTCAGGTTTGACTGTTAATCTCAGGTTTAACTGTTGATCTCCGGTTTAACTGTTAATCTCAGGTTTGACTGTTAATCTCAGGTTTAACTGTTGATCTCCGGTTTGACTGGTTGTCTCAAGTTTTACTGTAAATATCAAATCTGACAGTTAATTTTAGGTTTAAAGTTATTCTTAGGTTTGGGTTTTAATCTCAGAGTTACATGTTCATCTCAGATTTACCTTTTAATCTCAGGTTTGACTGTTAATCTTAGGTTTGACTCTTAACTTCAGGTTTGACTGTTAATCTCAGGTTCGACTATTAAACTGAGGTTTGACTCTTAATATCAAATTTGACTGTTAACGTGAGGTTTCACTGTTAATCTGAGGTTCGTCTCTTAATCTGAGGTTCGACTGTTAATCTCAGGTTTGACTGTTAATCTCAGGTTCGACTGTTAATCTCAGGTTTGACTCTTAATTCCAGGTTTGACTGTCGATCTCAGGGTTGACTCTTAATTTTGGGTTTGACTGTTAATCTGAGGTTTGACTGTTAATCTGAGGTTTGACTGTTAATCTGAGGTTCGACTGTTAATCTCAGGTTCAACTGTTAATCTCAGGTTCAACTGTTAATCTCAGGGTTTACTGTTAATTTGAGGTTTGACTGTTAATCTTAAATTTGACAATAAACGCACAAATGAGGACACAAGGACGTGGTCAGCTGTGAAGGTCAGTGTTAAATCGTAACGACCTGCTCGTGTCTGTTGCAGACTTGGAGGACGAGTGGTCGGACGAGTTTGACGACGACGTGGACGAGAGCGGTGGCGGTGAGTTGGCACGCCACACAACTGTTGTCTTGAAGTCTGACTGTCTCGTGCAGCAGGTTCCAACCCCTCCAATGACACACAGGACACTCCACGTGCTGAGGAGCCGCAGGAGGACCTGTACGAGGACTTCTACCACACGCCTGTGAGTCTCTATAGACCAGTCTGGAACTTAATGTTGACGACGAAAGTTTGACAACTTTTTAATCGTAATTGTTTCAGAGCAAAGACAAACCATCCGCTGCTGACAACAGCCTCCGAGCTCGAGCTCTGTACGACTATCAGGCTGGTGAGACTCACAAATGGACTCACACTCTTGAGATAAATAAAAAAAAAAATGTCTGTGTTCCTGCAGTTGACGACTCAGAGATCACCTTTGACCCCGATGACATCATCACAGGGATCGACATGGTGGACGAGGGCTGGTGGCGAGGCTTCGGGCCGGATGGGCGGTTCGGGATGTTTCCCGCCAACTATGTGGAACTTCTGTGAGGTTCAAGATGGAATCGACGATTCATTTTTCCGGGAATTAAGAATTAAAATGTTGTTTAACTGTTCTCACTGTGTTTTGCTTAAAAACAACAACATCGGAACAACATCCACTAACCTCTTTTACTAACATTTTCAAACATGAAAGAGATTTTATCTCACAAAGGATCAAGACAAATATGAATGTAGATTTGTTTCTTTGTTATTCATGCTTTTTTTCATCAAAGAAACTTTATTTTAATTGAAAATATATATTTTTGTTTGAAGCTACTTTTTTGATTGAATAATAAAGAAACAAATCTACCTACAAATGCAAAAAAAACACCGATCAACTTGATAGAAAGATAAAACTGGACTCACACACCACACCAGCAGAGGGCGCTGCGTGTGCGTGCACTTGTTATAAACGAAGAAGAGCGGTCGCGTCATTAGCTGCGACAGACTTGCTAAACAAGGAGAAATGGCTGCAAGGTTACTGCTTAGATCCGCCGTGAGAGCCGCGACGACATGTCGGGCCGCACCAGTGTCGGTTCTGACCCGCAGCATGGCGGCTGGAGGTGAGTACATTTACCGACACCGACCACGGAACCTCAGGTTCGAGTGGAACCTCGCGCCAAGGTGACGAAAGACACCTTCGAGTGCTCCACCGAAATATAGCGATAATTGTGATTATAATAAAGTTAATGTCAGATGGATAATGTATTTTTTTTTTATCTAGTTCGTATATACATTTTTTTTGCATTAATTGCGTTTAAAAAGTGACGTATTTCATGCCATGCTCGAGGACTGTAGCACTAGGGTGGACCAGGGTGTTGTAAATATAACCAAACAAACGTTTTTATCGAACGTATATTTAGTTTTTTTTGTCACCCGGGATGATATCTAAATGAATCTAATATATTATGAACGCACCACCTCCTTGGCTGAGCAAAGGACATGTTCAGAAAGATGCAAACCCTGGTGTTTTTATAACGTATGACCATTATTTACTTGTGGTGTGTCATAAGTAACATACGCTGTGTATCAAGACTATTGTCGATCCCTTGACGCACATATTGTTGTTGTTTAGTTCTTTTAAACTATGCAAAAATCACAACTTCTGGTCTTTATAGGGTAAATAGAGTTACGTTTTTCATATTGACAGATTAAAATTCAAAAGTGACCATTAAAAGGAGAGAAAATTACAGATTTGCCAAAAACAATGTAACTGAGTTAGTGCTAGTTTTTGGGCGAAAATCTAATTGTGATTTAATTGATTTTTTTTTTTTCTTTCTTCAATATTGTGATCCAGTTTGCAAAGCTGAAAGGATTGATGCATAGATTTGAAACAAAAAATATTTATTTAACTTTTGGACTGTAAAACTAAAAAACGTAAAAAGCACTACACAACACACCTGGAATGGACAATATTATTATAAATGTAACACAAATGAAGAGTGCAAACAACTACTCGTATGTAAGCATGTGGATCTCCAGTCTTTAACTAATCACAAAATATAAAGTACAACAAAAAAAAAAAGGAAAAAGTTTTAGCTCCATCAATGAATTTTGTACTTAAAAGCAAAAAGGTATTTGCCTCCATCTACTGTAGGGTTTTTATTTTTTAATAAGTCACAGCCCATTAGATCACCGTGCCAACATTAGATCAGCCATATTTCCTGTGATCCAATTGTATTAACAAATTCATACGTGATCAGTTAATTGTGCCTATCCTTGGTAGTTGGAGTCTCTATTAGACCAACTGTTGGGTTCTCTAGACGCTCATTGCTGCAACACTATCAGCTGATCAGCTGTTTGTGCGTCTCTGACAGGGATCCCCACTGACGAGCAGCAGGCGACTGGGCTGGAGAGGGTCATCATGGAGGCGTCCAAAGAAGGAAAGGTGAGAGCAGCCCAGCTTCCTCCTGCCGTCACATGACCTGAGGATAAATTGATGTGACCTGTGTTTTTGTTCAGGATCCCTACAGCTTGCATAAGCCCAAATCCTACGCTGGGACCAAAGAGGAGCCTCACCTGGTGCCCTCAGTTACCAACAAGAGGATCGTGGGCTGCGTGTGTGAGTGTCTGCTGTCCCAGCGAGTGTTGCTGTCATTATTAGAAACTGATTTATTTCCTCATGATCGTATTACTTTTATATCGGAAGTATATCAGAGCCGTCTAAATATTGAATGGTTGAATTAAACATTTTAAATGTTTTTGTTTTTTTTACTGAAAAGTATTTATTTGAATAATCAATTTGTAATTTATTTAAATTACATTTAAAAAGTTTATTTCCAAATGAATGAGCTTCCATATATTTTTTTAATCCTTAGTCCTTTTTGTAACACAATTTTCAATCAGATGTATTTTGTCGTCTAATGACAGTCGCCACAGTGCAGCACTAAATGATCGGGTGTTGTCATTCAAAACATTAATGTATCAAAGTCTGACGTTATGATTTATGCTGGCCTGTAACGTGTTGTGGCGCCCCCTGCAGGTGAAGAGGACAACACGACTGTGATCTGGTTCTGGCTCCACGAGGGTGAAGCCCAGCGCTGCCCCTCCTGCGGCGACCACTACCTGCTGGTCCCCCACGCCGTACCCCACTAAACCCGCCCACCTGGTCCATCATACTGCAGCTGGATGACTCGTCAGCCTGCGAACTGATTGGTTGATGTGGATTAATGTGACTTTCTGTTCAATTTTATTAGTAAACCAATAAATTAATCTTTAATCCTCAAGTGTGGTATTGAGTTTAAAAAACAAAAGGTTTCTGTGACTCGCATTTTTTTCACTACTGTAGGAACCTGGTCTGAATAGCAATCTGGGTGGTAAAAGTTGCAGACTCCTCTAGAACCTTCTGCTCTCGACCACTGAGGCGGTCACCATAGCGATGAGTTTGAGTGACAGCTTTGTTGAAGTCTCCGTGGAGGACGACTGTTATGGGATTTCACTTCTCAGCAGGTCTGATGTGTGGAGTGCTTCAGGTGCCTCATCTAGCCTGTCAATCATGTACTCTGTGGAGGTTCATTTTGGGGTGTCAGTGGAGATGCAGTAGCAGGGGGTGCTATTTTTAAGATGAAAGTTTTATCAGTTCATCTCTGGAAGATCTAGAAGGAGAGCCCTTTTCTGCTAACATACCCAAAGTGCAACTGCACTTATTCCCTGCCATGTTTTGCATCTGTAAGGCCCCTAGAGATCGTCCCACCCTGCTTGGGCTGAGGGGGAGCATTGGATCCCTTACCCCGTTCATCAAGTCTGTTTGTGAACTCTGGGAGAATCCACTGTACCTGGATGATATCGGTACAAAATCTACCATTAACACCAGCTGATGGTGCAGCTATTCTCGCTGTAATTAATGAAGCGACCAGCAGAGGGCGCTGCGCTCTTGACCGTAGTGTGCGTGCCCTCGCCTCGACTACTAATAAGCGAAGAAGAGAGGACAGAAGTCTCGCACAGGAAGGAGAAATGGCTGCAAGGTTACTGCTGAGATCCGCCGTGAGAGCCGCTGCGACATGTCGGGCCGCACCAGTGTCGGTTCTGACCCGCAGCATGGCGGCTGGAGGTGAGTACATTGACCTCGGAACTTTGGGTTCGAGTGGAACCTTAGAGAAGAACATGGCGACAAAGTTTCCCTTCCGCCTGTTTAAAGAGTGAAAACTGTGGTAAAATGGAGACAATACTTTTATTTGTATGTTGTTTAGAGCTTCAGTGGAGCTAGCTTGACAGCAGCTGAAGCTAAACACGTCACATGTCAAAGTTGTGTTTCTGACCTCGACGTTTCCGCTTCCGTTCTTTATTATCTTTTTACAACCGTCTCTGACATGTCACGTGACGATGGAAGATGGGTAAAATACGATTCATAAATGGTTAACTTCTCCAAAAGTCTACGTTCATATGTCATGATATTTTGTGGGATAGTAGTCTACATTTTCTGAGATGATTGAAAGAATCTTAAACCTGTCATCTTCGACAGTGTATGAAACACAGCTAAAATGTTTTTAACTTTGAATTTCCCTAAAATTCTACATTCTAATGTTGTTTGGCGTCCTAAACCTGGCATTTTAAATGATCTAAACCTATCACCTGGCTAAAAATACAAAGATGTTTTTAAATAATCAATAAATATGGCTCAAAATAATGAATGATGACAAATATAAATGAATTACAAACATGCATTTTTAAACGGCAACATAGTGTAACTGTGAAATAACGGATTACAAAGCAGGTGCAGCTGATTCAATGCTCTTAATTTAGTTTATTTCCTTCTGAATGGCGTTCTGGACTGTTACGATGAGTGTAGTAAGGTAGTATGTTGGGGTTTGCTTTAGTTAAAGGTCAATTCAGAAGAGAAGTCCCCGAAGTATGTTACTTCTTACTGGTTAATATTGCCTAGTTCTTTCCGTGGTAAACCAGATGAAATATGAAATATTTCAAATTTTGATACATCAGTCCAGAGCACCTGCTGCAATTTTTCTGCATCTTAGTTCCTATGCTTTTGTGCAGAGTTGAGCCGCTTGGCCTTGTTTCCATGTCGGATGAATGGCTTTTTGGCTGCAAATCTTCCATGAAGACACTTCTGGACAGACTTCTCCGACAGTAGATGGGTGTACCTGTGGGTCCCACTGGTTTCTGCCAGTTCTGAGGTGATGGCACGGCTGGACATCTTCAGATTCCACTGCGTCTATGATCCTCAACGTTGCCTGTTTCTTTGTGCTTCTTCAAAAGAACTTGAACAGCACATCTTGAAACCTCAGTCTGCTTTGAAACCTTGCTGGGAAAAACCTTGCTGATGCAGTAGAACTACCTTGTGTCTTGTTCCTTTGCTCAGTCTTGCCATGGCGTATGAACATGAAAACAACCTCAGCTTGGTAGCAGTTTGTTCCTCACCCAGTTTTAAACTCCTACACAGCTGTATCTTTTTCTCTTGATTCACATGAAACCTCACGCTAGCGCTAAGTTAGCCTAGCGGATGTTCTAAGTTAGGGTAGCTGACGTTCAGGTGATGATGTTGGTGCGTCTCTGACAGGGATCCCCACTGACGAGCAGCAGGCGACTGGGCTGGAGAGGATCATCATGGAGGCGTCCAAAGAAGGAAAGGTGAGAGCAGCCCAGCTGTCAATCTTCTTCCTGCCGTCACATGACCTGAGAATAAATTGATGTGACCTGTGTTTTTGTTCAGGATCCCTACAGCTTGCATAAGCCCATATCCTATGCCGGGACCAAAGAGGAGCCTCACCTGGTGCCCTCAGTTACCAACAAGAGGATCGTGGGCTGTGTGTGTGAGTGTCTGCTGTCCCAGCGAGTCCAGGGAGTTTCTCTCTGACTTTTGCTGTCGATTCTAGAAACTGATTTATTTCCGCATTGATGGTGTTATTTTTATATATTTCTTTGATTTAACCTTTTTTTTCTTGACTTTCCAAGCACTCTTCTGATCATGAGGTTTTTAGATTAAAATGTTTATCTTTTATCAAAAGCTAAGCATGTCATGGATAATGAAGGAAGGAGGAATGAAGGAATAAATGCAAGGTATAGGTGTGGAAAGTGTCTGATTTATGTTTGATGACAGAAGCAATATATCCAATCCATGTTCCAATAGTCAAATGTTTTTTTTTGTTCATGTGAATGTTTTATGTTTGCTACATAGTGCAGTCAATTTGTTCGTTTAAAAGCTCAATCATTAAAAAAGCTTAGCATTGTCAAAAATCGTGCACTTACTTGTGCAGTGCTCAAATTCCAACGGTGAAGTTCTGTCTCAAATCAAACACTGTCACTACACACTTACAGGAAATGACTCGACGGTTTCTTCTTCTACTACTTTTTAACGTTGATTGCAACCGGCCGTTGGAACCTCATCGCAGACACTTGACGGAGCTTTTCGCCATTTGAAACAAGTTATTCAGTTTTATTTACTCAATTTTCTGGAAATTTGAGCACTACATTTTCACACACTGCTTATTAGGGTGCACTTTCAAACAATTGAAAGTGAAGTGAAGTGAAGTGAAGTGAAAGTGAACAATTGAAAATTTTAAACAATTTCACGAAGGAGACCTCCTGAGGGATCAATAAAAAAAAATTTTTTTACCTTACCTTACTTGTGCAGTCAAAATATTAAGGGGAAGTGCGCGATTTGGGACACACCCCATGATACAATCTGTTTAAAACCCTGGATAGGATGCAGTTGCATACAGAAGTTTAAATCAATATTGCTGCAGAGTCCAGTCATGGTCGCTAGATGGCAGTGTCTCTTTACTGGGGGGCACGCTGGCACGTATCATGTATTGCTAACGTTTACGTCCAAAACATCTTGAGAAAAAATTATGTAATGGGTTTAAAAACGCCACCAACGCATCCATCTCCGGGAAACTTGCCACTTCTGAGTGAATGAACGATGTAAACCTGTGAAAAGAAGTTGCTCTGATTTAAATTCAAAATACCCACATATTTGAGACTAAAGACTTAGAAATGTAATCTTAATTCTAAACCTGATCACTGTTTTGGGGAATCTCATTGTGATGTATTTTTTTAACCAATATTATGATTGTGAATCAGAATGTGATGCTGTATTGCGACCGTGGTTTTTATTTTATTTTTTTCAGCACCAAGACTGTAGTCACCGTGTTGTTGCTGACAGTTATGTGACTGGCCTGTAACGTGTTGTTGCGCCCCCTGCAGGTGAGGAGGACAACACAACTGTGATCTGGTTCTGGCTCCATGAGGGTGAAGCCCAGCGCTGCCCCTCCTGCGGCGACCACTACCTGCTGGTCCCCCACGCCGTACCCCACTAACCCCGCCCTCCTGGTCTATCACACTGCAACTGGATGACTCGTCAGCGTGCGAACTGATTGGTTGACGTGGATTCATGTGACTTCCCGTTCAATTTTATTAGTAAATCAATAAATTAATCTTTGATCCTCACGTGTCTGTGTTCAAGTTGACTCTCAAGTCAAGGTCAGCACTCTTCTACTCTTGGTACTCCAACACCCTGATTACGCCTGGCGGTCTCACCCGCAACCTCAGTGTTTGCTCAAGTGCTTCTGTGGTGGCCTGGTCCAGTCCAGACTCTAGATCCTTCTAGTGACCACTGATGGGGTCACCATGGCGATGAGTGTGAGTGACGGCAGAACTGTGTTGCAGTCACCGTGGAGGATGACTATTATGGGATGAGAGCTCAGCAGGTCTGATTTGCGGAGCCCCTCAGGGGCCTCCTACCCTTCACCAGCCTGTCAATCATAGACTGGAGGTTCATTTCGGGGTGTCAGTGGGGATTCAGCAGCAGGGGGCGCTGTTCTGAGATAAAAGTTTCAGAATCAATTTGCTGCAGGTCAGAACAACTCGGGGTGAGAGGGAGTATTTAACCCCACACCCCAGTCTTCCAGTCTGTTGGTACACTATGGGAGGACATCTGAGTACCCAGAGGAGATCAGTACAAAAGCTACTCTAGTCCGGTTCAATTAAGCGATCGATCAGCGGGTCACGTGACGCGGTCTCGCCAAACGACACGCACTAACTCGACTGCGTCTTCGATCGGCAGGTGCGACTCTTCGTGTGTTCTCGTTAATCCTCGCTCGGTGGGCTCAGTCGCTCGTTTTCCCGCCGGAGGTGGACGCGCTGATACTGGCGCCAAACGGACGAATCCAGGTGAGTGCTGGCGGGAACTTCTGACCACATGCTCGGGCTGAGGTGGTGATTGACAGCTGGTTCCGACTCGGCTGGTAGAAGCGGTTCCTCTGATATCCAGATGTTTTTCGGCAGCATCTTCATCTTCGTCACTCGTGTCAATCTTCCGCGTGGATCTGAAGCCGGTTCTGTCTACACCGCGGAACGGAACCACCACAACAACGACAGACGAGGAGGTCCAGATGAACGAGTGAACGTGAGAGAGATTTCTGTTATGCTGAGGATGATCGACCAAACGATATTTCCTCTGTGGTGAACTTACAGATGTTCTAGCGTAATTTAAACTCTAATTTGAAATCTTACCTTTCATCTTCCTTTATCTCGACCCTTCTTTCTGGCTTTGAATTCGTTTTTCTGTCATCTTTTTTTTTCACAGTTCAGAAAAAACATTGAACACAACGCAATCTTACGTCGAAGGTATTTAACATATATTTTTTCATTGAACATTTTATTTATTTTCTATATTTCAATTTTTCCATTATTTATGCGTTTTAATCCAATTGTGGTAGTTACTGATACTTATTTAAAAACTATATCACATAACTGTTATTCTTTTTTATAATAGCTGTCATATTATTTTCCCCAGCAGTCAGTTTTCCTGTTTTTTTATTTTACAAACGTCAGTTTATTAACTGAAGTGAAATGAAAATTGACTTCTTCCCATTTATATTAAGTGCTACAACTTTTTTTATTTTCATGAATGTTTTTCTTCTTCGGGCTTTCGAAGACTGGAAAGTGACAAGATGTCAACAACCGGTCCTATCGTGACGGTCACATCCTTCAGGGGGCGCTAGTCACTTCTGTTTGACGTTGACACAGAAGGTTGACGGTTCAAATCCCAGTGCGTTTCAAAAGTCGCTTTCAGGCTTGATCAAAAAACTATGAATTTGACCAAGACTATTCCAGACCTGGACCTGCCTCAGAGGGTTGGCTCTGATGCAGCTCCTCCTTAGACCTCGCCTAGTCTCATGAGGACCTGCAGGTGTTCCTCGTGGTCCAAACCAGCCGAGCCGAACATGACACCAGCTGGTGAGAGGCGGCAACAGATGGAGGCGTCATCAGTGACCAACAGCCACGGCTGTCCTGTCGCCATGGAGACAAGAGGAGAAGGAGACCCTGGTCCAGGGTTTCTGCCGGGGTCCAGCTCACCTGACACAATGACCTCTATGTCCACATGGGTGTGACATCCACGAGCAGGTCCACTTAGTCACGTTCTGACCTGTATCTGCCCGTCTCATCTGGTCCACGGTTGCATCCGAGTGAATCTTCAGTGGAAATGGAAGAAGACGTGTCATCCTGTTGTGATCTCCTTAACATTCCACCTCCAGATGCTAAAATTACAGCTCATTTGCATGTTCCACCCAGGAATGTCACTCTGGGAAGAACAACTGTTTTGGACGCAGCTGAGGCTCAGTCAGCGGAATCTAATGTCAAAGAAAAGTTGAGGTCGGATACTTGGCTCTGCTGCTCACCTGATGAATGCATGTCCTGCACAAAGAGGAATAAATAGGCTTTCAAATGATATAAGAATCAGTTCTTAGATGTATTTTTACAACATAGAAATAATCTACCAAACAAAAATTGCGTTTTTTCATTTTTGTGTCATGTTTAATACATGTTAGTGTTGTTGAAGCTGATGTAGCTGTTGTAGTAGTGGCTGACTTAGCAAAATGTTATTAAGCTGATGTTAGCATAGATCATGTCATTTGCTAAAGCTAATCTAGCTAAAATTGGCACAGATGAACGTAACATTGCTAAAGCTGATGAAGCCCAAATTAGCATAGATGAACGTAATGTAGCAAAAGTTAGCATAGATGCACGTAATGTAGTCAAAGGTAGCATAGATGACTGTAATGTAGCTAATGCTAATTTAGCTAAAGTCAGTAATATTGCTAAAGCTAATGTAGCCAAAGATAGCATAGATTAACATAATGTAGCCAAAGTCATCATAGATGAACGTAATGTCGCCAAAGCTAATGTAGCCAAAGTTAGCATAGATGAACATAATGTAGCCAAAGTTATCATAGATTAATGTAATGTAGCTAAAGCTAATGTAGCCAAAGTTAGCATGGGTGAACGTAATGTAACCAAAGTAAGCATAGATGAACGTAATGTAGCTAAAGATAATGTAGCCGAAGTTAGCATAGATGAACTTAATGTAGGCAAAGTTAGCATAGATGAATGTAATGTATCTAAAGCTAATGCAGCCGAAGTTAGCATAGATGAACGTAATGTAGCCAAAGCTAATGTAGCCAAAGCTAGCATAGATGAACATAATGTAAGCAAAGTTAGCATAGATGAACGTAATGTAGGCAAAGTTCGCATAGATGAAGGTAATGTATCTAAAACTAATGTAGCCGAAGTTAGCATAGATGAACGTAATGTAGCCAAAGTTAGCATTTATGAACGTAATGTATCTAAAAGTAATTTAGCTAAAGTTAGTATAGATTAATGTTAACTAAAGCAAATGTAGCCCAAGTCAGCATAGATGAACTAAACGGAGATTAAGCTATTATCGTTAAATTAAATGTAGCTAAAGCTAATGTCCAACTCAAGATAATTTAGCAGAGGTTTGCATAGATCAATGTAATTTTGATAACGCTAATGTAGCTGAAGCTAGCATAGATGGATGTAATTTAGCTGAAGCTAGCATAGCTAAATATAATATGTGATAAATTGAATGAACCTAGCATATATAAATGTAATGTAGCGAAAGCTAATGTAGTTCAAGTTAGCATAGCTGAATGCCATGTAGCTACAGCTAATGTAAATGAATTTAATGAAGCTAAAGCTAATGTAGTTGAATTTAATGTAGCTAAAAGTACTGTTGCTGAAGCTAATGTAGTTGAAACTAACTTTAATGATTGGTGGTCTGAGTGATGAAGATATTTCCAGGCACATTAAATACGTTTGTCATTGTGAAGATTCATCTCAGCTCTCGGTGACTCAGTCTTGCTCTGTCACAGTCTCAGGACCTTCATCAGCAGTGAAGGAACTCATCCGAGTCAGACCTCCTGCCGTGCGATCGCTCGGTACCTCATGTCAAACGTCACTCCCCCGGAGGTCTGGGGCGCCTCCGGCTGGACGGACCCCCCTCTGTGTTCTCCCCTGGTCGGTGCCACGACCTTCCTGATCGCGGCCTACAGCGTGGTCATCTTCTTGGGGCTGCTGGGAAATGCCGGCCTGGTGTTCATCGTGGCCCGGCAGCAGGAGCTACGCAACGTCACCGACATCCTGATCGCCAACCTGTCGTGCTCCGACATCCTCATGTGCCTCGTGTGTCTGCCGGTCACCGTGGTCTACACCCTGATGGACCGCTGGGTGCTCGGGGAGGTGCTGTGTAAGGTCAGAGGGCGCTGAGATGATGACATCACAGCAACACACCCAACAGAAAGTTCAATTCATTTTTCCTGTTGCCTGCAGGTGACGCCGTTCGTCCAGTGCACGTCCGTGACCGTGTCCGTCTTCTCGCTCGTCCTGATCGCTCTGGAGCGCCACCAGCTGATCCTTCACCCCACCGGCTGGTCGCCCGCCACCGGACACTCCTACCTGGCGGTGGGACTCACCTGGCTGGTGGCCGGTTTCATCTCACTCCCTTTCCTGTCCTTCAACATCCTGACCGACGACCCCTTCCAGAACACCAGCCTGGCCGCCGGACCCTTCAGGTGAGCACGACCGTCCACGGGCCCACGACTCAGAATGTCTATATCTCGGGGCCGCCCTTCTCTGCAGGGATCATGTGATCTGCATGGAGCTGTGGCCGTCCAACAAGCAGAGGCTGGTTTACACCACGTCTCTGCTGCTGTTCCAGTACTGCCTCCCCCTGCTGCTGGTGCTGCTCTGCTACCTGAGAATCTTCCTGCGGCTGCGGCGCCGAAGGTGGTTTTCCTCCGTCACCCAGATAACCTAGGAACCCTTGACAATCTGTCTTTTTCTTACACCCCTGATGGCATTTTCGTTTCCTCATAGTTTGACCTCGCCGGTCTTCTTTCCAGGGACATCCTGGAGAGCAGTCGAAGGACCCGCGGCGCCCAGCGCATCAACGCCATGCTGCTGGTCATCGTGGTGGCGTTCGCCCTCTGCTGGCTGCCCCTGAACGTCTTCAACACCATCTTCGACTGGCACCACCAGGTCCTCCCCGACTGCCGGCACGACGCCGTCTTCTCCGCGTGCCACCTGACCGCCATGGCGTCCACCTGCGTCAACCCCGTGGTCTACGGGTTCCTCAACAGCAACTTCCAGAGGGAGTTCAAGTCCACGCTGCAGCGCTGCCAGCGGCGCGAGCGGGCGCCGGACAGTTACGAGAGCGTTCCCATGTCCGTGGTGGGCAGCGACGGCACCACCAAGGTCACGTCCTTCCACAGGCTGCCGTCACCTCAACTCCAGATCAGCCTGGCTTTACCAGCCGAGGTCAACCAGACGGCGGGGATAGAACAGTCGACCTTACATTCTCGTAGGAGTGAACCCACAGTGTAAGCTGGACCAGATCCAGCGTAGAGGTTCTAACACCGGACATGGAGGTCCAGTGAGAATCATGACTCGCCAGACTAGCGGAGTTGCTCTGCCCTGACACACTTTGTGACCTCTAAACCTCCAGTTCAGTTAGCAGCTCCACATGACCACAACAGGGATTGAACCAGCAACCTCTCTAGTCAGTGACTCCTGAAAACCCAACACAAACTTGAGTTGGGGTCCTCGCAGAAGTGGAGGTCCTGACTCAGCGTTAGCTTAGCTTAGCACGAGTTGTCATTGGAACTACAGAGTCAAAAGAGGAAGAAACATATCGTGTTGAAAGTTCTGTTTAATGCCTGTAAACCGGAAAACTAGCATCTTTAGCTATGTTAGCTGATAGCATTAGCATGGTAACGTGTTGTGATGGTAACTGATCACATGGTGCGACTGTAGATGACAAGTTTTGGATCAAAGCTTAGGCGTAAAAAGTAAAAAGTATTTTGTGTTTTTTAAGACACTTCATTTGATTTATAAAAAAAAATTGGATTATATTATACTGATTATTTTCCTCTCATTTGTAGAGACTAAAAAAACAAACAAAAAACGAGATAGAATCACATGTGCATTGTGTTTGTATCTTAAAATAAAGGTCAGACACATGAAAAGTAACATTCTGCTGTACATACTCCACTTTTTTGCAAACAATTATGATTTCATAAGAAAACAATCACACTTCTATTTTTGAGAAGCCACACTTCAACATGGTGGCTCATTCACACTTAGTGAGGTGACAGATTAAATTGGCATTGAAACTAAATATATTGGCTGAAAGAAATAAAACATTAAGAATACATTTAAGTAACAGCTTAATATTGTTTTTACATCCAATATATGTTTTAGCAAATATTTTTTTAATGCCCCTTACGCTGTCATTTCATTTCAATGTTTTGAATCTCATCATAATTAGAAATATTGGAATTTTCATGGAGGTCTTCCGTCCCCCTTCTCTTGCCATCCTCCCTAAAACCTTCACCGACTAGAATTCTACATGCTATCTTCATGTAAAATTGGACATGTTTACATTTCATGGGGGTTGTCTACGTACATTTCAGCTACAATTACAGTTAACAAAAATAGAAATCTCCTTTACTGAGTATGTAATACCTATGGTTTAGATCTCATCAAAGGTGGATGTGCTTGAATCTCCACATCACTGAGGTTCAGATGCTTGTGACTCATCAGCCTGAAAACAGATCAATCGCCCGATGAACTGCTGACGGCTTCAGCTGGTCACCAATGTTTCATGAGGTCACAGGAACTGAATTTTCTCTCCAGACATCCTGCTTTCAAGTGAGGAGGAGTTGTCATGGTAACCATGTATGTTTCTCAAGTCCTTTAAAATAACTTGGAAAAACACAACCTGCTGCCAGACTGTGTGAGAGGGCCAAGTAACCATGGCAACAAAGCTAAAAAAAGAAATTCAGAAACCCGTTTGTTGGTGTGAAGTCACTTCCCGGTGTATCCTCACTTTATTTATAAAAATAAAAACACTGCTTTAGATTTACTCTTAAATCGTAGGATTTTTGTTCACGTTAATAAATAAACATGCATGTGTAAAAGATTATATTCATTACGTTTTAAATTATGAGACTTAATATTAAGATTTTATTCAGATCCCCATGAGGCTATTGTCTGACACCTGGTGGTCATGAGTGGAACTACAACTTGACTTAATTGCTAAACTTGATAAATGAGCAGGAAACACAAACTTTTCAACACATAACTTTAATTCTGCTGCTGTTTACATAAAAACTTTTCATCCAAAGTGACGACAGACAGCGTTGGTCGTTTTTTTTCCACTGGGATGGTGACGTCAACGCTCGGAGGCGCTGTGGCGGCGGCTGACGCAGTCATGTGACCCCCAAACCTTTTTACTTCCACCAAAAAATTCTGGGATTTAAATACAGAACACCTTTCTCAGCGGAGGTGACGGCGTCAGCGATAGTGTGTGTGTGGTTACAGTAAATATCGGTTACTAGAAGCGCGTTGTTGGCGAAGGTCGTTAAATAAAACCTAATGTTGGAATGGAAATTTTCAACAGTAGCAAAAACAAACAAAAACAATCATGTTTGTTGACATGTCATGAAATCGTCCACACACGGTTGCTGCAACATGACTAAGTTGGAGAGCAGCGCCCCCTTGTGGTGAGAGTCCACTGAACGAAGCGACGACCCCCACCGGCCCACTCAGAAGGTGGTCAGGAGCAGGCGGGGGCAGTGGGGGGGTGGAGTCTCTGACAAAGGGAGGGGGGTTTGGGGGGTCAAGGGGCAGTCCCGGGGAGGATTAGAAGGTCTTCCTGTGGATGGCACGAGCTCTGTCTTCTTCATATTCCCGCTTAGACACCCACATCTTCTTAAAGGTGTCCAACGACGCAAGGATGGAGCCACTGTGGGGAGACGCTTGTATTAGATGAATTCAACTTTTGTGTTTGGTTCGGAGTCGAAGATAAGAGTTGAATCTTCGACACTCATTTTTAACATTTTCTTTCACAGAAACTATTGTGTTTTGGGGTATTTTTACAACGTCTTCATTTAGCTTGACTGTATTAAATCAATTGAGGACAAGATTGTCTTTAAATACACACTAAAAGTTTCAGTCACACCAGATGTCAAATGTCAGATCATGTGATGTAATAGTCATGTGAGCATGAGTTCTTGATTCTCACCCGATCCACGTGGAGTAGAGTCTCTCCTGAGGAGCCGAGATCTGAGCACAGAAGCAGCGAGAATTAACATCCCGAGTGAAACAGGAAGTGAGGAGGCTGGACAGGAAGTTACCTTGATCTTCACGTCTTTAGGCGCCAGCTTTTTTACTTCAGTCAGTAGTCTCTCGCCGAAACCTGCCGGGTCAGAGCGCAATATTAACCTTTGACCCCATGTCAGTCTCACTAAAAAGTGAAGGCCTCTGTCAACACAAGTGAGTTGGTCGATGTAGTTCACATGGCAGGCCTGTGTGGGGCGCTGTAACACACCCACAAGTAAGACTGTATGGAAGTAGCGTTAGCTTATAAACATTAGCATTAAAACGGAAATGGAGGAAGATAGACACCTTTGTGCTAATTGAAGGTTTTGAGAATCTCCCATTATGACTAAGGACGAGAGGATACAGTAAACTCCAGCAGCTTTTATAGCCGATGTTTGGACATATTTTGGTTTCAAAAACAAATGAAAGAAGTTACGGTAAATAGCCTGAAAGATGCCACAGAGCTTGAGCAGGTCCCAATGTTAAACCTGCTTCACATTCCTATGACCCCCAACACAGAACCCTGCAGACGTGGACGGACCTTTGATGAGGGTGGAGCCGCCACACAACACGATGGTGGAGAAGAGCGTGCGCCTCAGGTCCATGTCAGACTTCTGGATGGCGTAGGCCAGAACCTCGTGGATGCCCGAGCTCTCGTCTCCGATCAGGTCGGGTCTGAAAAGCAGCTCGGGAGCTCTGAACCGGGCCGGTCCAATCTGCGGATAACAAGAAAGACTCGTCGTAGAGGTCGGAGGTCAGAGGGACGGCAGAGAAAGTGGACGCTCACGTTCAGAGTGCTTCCGTCAGGGAGGACATACTGAGCCTTCTCCGTCTCCAGAGTCTCGTCTTTCTGAGGGTTGAGGGACAGGTAGCAGGCCCTCTGGACACACACACACAGGTTAGGGACATCATGGTGCTTGACCCGGCCCACGGTGGTCTCCTGGTACCTCTTTGACGGTGCGGACGACCTCGAACTCTGCCGAGGTGTTGAAGTTGTAACCCTCCTTACGCAGCAGCAGACGAAGGTACCGCGACACGTCTCGCCCGGCGATGTCCACGCGCATGATGGAGTGAGGGATGGCGAAGCCCTCGTAGATGGGAACTACGTGGGTCACTCCGTCTCCAGAGTCCAGCACCACACCCGTGGTCCGACCCGTCGCATACCTGGAACAAAATGAAAGTCAACATCAGAACACAAGACTCATGAATGCAACAACCAAACTAAAGGAAACCTTGTCAACTAAACACCTTCATACTCAAGCATAGGAGTTTGAGAAAATATCAATACACCCGATGTTGTGTATATCTTTTTTACAATACTGTATTATTGTAAATTCTTAAATGTATCACTTACAATTGACAATTTTGCATTCTTTGTTGCAATAAAATACGGTTCGGTCAGTAAAATCCTGCGCAATGCCGGCGACAACTGAGGACAAGAGGATACAGTCGACTCCAGCAGCTTTTAAAGCTGATGTTTGGACATATTTTGGTTTCAAAAACAAATGAAAGCAGTAAAGACTTGTCCAAGTCTAAGTCAAGAGTCATGTGGTCTGTAAATTCTGCAACACCAGAGTCTGAACTCGACAATACTACAAATATATCCTGGTTACTACAGTATCCCAAATATCGTACCAATCCCCATGTATAGTTATATGTATCGTATCGCCAGTTTCTTGACAGTAAATAACCATATGAAGTATAAGGCAATACTTCATATGGTTAAAACAAACACATTTTCCCCCAGAAGTTTTTATGGATCAATAACTTTTTGTAAAACATAACCATGTAGACATTACTGTTCACTCAGCGAAAGAAAAGCACATTTACTAACAGACGAAAAGTCTCAGGGGCTGAAGTGTAAACATTAATTCATGAATTGAATCACAGGAAGTTGAACGAACTAAACCAGAAACAGCAGCAGCGAAGATGCATCAAAGATCGTCAGAAATAGACGGTTACAAAAACATCTTCAATAGTTACTCAAACTGACTTCTGATGAAGAGAAATACAGAAGACGACAAATAATATACAACAAGGGAACAATCTTGACTAACTGAGTGTTTTTCAAAAGCAGGTAATAACATTAAAGACTTCAAACATAAGTAAGAGGGAAGAACAAATGGATCTACATCTAAGAAAAAGAAAAACTTGGCTCAAATATTTGGCTTCAATAAATGCTGAAAATAAACGGCGGAAATAAATACTTGTGATGTTTTGTAAATTCAATGGAAAATATGTGGATCTGGTTAAATTGAAATAAACATGAAACTAATAACTCTTTACACTTTAACTACATCTATACAACTTTGTCACTTTAGTGATGGTATTTTGTCGACCCTGAAACAAACATGAAGGAAGAAGAATAAAAAGAATCTTCATCCACCAGTCGACTATTACTATTGCTATGACTATCATCTTCCACAGAACGTTTTCAGACTCAACTACTTATTAACATGTGAACTCCGTCCAGGAAGTGAACGCTCAGATAAGTCCATAAACTCGTCGGTACCCTAAAGGAGAGTCAGAAGAACCTACAAGCTGAGCACGGCCTGCATGGAGATGAAGAGTGCCGGCACGTTGAAGGTCTCGAAGAAAACCTCGGCAGCCTTCTCCCTGTTCTTGCTGGGGTTGAGGGGAGCTTCTGTCAGGAGGACCGGATGCTGTAGAGACATAGGGGTTTAGAGCAGAACCGAGGATCAGGTGGACCACAGAGGGAAGAGCTCACCTCCTCCGAGAAGGTCTGCAGCTGCTCTTTGGAGTAGACGTACTGCCAGATCCGCTCCATGTCGTTCCAGTCGTTGACGATGCCGTGTTCCATGGGGTACCTGACAGACAGCAGACCCCGGTGCTCCTGGACCACACACACAACATGTCAACCGTCTGCAGCCGAGAGCAAACGTTTCAAGTCACAGAACAGCGGGACAAAGATGCTTCAGTCTCTGGATCATGTGAAAGTTCCAGCAGCTTTCCCGGCAGGCCAGGCGACCACAGGAGCGTGAGTTCTGAACGGCTTTATTTTTATCTACAGAACATTCCACAGCAATATCCAACAGAACCATTAGGCAGTGGCACTGATGAGCAGTTAGGAGTCTGAAGACGAGGGCAGAGAAGGTCAACAACGGTGCACCTAATATGTGATTGTCATCAGACTTGTGGATAGTCACACGAGCCACTATAACTTACTCAACTCGAAGGTTCAAATGTCTCTGTCACGGTGACATCAGAGGAACCACAGTTCATTAGTCATCCAGTAATTGTTTGATGACAAATAAACCCTTGTATTTGACATCTATAAACATTTTCTTGTTGCTATACTGCAGTGTTCACCATCTTGAGTCTGTTACGTCCTGTTGTTGATGAAAATAGAATCATATCAGATTCTATGACGTTACTATGAAGTGTTTCCAACCATGATTCAACTTGTAGAGCTTCAACTATAGCATGTATTTTTATGATCTAAAAACAGTTTAAATTCACAGTAAAAGTCACTATAATTATTTGACTTGAATACATGACATCATGTGGATTTTTATCCCAAAGAAATATTTGACCTTTCCAGCCCTTAAGGCGGCGCTGCTACAGTACAATATGCACTCCTTTCATCATATACTCTTGATACATGATTGTTAAATACTTTTTTTAGTCGTTATACTTGACCTCCTTCTTGTATAATATATACATGATTATATTATAAACACATGAATAATTATACATGATTTGAATCAATTCTTCTTGCAAGAGACAATTTTAACGTTTATTAGTGCATCGCTACTATTGGTATGTTAGTGATGCACATGATTAAAAATAAAATAAGGAATAAAATAAAATTAATTAATATCTTGCGGACTGATTTCGATTAATATTTTCCATTTTGTTCTGGCATGATGATCACACAAGTTAAGGTGAGTAAATTAAAGTCTTTTAAGTTATTGTATTCTAAACTAAACAGAGATCTCTGTATCTACATCTATCAACCAAATATTCAAACAAAAATGCTTTTCTTGACCATCAGAGTCGTTTCCACTGACGCACGACATACAAAATGTTTCGGGGATTCTGCTGATGAATCACTCTGCCAGTTGTGTTCAAACTTTTGTGAACGGGGGCCAGGTTTAATGAAGAGAAACGAGCAGGGGTCAAAGGTTTCTCATTGAAGAAGCTATGAACTTCTTCAATGACCAACGGGAAAAACGTTTTCAGTATTAGGAGTTATCGACAAGTAGACCATGTGCTGTTTTTATTCGACCTATAAAGATCTTGAGTGACATTTAAAAATGTTGTATTTTACAATTGACATGGATAATAAATTGCCCCCCAGTTTGATTCTGAGATTTTTTACGTTTTTTTTTTTTTTTTAAATCAACAAAAAACTCAATTAACAGGACAAAAGTTATCAGGGTTTGATCAGTAAATGCTCTTTTTGTTTAATTGTTATACATTTTTAATATTATTATTTATAAGAATTCTGTCAGAATAAAGAGCAAATGTAAAAAATTCTGATCAGCTGTGTTCTGGTGCACATGTGCGTTTACCTCGGCCTTAGGTCCAATAAACATGTCTCCTTCCAGCGCTCCTGCCATCACCCGCACATGTTTGGGACGTCCCACACTGGAATACAACAATAGAGTGTTTTAAAAATGATTCCCTGGTCGAAGAACATGCATAAGACAAGAGGTTCTCCAGGAGAAGTTCTGCAGGAAAACTTACTAGTTGGGGAAACAGTATTTGGGGATCTGGTCTCCAGCAAAGCCGGCCTTGATAACCCCCGACCCCTGAGAAGAGAGAAGAACTCCAATTAGTCTGTACGTGGTCACGCACATTCATCAAAAAAGATGTTTATGGTACAATGTCTCTTGTCTGGACTTCCAAGCATTGCTTAGAATGATGGACGGATCCAGAGCAATTACCGAAGAGAAAATCATTTCTACAAGATAAAGATGAATAAACTATGTCTATAAGCAAAACTGTCAGAATCTGCTGTTGGTTCAGCCAAAACACTTAAAGAGTTTAACTTCAACAGAGGAGTACATTCATCAGACATCCTAATGAACCGGACCAAATGATTCTTCCTAGTTCTATGCTGGACCTGGAGAAGTGCCAGAGAGGACACGTCACACAGTACAACCACTCAGAAGACAAGAACAAAACTGAAATATCAAGTCTGTTGGAGGAAAACGTGGCGATCATAAGACTCTGCTTCAGGCCAGCATTCAGAAACTCACATCCAACTCAATCCACATTCACAGACAAGTATATATTCACTCTAGCCTTTCAGACATTTTACCATGCTTTTAGATTTATAATTGTGTCGTTAATAAACATCAGAAACTCTTAAAGTGTCAGAAGAATCAAGTATCCTTATTAAAGCATTAGCTGATAGTTATTTATAAATGTCATCTTTGACTACACAGAACACAGAAGCTCAATTAACGAAGTACAAGACTCTCTCTTGTACAAGTGGATACTAGCCGTCAGAAACTAAAATAAAATGAAGAGGGTTCAATGGAAAATAAAGGATTCCCTGAATCTTTCTACAGTGATCTTTTAGCCCTCAAACAATTGCTGGGTTGCAAGACCAGTTGTATAGCTGTTCAAATCCAAAGACGGAAAAGATGTCAGACTGTAAACATGCTGGAGTGTGATGAATAAAGCTGTAATTCTTATGCGTATATGTTGTTTTCTTTGCTTGCCCAACAAATGGGTTGAGTGAACTCGGTCACAGTTGCCTGCAAGATCTGAAAAAGTTAATTTTTCTAGGTTGGAAAATTCAAAACTGGAACCAGGTGATAACATGAACTAGTTTAATGCTTCTTGAGAAATACTCAGCATAGACAGATCTGCATTATGGTTCAGCTCTTTCATTTATACTGACCAGATACTATTATATTTTGATTTGCAGCAGATGAAGCTGTATGGTGGATCAAAATCCATCATTCTGACTGACTGTGATGAAGATCTGATTCAAACATTTCAAACACCAGAAACAGGTTTGGTGCGATGCACAGGTTGAAAATCATCAGCAACATAAACTTTTTAGACACCTTGTTTAGATATATTCTAGATTTCTCAACAAGAAGCTTCTAGTCTTGTAGTCGGAAGACACTTGCACGAGTTGTTGCATTATTATTATTATTATTAGAACAAAAGGATAATAGTGCATTTCAGTCAGAAGGAGCAGCTACTGACACACACATCTACTGTGTCACACTAGCTCTCATGTGTTCTGGACAGTTTAACTAAACACTAAAGTTAAGGTTATTTATAATATATTTGCAACAAGGGGGATGTAAACGTCTGAGAGGTCACATGACAGAGCGACGTGTTTATATTGTTCCGACTTCAGACCATAACGCCCGCTAGTCAAGTGCTATATAACATACACGTCCATAAGAGCCCAAGAAAATGTATCGACAGCATATAAAGTCACTTTCAGGGATGAAACTTGTGAGAAGCTGCGTAATGATGGAGGCTCCAGCACCACAGAGCAGCTAGCATCCTGACCCGACGGTTAGCTACAGGCTTCACCGGGATCGAACTGCTGCTATCGCTCCCTAAACACCGACCCGGTGAACCGGGAGACAAAAGCGACTGTGTCGGAGTCTGCCGGGTGATGTTCTGCTTTCGATACGAGCCGTAACCCCGAATAAAAGTGGTGTCGCCGCTGCACGGAGCTAGGCGGCTAACAGGCAGCAGCGGCCTCGGTTAGGGTGTGGATCCGTGACATCATCATACTCACATTATCGATCACCACCGGCTGATTGGCTAAGATGTCATAGGATTCCATGACGAAGTGGCAGTTGTGGAGGTGTCTGTGAGGATCTCTGGCCGCTTTGCTCGCCGGTGAGTGTGCTCAGCATGTAAAAATAGACGCCCCGGTGTGTGTCTGCACTTTCCGCCGCTCGACGTCGCCGCCGCTCCTCTCTGTGCTGAAGCCCCGCCCCGTCCGGCACAACAACAACCGCATCCCGAGACCGCGACCCCGACGGACAAGGGAACCAGCCAATGGGATTGAGGGTATCTGGTGACTGATAGAAACGGCAGCCAATCGTGTAGCGCTAAGGAAGCGCTTGTGTTGTCGCTGTCAACGACAACGTGGAAGCTGATGAAAGATAAATATCCAAATTGTTTATTTCAGCTTTTTTTTCTATGAAATAAACCATAGAAATTAAATAGGCAGAAAACTAACGCATTTGATCATTAGTTTTATAATTAAACAATAATAGCGACAGCTTTAATAATAATAATAATAATGTATGAATTGAGACTTGGTTGCTCTTATGTCGCATTTTAAGACACAAACAATGTTGTTTTGTCAACATGTCAAATACAAAATCGCGACAAGTATTTCCTGGAAAGCGTTTATGTCATGAATGCACCTCCAGTGTCTTCGCTTTAAACCAATAGAAATGTTGCTGGACGGAGTGGGCGGGGCTTAGCTGTTCTGGACCACGGCAAACGTTTTCAAGAAAACAAAAGTTCTTTAAAATGAATTAACGCCTACAAGACAACAGCAGGTACTGTTTAATTATATACAATACGAAGATAATATTGATAATCCATGTGAGACGACCCTGGACGAAACAACGATGTTTGTTTGAATCTAAAAATAGCGTCGGCTAACTAGCTATTAGCTTACAGGTCATAACATAGATTGAACAGGTGATAATGTAACTTTTGTTTTATTAATGCCTTTGATTCAAATGTTGTTTTCCCACTTCCAGAAGCACGTGTTTATATGTATCCGCCATTAGCTGACAGCATGAGTAATGTAGTTTAATATTGTAAACAGAACCTGATGATGACTGGCGAGGTTAAAATTAGAATCAAGTTACTTCTATTTTCGCTGTGAAACCCTTCAGGCGAGTATATGTGTCTAGTTCTTTAATACCAATGTTTGAAGACTATTGTTCAATTGAAAGGTATCTTTGACCTTTTTTTTTTAAATGTTTTCCATCAGGGATTGATGACGTCATTCTAACATTTAGAACTGCAAGTGTTGGGTTCAGACCGTCATGTCTGGTTCTGAGGAGCAGCAGGAGAAGTAAGAATTGTTGTTAGCCTGACAAAGTCCATTACCTTATGGTCACATGACTCTCTCTCTGTGTTTGTGTGTGTGTGAGCAGGCACTGCTGGGTGTGTTTCTCTACGGACGGGGACGACCGGGCGGCGGAGTGGGTCAGTCCCTGCAGATGTAGAGGATGCACCAAGTGGATCCACCAGGCATGTCTGCAGCGTTGGCTCGATGAGAAGCAGAAGGGAAATGGGGGCGGCCCGGTCAGCTGTCCTCAGTGTGGCACCGAGTATCTTATCATCTTCCCCAAAATGGGCAAGTCCAGAACCGCACTTCTGTCAGTGAGGATGAATGAGTGAAGTCTTTACAGAGAAAGTTTCACACTTGAATGAATAAACGTGAAGTTCCGTTTGATGAGAGCCTTTTCTTCTGAGTTTAAATCCGGTATGCCTGTGCTCCTACAGGTCCGGTGGTGTTCTTCCTGCAGCAGGTGGACCGGGCCTTGTCCTGGGTCAGTCCCTTCACTGCTGTAGGAGTGGTGGTGGGGACGATGTACTGGTCAGCGGTGACGTACGGCGCCGTGACTGTCATGCAGGTGAGCCAAGAGTCACAACTGGCAAACAACTCGTGCAGGTCCTAATGTGTGTCTGTGTGTGTGTGCACGCAGGTGGTGGGTCACAAGAAGGGTCTGCACGTGATGGAGCGCGCCGACCCGCTCTTCCTGCTGATGGCGCTGCCCACCATCCCAGTGATGCTGGTCCTGGGAAAGATGATCCGCTGGGAAGATTACATCATCAGACTGTGGCAGAGACACACGCTGAGGCGCAAGAAGGGTAACACAACACTTGTGAACACACACCTGCACAGAAGTACCACACAATCGTAGAGCACCAACGCTTTGTCTTCCAGGTCACCATCCACGGTTGCCAGCGGAGGTCCCGTCAGCGGGAGACCATCTGTCCGTGCCCAGAACTCTATGTGGCGCCCTCATCTTTCCATCAGTGGCCAGTCTGGTGGGTCGTCTGCTGTTCAGTCATGTGACCTCTGACCTGCAGCGAACCATCCTGGTAAGTTCTGATCTGTGTCAATAAAATCTTAATTTATTAGGAATAAATGTATTCATTTTTAAATATTTTACTGAAAGTCACCTATTCAGACCTGGTTAAAATGGTTGATCTTCTGACCCATCCTGGACACACAAGAGGCCAGAAATGAATTGAGAAAACATGCTTTCTTTCCTAGTGACTTCCATATTATTATTTTGTATTTAAACATAATTTTTTTGATAAGGTGTTCTTTTTCATTTTTTCAATTTTTATAATTAACCACCAAGTTGCAAATGCCTGGATCACCTGCTGAGTGAGGCGTCCAGTCGCCTGGGCCACCCTGGCTTCCCTCCATGTGGACGAGGAGTGGATCTAATTTGAGTCTCTCCTAAATGACTGAGCTCCTCACCCCATCTCTAAGAGTGTCGCTTGTTTCCACGATCTTGTTCTTTGGGTCACAAATTTGGTGACCTTAAATGAGAGTAGGTAACGTAGTAGTATTGAGAGCTTTTGGCTCAGCTCTTTTTACACCACCATCAGAGACCTGATGACTGAGGAGGTTACATTGGTCCACCTGTTGATCTCACCCTTGTATTTTTCCCTCACTGGAAAATAAGACCCAAAGATACTTGAAATTCAAGTCCTAAATAAATCATATTTATTATCGTTGCTTCTGAACATGTAGTGGCTCCAATAATGACATTTCACATGATCCTGAAACCAAATTTAAAAAAAATCGGCAGATGCAGAATGCAGTGTTTTTCTCTCTCCTCAGGGGGGCGTCACATTCGTGTTTCTGAAGGGAGCGATGAAGATCTACTTCAAACAGCAGCAGTGCGTCTCTCAGACCGAAAGAAAGATTCTCAACTATCCTGAGACAAACGTCCACACGGACGGAGGGGACGACACGGAGGACAGCGGGAACGAGTGAGCGGATGGTTGGGAAGGAAGGAGGGAAAGATGGACAATCATGTCATCACAGACTAACTGCTGTTGTCATGGCAACGACAATGAGGAGTTTATTTTTCTACGTTTAGTGATGGAAGTGAAATTAAAAAGTATATTTTTAGATATTTGATGCTCTTTGATGCACTTTGACAATCTTCCCGACGATTATTTTGAAATCGACTCCACGAGTGAAGCTGCTGATGATGTGTTGCAATAAAAAGACTAAAACCTACATGAAGCATCTCCAGGCTGGATACACAACTGTGTTTATGCCACTTTTTACATTTCTAGAAGTTATTTTCTTTCGTGTTTATAGCAAACAAAATGGATTATTCTAAAGAAAAAGTTTTCTCATCTCTGATATCAAGCTTAAGACCCTGAGTAGACTTTAGGTTGAAATCTCAGAGTCCAGTTTTACACCCTGGTATTACCACTTAAGTTATATTTTTAATCAAACTCTTGATTCCTCCCTTACCAAATGAGAAGCGCATGTTATGATTTTCTGTCTCTGTGTTCCACTTGGAATCTTCTGTGTTGATTCGGCATCCACGCATTCAGAATGTACTGATGGTTCCTGAACACGGTTCAGGACCAGAGGAGAGAAATCCTTCCAGGCTGTTGCTCCTAAGCTTTGGAATGATCTTCCTCTGTGTTTGATGATCTACTGACTCATTCAAGAAACATCTTAAGACTTTTTTATTCGTGCAGGCTTTTCCCTGATTTTCTGGGACACCTGTGTTTTTCTCGGTGTTATCTTGATCTTTTTAGTATATATTTTTAAAGTATTTTTTTGATTGTTTAAGCGCTTTGTGACCCTGGTCTAGAAATATAAATTACTTACATACGCACTCTTGCATTATTTCACTTCACAATGACAAGTTTTTCAATGAAAATAATCGCAGATCCTGTGTGTCGACTGTTAGTCATGAACGGGTTAATGAAACTTTTTATCAACTTTGACTGCAGAAGTGCTGCGGTAGGGGTAAGTCCCGCCCCCCGGAGCGTGATTGGCTCTCATCATGTGTCACGGCTCTGATTGGGGCGGTGGCAGGAAGAGGAGAAGCAGCGATGGAACGAAGTGATTCTCTGTAAAAAGATGATTTTAAGAAAAAACATGTAACCGATGAGTGTGTCTCCTGCCGCCATGAAGAGAGTCACGCTGTTTGTCAACGGGTCGTCCACGAACGGAAAGGCAAGTGAAGTAAAAGTGTTTTTGTTAGCATCGTGCTAACGAAGGCAGCTTCGCTAGTTCTCGGATCTTCCCGCGAATCTTCGTGTTCGTAAAGTGACTTCTTTGGTTCTGGAAGGTGGCGGCCGTGTTCGGGTCCATGGAGGACGTGCTGACGGTGGCCAGCGCCAAACTGGGACTAAGAGCCTCCAGTGTGTACAACGGGAACGGCGGCCTCATCGATGACGTCACTTTAATTCGGTAGGATGGTTATTGAAACGTCAGAAAAATAAATAAAAACGTCAGAAATAAAATGTCCCGTGTTCGGACGTTATGTGATTATTCACGTAAAAAAAATCAAGTTAAATAAAGTTTTCTATGGAATGTTGAAGTGCATTGATTCATATCAACATTTAAACACCGTTATTTTTATTTACTTATATTATTATTATTTGATGATAAGCATTTATGAATTAACGTTTAATAATTTAATTGTCCAGATTAATTTGGTTTTCCAGTAATGAGTGTTTATAACTTGTCTCTAGTTTCTTTTGTTGATAATAATGCAACTTAAATCAAATGAATACATTTACGTTGTTTCAGGGACGACGATGTTCTATTTGTGTCAGAAGATGATGGTGAGTTGTTGTTTTTTTCACTTGGGTTTCCTGCCTGTCAGTCATGCTTATCACTTGTGCTTTAAAATTCCTGTTTTGAATGTTTTTTTAATTTATTTCTAAGCTATTGTTGATGAGAAGTAACTGGTCAACAATAACAAAATCTTGCACTATATATTTTTTTTATTAATATTAAGGCCATGGCCTAAGTAAGAGCACAAATGAAATGCATCATTTAAAGAAAATACGTAAACTTTCTATGAATATGTCTCGCTATAAGAAGTTTGGATTATTGAACACTTGATAAAGTACTTTTGCTGTCTGTCCGTCACTGGATGTGTGACTGCTGAGAAAAGACGTCCACACAAAATACAATTTGCTGTCAGTTTTGCTGTGAGTTTTAGCCAGTAAAAAAGTTGTTAACTTGCTTATATCTACGGGTGCTGACAAAGAGAGAAAAGAAGTAGAAGTCTCATGATAAATAATGTTAATTCAACATTATTAAAGATTCCCCAGCAAGAGCACCTATAAGCGTTCCAGTGTGTATCTCAAGTGCTGCTGTTATAAAGCGAGTCTATAGCAAGATCGTGAGTTTCCTGTTTGGCGTGACGTCCGTTTCCCTGCAGACATCCAGGACGGCCCCCCCGCCAGCGACCACACCCACACGGACTGGCTGACGCTGAACGTGGGTGGACGCTGCTTCACCACCACCCGGAGCACCCTGGTCAGCAAAGAGCCGGAGAGCATGCTGGCCCACATGTTCCGGGAGAAAGGTGAATTCATCCGGTGTTTGAAACTTTTATTACTCAACGCAACACTAAGATGCATAATACATATCCAGTCCTGGAGCAAACTTTTATCTGAAATATAAATAAATGTAAACAAATTTTTTTTAACCAATATGCGTCAGGGTCTACATTTTCCTTTATTTCTATCACTTCTGTTCGTGAATATTTTTTTTCTTCATATAATTATAGATGACTGTTGTGACGCTACTTCACCTACTGAGGGCGCTGAGCTGCCAGGTTCTCACTGTCTGATTCCAAAACTGTCCTGCTGCAGCGCTCTCGTCTTAATTCACCTCCTCTCTCAAGCCTCTGCTTTTGATTCTCCTCTCAGACTCTCTAACTCAGGGAGAAGATGCTTGGTCATCATTAGGCATCAAGTGCAGTTTGTTACCACGTAAACAGGAAGCGATGCGCTCTGACGTTGATCCACTGGTCTCTGCTCACTCTGACTCCTTCATACAGATGTTTGGGGGAACAAGCGGGACTCTCGCGGGGCCTACCTCATCGACCGCAGCCCGGACTACTTCGAGCCCATCCTCAACTACCTGCGTCACGGTCAGATGATCATCAACGACGGCATCAACCCACTGGGTATGACGCGTCCTCGCTCAAGAGACTCACGACTGGTTCTGACCGGCCTCGGTTCTCTGCAGGGGTTCTGGAGGAGGCCCGCTTCTTTGGGATCGAAGCGTTGGCGGAGCGGCTGGAGGCGTTGATCAAGGTGCGCCCAGGTGTTTGTTGGGGGTCAATGGGGAAGTTAACGTGTGTGTGTGTTCAGGCCTCGCAGCCAGTGGACGACCACTCGCCTCTGACCCGGAAAGAGTTCACCCGCTTCCTGTTGGCAACCACGACCAAATCAGAGCTTCGCTGCCAGGTACACGCACGCTGGTGCTGCCGGTGTAGTTACAATTTCAGTCCCTCCACTTCCTACGCGATGACGTCACACGCTGCATTTGCGAACGTCTCTTTAAAACATTGTTTATGGGTTAAAGAAACGTCAACAGAACGTTTACAAAAAACAAAAAAGTTTGATAGTCTATAACTCATTCTACCTGTCTGTAGTTCGGACCATAAACAGCTAAAACATCATTTAGTTTTCATTTCGATTTTTATACATTATGTTAAGAGAACAAATCACAATAAAATCTTGAAAATTAGAAAAAATAAATTAGCCAGTAGTGTTAGAAAAACACACGATTTATTTTTTGTTGTACTGCATACATTATACAAATTGAACAGATTAAATAAAATAAAATGACTCGTTCAATAAAGTGGGCATATATACATGTAATAATTGATTTAAATTGGAGAAAAAAAACGTTAGTTTAATTAGTTATAGAAAGGGGAATATTATAACATTTTTGTTATTTGTCATTTTGTTATTTAAATTAAATTAAATCCCTGCAGGGTCTCAACTTCTCCGGGGCAGATTTGTCTCGACTGGATCTTCGGAACATAAACTTCCGGCTGGCGAACCTGCGAGGAGCAAACCTGAAGCACAGCAACCTGAGCGGTGCCAATCTTGAGCGAGCCGACCTGTCCAATGCCTGCCTGGATGTCAGTCATCCGAGTTTGTGTATGTGTGTGTGATGGTGTTAATCTATGTGTGTATTAGGGGGCGAACCTGCAGGGAGTCAAGATGTTGTGCACTAACGCAGAAGGAGCCACGCTTAGAGGCTGCAATTTTGAAGACCCAGCAGGATTGAAGGCAAACCTAGAGGGTGAGACACAAACACACACATACACACACACGCACAGAAAGTGACTGTGTGTTCTCAGGGGCCAACCTGAAGGGAGTGGACATGGACGGGAGTCAGATGACGGGCATCAACATGAGAGTCGCGACACTGAAGAATGCCACGCTGAAGAATTGTAACCTGCGGGGGGCGACACTGGCTGGGACTGACCTGGAGGTAAAAAAAAACACAAAAAAAGTACGATGGGACACACAATACATGGTCCATTATACTGATGTTGTCAAGAAGCTGTGGTAATGACATCCATAATAACATGTTAAGCCAACTGGTTTTAAAACTGTTTCACTGCAGTTAAAGGGGGATAATGAACCATGTTCTTTTTAAATGGTCCATTTTACGACTGTCTGGTGGTCTTGCTCGCTGTGAAGTCGTTCCTCGTCCTCCTCTGAGAACTCTACTGCGAACTCTACTGCATATATTTACACGTATTGTATCAAACTGCAGTCAGGACAAGCAATTCCTTGTCTTTGTCTCGACTTGGTTGGACAAACTTATTACCGCACCCACCTTACGGTGGAATGCAGACGGTGAATTCCCATGATGCCTCACTGCTGTATTTAGTGACTGCTGAATGGCTACAATACTGTACTTAAGTTCTATATCTATGTTGCTATGTCAAAAGTTATCGACATCTGTGTTGGTTGGCTGGGCGGCAAAGCATTATGGGACCTGTTCAGGTCACGGTTACTGAGATGGTTGTTGAGAGGCTAGGAAACCTTAGTTAGTTTAAATAAATGTAATTTAAAGAAGCAAAGCTTTAAATAGTCACCACTTCAAAGATTTAAACAACTGTATTTTGTAACAACATCATCCAAGTACACACTGTAAATATGATACAGTGGTAACTTAATTGAGTGATTTATATTTTGTTGTTTGATTCATTTCCTTGCGGTGACAATGAAAGTTTTGACCTCGACTTCACCCTCTTTGTTGTTTTTGTGGACAGAACTGCGACCTCTCCGGGTGTGACCTTCAGGAGGCCAATCTTCGCGGCTCCAACGTGAAAGGCGCCATCTTCCAGGAGATGCTAACTCCCCTCCACATGTCGCAGAGCGTGCGGTAAAACACAGGTCACACACGCGTCACACCTCTCAGTTGTGTATCCGTGCATGTTTGTGTGAGGTTTAGAAGCTAGTCTGCCGCCTGTGGCTTCAGCTTAACGCTTCAGTTCAGCTAACTATCACAGGACTAAGCTAGCATATTAGCAGACGCTGAGCAGTTCGGAGGTGAATGTGTGGCATATGTCCGCCAGGGGGCGCTACCGCAGACCAACAGTTCTCACGTCTTGTTTGGCACAGGTTTTACGTTGGATGTCCGTTCTGATGTTCTGGACCAGAGCCTTCACCCGATGAAGGTGAAACACAGAGAGACAGAAACTTTGGTACAAATTCATAACGTCGGTGCTTTTGCCTGAACTTCCTCGCGTACACAGTCTTTATGCCTTCTTTCTCAGGGGTCAGCGGTTCAAAGCCTCTGACCTCAACTTGTACGAGCTGACCTCCGAAACTGTGGACACTCCAGGTGGTCGCATGACCGATTTATTTTTTTGGTTTTACAAAATAAAGGTTGGAACTGCTCCCGACAACAATATCGATTGTAAAAACTCAACAACCTTCATGTCGTCGTCACTGTAACAGGGACTCGTACTACACTATCGTCGCCTGCTGATTTTCAATAAAGTTCTTATTCAAAAGTCCTGCTTTTTTTGGTTTGCATGTTTTATTTCCACACACACAGTCTCCTCCCTCGCACTCTCAAAAACTGGAATGAGGCTTTAAAATCTACAGGTTTATTTGTACAACTGGCAAAAAAACACCTTCTCATGGAGTCCAGCAGAGAGTGAGGGAGTGAAATATTTACAAATATATCTACACTTGACATTCATCTGGAAGCTCTCCACACACACACACACACACACACACACACACGACACAGCCGTGGCAACTTGTATTTGGGTCAGAATGGAGAATAATAATGTTTCATATCCTGAAACTCCCTCTGTTGTTCCTGGGAAGTGTGAGACAGTCATGACGTCAGGAGTTTTTCAGCAGATGTGTGACCACAGTACCCGCCCATACCGGGCCTGGATCCGACCCCAGCCGACCACACAAACACATTCCTGCTCACCAGACCGGACCTGAGTCTGTGCCAGGAGAAACCGGTCCACCTGTGACCGCAGGCCCCGCCCACCTCCAGATGTCACGTCTGTGAAACCAAAGAAAACTCACAATTTATCTTCTGTGACACACAATATTTTATTTCACACGTGTGTTTGTGTGTGTGTGTGTGTGTGTGTGTGTGTGCGCACGTGTTGATTTCTTTAAACAAATAAATCCAGGTTTATTAAAACTAATTAAAACCACGTCACTTCCGTTCTCACACCTTGTTTAAATAAAGGACTATTGGAGTTAGTGGACCGGGACCAGGACTGGATGAAGAATCGACAGTCGGTCCAAGGACTTGGAATGGTCTCAAAAATGTAGGGCGGGATCGGAAGAGGGGGGGCAGGGACCAGGCTGCTCCACAGTGCAAGTTCACGCCGGACTCCGACTGCGCTGCTCGGCTTCTGTCTCCCTGGAGACTCGCTGTGGTTCTGGTTCCTGTGGGCCGAACTTGCCGCGTGTCCGTTTTCTCGAGTCGTGCTCCTGCAGGAGAGTTCGGTCTAAACTGGCAGATCTTCGAGGCATTGGACCGAAGAACCGAGCCTGGTAGGGGTTTCTAACTTTCAGACTGAGAAATGATGTTGAAATGTTCTGGTGATCCGGTCCAGAAGAACCTTCTTTAATGGGTTTTTTTTTCGTATTTACTGATGACCCCCTCATCGTTCAGTGTTAACTTGGTTCTGCACCGCTGGTAGAGTTGAGTCTCGCGTTAGCAAAACATCTGGAACATTTTGATTTATATATCTTTATATAAAAGAGCAGATTATCTTCATTGGAAAACTATAAACATATTTCACATTTCACCATCGTTTCAATTTGATATTAGAAATATTTTTTCTTTCATTCTATATTTACACGATTTTCATTTTAATATTCAAAATAAACAAAGTGTAAAGTTAAATTTCACCTCAGTGTATTTAAGTATATCAGTGCAATTAAATTAAACATTGAAATTGTTGAAATTCTTTATTGAAACGTTGTTTTTATTATTATAATTAAATTAAATTATTTCTTTATAAAAGAAAAACAATACAGATGAGTACTGGGCGACTTGAAAGCAACTTAAGCCAATCCTGTTCACACTATCATAACAACATTTTTATATTGAATTAAAAAGGCTATAATATAAAAAAGTTATTATTCAATAAAAAACAATGAAAATGTTGGACTTTTATGGATAATATTTTATTAATTTACATTGAAACATGATTTTATTAAACAGTTTTGTTACACTTTCAAATAAACTTTCCAGAGCAATGTAATGGACACATAATTATCGACCCAATCATTGAATTTTTAATGACGCAAAGGTGACGCTAGAATCTTCAGGCTGACACTGACGACAGTTCTTGCTGGTGTTGGTTCTGGAGACACAAACATGTCGGGCTCTTGTTGACAACGTCAACGTGTTCGGTCGTTTCACGTTGTCGTGCTGCGGCTTCGGAATGTACAGAGTGTGTGTCGAGTCTCTCGAACGCACACTGCAGTCGGAATGTCGTGTCTCTCCAGCACCAGAACCATCTGGTCCTGCTGAACCCGTCTCAACTCTCGAGTCCACTGCCAGGCCTTCGGTTTATTTGTCTGAGTGAGCAGCACTGTGGCGCTACTGTGAGCCACAAATGGTGTCAGAGGCAGGATGATCCACGAGGACCTGTGAGACACATCTGTGCTCTGGCTGGGTGTGTGGGATTCTGGTCCTGGTCCAGTTGGGACGGGGGAATAAAGGCGGATCTGGTCCAGCTGACTCATGTTCAGGTGGTGCCGAAATTAAACTGAGTCATTGGTTTTCTTATGAACGAGTTTCCTACATTAAAAAAATGCTCACACACAGCATCATTTTTTAAATAAAAACAATCCAAACAAACCTTATTTGCAGACAATAAATTACACATTTTATCACTTACTTCAATGTTATTTATCAGTTTCGAGTGACAGCTGACTGATCCCAATAATCTGATCAATGGGAAGACCCTAAGACAAAGTCTTATCGGTTAACTATTCTTATCAAATCATGTCTTGCTGTGTATTGTCAATAAAGTTGCACTTTATTAATGGAATAAAATACAAAATCAAAGTACAAAAAAACAAAGAGTAACAAACAAATATACCAACATATGCACACATGTGCTTCTTCTACTTTGTCTCTCTAACTTTTTCTTCTCTTCTCTATACTTGTTTCCTTCTCTCCCTCATCCCTTCTTTTTCTTGGCTGCTTCTCTATCTTCTTATCATTCCTTTTTTCCCTTTTTTTGTGAGGGTTAAGGTTGTGGTTGTTCCTCACATGTTCTTCACTCCTTCTTTTTCTATCCCTCTGGTCCCTTCTTCCATTCCTCTCTTTTTCTTCCTTCCTTCCTTCCCTCCACTGAGCTGACTCTCCTCTTCTCCTCAACAGTCTCTTCAAGTGGACTTGTGGGACTCAGTCACACTATGTGGTCTCCTCGCCGCCTCCCTCTGCTGCTCCTCCTGCTGGCAGCGGTCCAGTGTCCTCCCGCTGATTCCAGACCCACCACAGAAGACACCGACCCCGACCCCGACCCTGACCAGGACCCAGATTCGGACACAGACTTGGACACAGACTTGGACACAGACACAGGTGAGAGACGTGATGAAGTGAAGGACACACACGGTCCCAGGTCCTGGTCCTGGTGGACGACATTATCTCCTGTCCAGAGACAAATGTTTTGTTTTCTTCTTCTTTGACTCTCTCTGCTGCTCCCATCGACCCCCAGAACCAACACACAGAGAAAGAAAGAATTCCAGTTACCGCCCAGTCTGAGCCTGAGTGATCTTTTTATAGAACATTTGAAGTTGTTAACACACAGACTTCTTTTACAGACACATGCAGACCCACATACACACAAAAATGCAGACTCACAAACAATCCTTAAAGATGTGTGTGTGGTCGTGATGGTAGTTTATCAGTGCAATAGGAATAGATGTTAAACTTTTTTCTTATATATTTTTTTGTAAGCATCATTTTTTAATTCATAATTTCTATATTTAAAGTTTTTATTAACCCTTGTGTTGTCTCTGGGTCAAGGTGAACGACCTTCAAGGGATACCAAGAACACATTTGTTTTTGGGCCTCCGGGTCACCTTGACCCAGATAAAACACATAATTGCATTGAATCATTTGTAATTTTTCAAAATGAGCTATTTTTAAACATTGTGTTTTAAATAATTAAAAAATAAATAATATAACAATAATCAACATTTATACATACCATTTAAATGGCTATGAATGACAGAATATATAAATATTATTTTAAATTTATTTAAATTATATTATAATATACAGCAATGATCAATTATAATAATAAATAATAAATCAATGCTTAACAAAAAAAGGAAATGTCAACACCCAGAGTCTTGTCCCTGAACCCCCCCATTCCTGCTCTACATTTTTGAGATTATTCCAGAGATCCTGGACCGACTGTCGATCCCTAATCATGTCCTTAAGTTTCAACTTTGTTGAAAATGTTTCAGTCGACTCTCTAGAGGACGAGGAAGAGTCGTCTTCAGAGGAGAACCGGGTCTCGCCCGAGTCCACCACCAGCACCCACAACCTACAGCGTGAGTCCTAAGACTTCTTCAACATTATCCCTGTATTCTAACCACGCTGCCTCCTGCTGGCCAGATCTGGCGCCACAGTGGTCGGCGCCGGAAAAGATGGAGAGACGGGTTCATGTGGTCCAGGTGGGTCGGGCCGCCAAGTTCCGATGTGTGGCGGCAGGAAACCCGACTCCCGCGCTGCACTGGTACAAGAACGGCAGAGAGCTGGAACCTGCGGGCATGAAGGTGGGTCAGAGGTTCTGATTGGACGGTGCTGGTTCTGAGGCTCTGGTTCCGGCAGATTCGGGACCAGCCGTGGACCCTGGTCGTGGAGGCTGTGGTGCCATCCGACACCGGGAACTACTCGTGTGTGGTACAGAACCAGCACGGGAGCCTGAGACATGACTTTCTGCTGGATGTCATCGGTGAGAGACTCACATTAGTTCGTCCAGGTCATGTGACATCACTGTGCTGCTGTTCTGTTCCAGAGGATTCTGGTGTCAGGCCCGTCCTGCGTACTGGACCTCAACCCAACAGGACAGTACTGGTGGGCAGTGACGTGGACCTGAAGTGTGGAGTCTCCGGCCGCTGGCCGGGTCACGTGACGTGGTTGAAACATGTCATGGTGAACGGCATCCGAGTCACACGCGTGCTGAAGGCGAGTCACATGTGATCGAGTCACATGACCGGGTCGTCAACAACAACATTGTCTCGTCCAGGCTGCAGATCTGGACCCCCCGGATCAGGCCCTGGTTCTGAAGAACGTGTCGGTGCAGGACTCGGGCGAGTACACGTGCGTGGCAGAAAATTCGAACCAGTCGCTGTGGCTCACGGTCGTCCCAGGTCAGAACCGGACCCGCATGTCCCGGGTCCAGAAGTCTGATCGGGTCTGTCCTGCAGATCATCCCGGGCCTCCTCTGCTGACTCAGAAATACTTGGAGGTCTTCCTGTACTGTCTGGGCTTCTTCATCATCGTCATCCTCACCGTGGGGGTCGTGGCCTGCAGACTCTGCTGTGCCCCCCAGAAGACGGACTTCAGCGGCTCGTCGACGGTCCAGAAGCTGGCCAAGACCGTCTCGCTGAAAAAGAAGGTCCGGCAGCACATTTTTAGTCTCAGAACTGAAGGACCTGAAGGTCTGACGTGTGCCCCCATGCAGGACTCCTCCTCCTGTCTGGTCCCCAAGACTTCACTCTCCATGTGTGACCCGCCTTACGACCCGGTTTGGGAGATCCCAAGAGACCGGTTCGTATGCAATGATCAGTGTTGACAACAAGGTTGGATACAAATGCGGGCGTGTGTCTTTGTGTGTGTGATGTGTATGAGTGTGTGTTTATTTTTCATCATGTGTGTGTTTGTTTTGTGTGAGTGTACGTTTTCTTGTGTCTTTGTGTGTATGGTCTTTATATATTTGTGTGTGTATTATTTGTGTTATAAGTACACTTGTGTGCTTATTGTGTGACTGTGTGTGTTCTTAATTGTTCTTGTGTCTTTGTTTAATTGTTTTTGTGTGCGTTAGTTTGCGCATTTGTTTTTGTGATTTGTGTGTATGTGTCTGTGTGTATGACTTGTGTGACTAGTACATGTTTGTGCTTTTTTATAATTTCGTTTGTGTTCTTACATTTGCGTGTGTCTTTGTGTGTGTACGTGCATACGTGAATTTTGTAACTGTGTGTTTTGTAAGCGTCAGTATATGTTTTAGTGATTGTGTTAAAGTTTGTGTGTCTCATTGTATGTGTATTTCGTGTGATGTGTATGTCACTGTGTGTGTTTTGTAATTGTAATTGTGTGTTTGATTTATCAGCGTTTGTGTATATATGTGTGTGTGTTTTTCGATTGTGGGACTGTAAGTTTGCATGATTGTGTGTGCTTATTGTAATTGTGTGTGTCTGTGTGATTTTTTGTGTAGGTCTGTGCGTATACATTTGTGATTGTGTGCGTGTCTGTGTGTGCAGACTGTCTCTCGGGCGTCCTCTGGGTGAAGGATGTTTCGGTAAGGTGGTTCTGGGGCAGGTAGTGGGTCTGGACCAGAACAGGTCCGGGATCAGCCAAGTTGCGGTGAAGATGCTGAAAGGTAGAAAGTTATTTTTTATTTTTTTATCCGTCTATGTCCATGATGTCACTTCCTGTCTTAAGCCGACGCCTCAGAGAAGGACCAGCAGGACCTGATCGCAGAGATGGAGATGATGAAGAGCATCGGACGACACCAGAACATCATCAACCTGCTGGGGGTGTGCATGTATGATGGTGAGAGCGGTTCCAGGTCCAGTTTCTACAGGTCCCTCACCCTTCACCTTCATCAGGTCCGCTGTACGTGCTGGTGGAGTTCGCGTCTCAAGGGAACCTGCGAGACTATCTGCGGTCTCGTAGGCCTGCTGGTCTGCAGTACTGGGGTGGCACCGGTCGTCCGGACCTTGGGTCTGTGGACTTGCGGGACCTGGTCTCAGCCGCCTTCCAGGTGTCTCGCGGGATGTGCTACCTGGAGTCTAAGAAGGTGAGTGTGACCCCTGGTGGCTGGGACAAGACAAGACAAGACTGTGTGTGTTCAGTGTGTCCACAGAGACCTGGCCGCCCGGAACGTCTTGGTCACAGAGGACTTTGTCATGAAGATCGCAGACTTCGGACTCGCCAGAGACGTGCACCACATTGACTACTACAAGAAGACCACCAATGTAAGACCTCGACTCACTTTTGACTTCCAGCCAGACTCACTGCTCAACTGGTCCTCCTGCAGGGTCGTCTGCCCGTCAAGTGGATGGCGCCCGAAGCTCTTTTCGATCGGATCTACACCCCCCAGAGCGACGTGTGAGTTCTGGTACCCCTCAGAAACCGGACAAGTCAGAGGTCAATGACGCAGGTCTTTGCAGGTGGTCTTTCGGAGTCCTCCTGTGGGAGGTCTTCAGTCTCGGAGGTTCTCCGTACCCGGGTGTTCCAGTGGAGGATCTGTTCAAGCTGCTGAAAGAGGGTCACCGTATGGAGAGACCGTCCGCCTGCCCCCCTGAGCTGTGAGCCCCGAAGAACTCACCTGACCCTTTCTCTTACTCACCCGACTCACCTGCCCATGTCGTCCAGGTATCAGCTGATGAGGAGCTGCTGGAGCGATGCCCCAACTAGCCGGCCTACTTTCCAGAACCTTGTGCAAAAATTGGACCGGTCCCTGTTGACAGCAAGTAACAAGGTAACCATGGCGACAAGAATTTGCTCGTAGCTCTTTCATCACTTAAATCCTCCGGCCGTGCCCCTTAGGAATACCTGGACCTGGCTGTGTCACCGGTCCAGAACTCTACAGTGCAGTACACCTTGATCCAGAACCTGGCGGTCCAGTACTCCAGCGTGCAGCCTGCTGCGGTCCAGTACTCTCCCGTCTCCACCTTCTACTCTCTCTAGATTTGGACAAACTTCCTTTTTCCGGGATCAACTTCCTGTTCACGAGTGCTACCAGAAGTCCCAGCTGGACTGGGACTCAACAGAACCAGTACCGGCAACGGCTTGTAAATACTGTAAATAACAGTGTGGGTGAGGAAGAGGAGCAGATGATGAAGAGTTGCGTCTTTTTATCCAACTTTCTTTTTTATTTAAAATATTAAATATGACTGATTGAAGAAGAGCTTCATCTCTGACACACACACACATCATAGATCAATCAAGGTTGGTAGTTACATTTTTATTTGTCAGATTATAAACCAGAAAATAATGTCACATGATCTCAGACCAAGAAGTCATTGAACGCACCACGACCTGCGTGGCGACGCTGGCAGACTCGCACTTTAAATAAAATCGCTCTTAATAAATATGGCCGACGAAGCTCTGGTTCTACTTCTGGCCGTCTTCCAGCTTCTCGTCCACCGACCTCCTGGCAAACAGGTGTGTGGGGTCGCGGCCTCTGAAGCCCGGCTGCACGTTGAACACGGGCATGTTCCTCCAGCTGGCCGGGTTGTCGAAAGCGCTGGGACCGCTGCCGACTGGACACGGTTTGTTCTGGACCAGCTGCAGAAAGGTCTCCATGTCGGGTCCCAGGCGAGCGATGAGCCCCGTGCGCACCGACGCCACCGTTTGGTCGTCGCAGGACTGCAGCACCTGCAGCAGCGTCGAGTAGTACCTGCAGCATACAAGGTTGAACTTTTGACTTCTAGGTACAAACGTAACAGAGACTACTGAGGAGAAACATTATAGTAACTGACTTGGAAGAAGATAAAGTACCGGAGAGTCCAAGGTAGAAACTCAAATTTATAAAAGTATTTTAGTCAGTTACAAATGTTGAACATTTGAAATGTAAAATTGATTAAAAAATAATGCTTATACATTTTTTTTTTAATTGAATCCTATATTTCTACATTAAAAGGTTGAATTTGTTTTTATTAAATAATTAAATGCAATAATTAGTATATTGAATTGTTTGAATACCATATTGGTATCTAAGCAGTTAGCAGAAGTTAGCATTAACAACTCTAAAATTCTATAAGCTAATGTAGCAGAAGTTAACATAAACAACTATAATATACCAGAAGCTAATGTAGCAGAATTTAACATAACTCTAACATACCAGAAGCTAATGTAGCAGAAGTTAACATAAACTACTTTAACATACTAGAAGCTAATGTAGCAGAAGTTAACATAAACAACTTTAATATACTAGAAGCTAATGTAGCAGAAGTTAACATAAACTACTATAACATACTAGAAGCTAATGTAGCAGAAGTTAACATAAACAACTATAATATACTAGAAGCTAATGTAGCAGAAGTTAACATAAACAACTATAATATACTAGAAGCTAATGTAGCAGAAGTTAACATAAACAACTATAATATACTAGAAGCTAATGTAGCAGAAGTTAACATAAACAACTATAATATACTAGAAGCTAATGTAGCAGAAGTTAACATAAACAACTATAATATACTAGAAGCTAATGTAGCAGAAGTTAACATAAACAACTATAATATACTAGAAGATAATGTAGCAGAAGTTAACATAAACAACTATAATATACTAGAAGCTAATGTAGCAGAAGTTAACATAAACAACTATAATATACTAGAAGCTAATGTAGCAGAAGTTAACATAAACAACTATAATATACTAGAAGCTAATGTAGCAGAAGTTAACATAAACAACTATAATATACTAGAAGATAATGTAGCAGAAGTTAACATAAACAACTATAATATACTAGAAGCTAATGTAGCAGAAGTTAACATAAACAACTATAATATACTAGAAGCTAATGTAGCAGAAGTTAACATAAACAACTATAATATACTAGAAGATAATGTACCAGAAGTTAACATAAACAACTATAATATACTAGAAGCTAATGTAGCAGAAGTTAACATAAACAACTATAATATACTAGAAGTAGCTATTGTAGCAGAAGTTAACATAAACAACTTTAATATACTAGAAGCTAATGTAGCAGAAGTCAAGATAAACTACTATAACATACTAGAAGCTAATGTAGCAGAAGTTAACATAAACAACTATAATATACTAGAAGCTAATGTAGCAGAAGTTAACATAAACAACTATAATATACTAGAAGATAATGTAGCAGAAGTTAACATAAACAACTATAATATACTAGAAGATAATGTAGCAGAAGTTAACATAAACAACTATAATATACTAGAAGCTAATGTAGCAGAAGTTAACATAAACTACTATAACATACTAGAAGCTATTGTAGCAGAAGTTAACATAAACAACTTTAATATACTAGAAGCTAATGTAGCAGAAGTCAACATAAACTACTATAACATACTAGAAGCTAATGTAGCAGAAGTTAACATAAACAACTATAATATACTAGAAGTAGCTATTGTAGCAGAAGTTAACATAAACAACTTTAATATACTAGATGCTAATGTAGCAGAAGTCAACATAAACTACTATAACATACTAGAAGCTAATGTAGCAGAAGTTAACATAAACTACTATAACATACTAGAAGCTAATGTAGCAAAAGTTATCATAAACTACTATAACATAATAGAAGCTAATGTAGCAGAAGTTAACATAAACAACTATAACATACTAGAAGCTAATGTAGCAAAAGTTATCATAAACTACTATAACATACTAGAAGCTAATGTAGCAGAATTTAACATAAACAACTATAATATACCAGAAGCTAATGTAGCAGAAGTTAACATAAACAACTATAATATACTAGAAGCTAATGTAGCAGAAGTTAGCATAAACAACTATAATATACTAGAAGCTAATGTAGCAGTTGCTAACATAGCTCACCTGTTGGGGAAGTGGGCGGGGACCTGCACCACCTCACCGATGGCGTCTGGGTTGGTGCGAGCGACGGTGCAGATGTCCAGCGAGGTGAAACATTCTTCCTGCACCTGAGATAGAAACAAATATGATGTCAGTGCTCACGGAGCATCGGCGTGACCTCGTCTGCTCACCTCGGCGATCATCCTCTGGAAGATGTTGCAGCGCCTGATGGTCTGGAAGACTTTGGAGGAGATTCCCTGAGCGATGCAGTGAAGACTCTTCTTCACAAAGGTTTTACCCTGAAGACCCAGAGCACAGGTCATCAGCTCACCTGTCACACCTGTCCGTCACAGAGGCGGCGGCGGGCGCCGCCAGCTCACCTCGGTGTTGAACATGGCGGCCGTCTGGAGGAAAAGCTCACAGATCTCGTGCATCCCGTCCGTGTCACAGGTGGAGTTTTCCAGGCAGGAGAAGAAGCCGCAGCCCACGGCGACAGCATCGTTCAGACACCGGGCCACGTCCGCTGCACAAGAACCACAAAGATTGAGTTATTATACATGGAATATACAGTGTTGACACAGATTGTACTACTGTACAGACATAGTCAGTTGTAGCAGTAGTATTTATATCAAGTTCTTGTAAAAGTACTGACACAAAAAACATTGTTGTACTAAGTCTTTAAAACTGAGCATCCGTTGCTGTTGCCAGAATGTTGTAAGAAAACAAAATGTACAATTCCAGATGTAATAATACTGCATTCTCAACAAGGGTCAAGGTAATACAAGTACTCCCCAAAAGTATAAAGAAAACTGAAATACCATCAGGTGCATTTCCTCAGCAGTAGTACTACAATGGAGTATTTAAACTTGGAGTGGTTGTAGAAATACTACTGATCTCCAAATAGTACTAATTATAGTAAAAAATGCAGTACACTTATTGTCAGTACAGTAGTAGCAGCAGTTATGAAGCAGTACATCTGACTGAATGGAGACATGTCAGGATAAATTGAAGCTGAAGAGTAAATTAAGTAAAAGTAATAGTATTTATTAATATTAGTATATATACTGCGAGTTATGGTAGCTGCAACAGAAAATATAAAGATAAAAGTACTTCTGGAAGTATTGATGAATGGTTTGAGTTAGTAACATGCAGTTACTGTATATTGACTATTCTATTCATAATATTATATATAATAATATATAATAGTATTCATAATTATTGTTGGTATGACCACTCGTTTTAGTAAAAGTGTTAGTTAGTAAACTTATTCTACAACTTAACTTACCCTGTGAGTATAAATACTTGTCAGTACCAACAGAGCAGTAGAAGCATTAGGAGTATTACTAATAAGGACCGAGTACTACATTACAAGTACGGGTCAGATGGAAGTACCAGGAGTACAAGGAGAAGACCGAGCGACACCGTTACTCACTCGGGCTGTTGGAGGAGAAGCGAGCCCGGCGAGGAGCCGCTTCCTCCGGCAGGAGCGTGACGGCGCAGGCGGTGGAGACGAGGAGCAGCAGCAGAGGAGCGGAGCAGGTGGTCGCCATCTTTGAGGTGGGTTGGAGGTCCAGGTGGAGGTCCGGCTGGTGTGACCCATCGCTGGCTCTCGCCGGTATTTAAGCGCGGTCCCGTCCAATCAGGAGGCTCCATTGAAAAAAACTAATGGCAAGTTTCCAGACACGCGTGCGCGGAAGTTCCAAATGACCGAGACCACAACAAGTTCCAAGACCGAGGTGACGTCACGTGTGAACGACCCGAACCTGACTTCACCTGGAACTCGCGGGTGTCCAGAAATAGTAGCCGGAAGGCAGTGGTTTTTATTCCGATCACGTGCAGGCCCACTGGACCGAGGCGAGAGACCTGGACGGACTTGGATCAGAACAGGACTTGAGTTGTGTGTCTTCGTCTCATGTGGATGTGTGTTTGTGTACACTACACACATGTGTTGTTGTTGATGGTAGAACTAGGCAACATGTTTATTTTTGTCTATACACTTTTGTTTTGTGTATCTGTGTGTGTGTGTGGGTGTGTGAGTGTGGAAAAATGTGTGTGTCTTATCTCCGTGTCATCAGGAAGCAGTGACCTGACGGCTTCTTTATTCCGCAGGTCTTTCTGATAATGATCTTAAAGCACTTCGATACACACACACACGCACACAAACACACACATTTCACACTTCAAGGCTTTCCAGAAGACACAACTTTAGGAACCTGACAATTCAGTTAGCTCAAGTGCCACAACTGATGATTGTAACACAACTTTACTAATGATAACTGTATCACAAGTATACAGACAACAACAAAACTGTACTGATGATTACTTACTATAAACAAATGTAACACAACAAAACTAATGTCAACTAAACTATCACTATACTTATAGCAACTTTGACACAACTTCACCCATGACCACTGTAGCATAACTGTACAGCAACTTTTACACAATTATACTGACAACAATTGCAACACAGCTATACTAATGGCGAATAAAACCCACTATACTGAAGACAACTATCATAAATATAATAACATCAACTGGACCACAAATATACTGATGACAACTGCCCCACAAATATACTAATTACAACTGTTACACAATTAATCCTATTAACTGTCAGAGAATAAAAGTATACCGTCAACAAGTGTAACACAACTATACTAATAAACAGCTGTTACACAAATATACTGAGATTCCACTCTGAGAACAAATGTAACACAGCTTTACAGACAGCGACTTTTTCAGGATTATAATGATGACAACTGTAACACAACTGTACTTATGACAACTTAAACACAACGATAATGAAGACAACTGGAACATATCAATACTAATGTGATATAATTATACTGATGACAACTCTTAGACAATCATTCTGCAAACAAAAGAAACACAACTGTTTCAATGACAGCTGTTACACAATACTAAACTGTAACTACTACAACTGGATGAAGCTGTAATAAAACTGTAGCAAAATTCACAACAAAACAGCTAATTGGTGACTTTTAACACAACTATACTGTTGATGACTTTTCAATAATTATAGTACACAATTACAGTATACTGTATAATCTATGCACAAATATATCGAAGACAACTGTAACACAATTATACTGATGACAACTGTAACAAAACTAGCTGGTAACTATGTTTATTTGTGTGAGTAAAAAAAAAAACACCATACATTGAAACACTAAAACTTTATTGGCACAGCTTGGGTGAACAGTTGCAGGTAAACTTCATCGTTGAAGTGTTCGGGCTGAGAAACAAATACACAATAACACAGACATGATGTAACTGGGATCAAAAAGCTCGATCCCACAACAGTGAATCAAGTTCATTTTTGCAGTGAGCCTGTGTCCAGGAAGTGGTCAGGGTTTAGCGGTTTGGAGTCTGAGAACTGCAGCAGCTGAGAGACCAAAACAAGTCGAACCCGCTAGAACTCCTGATCCCAGCCTGAGTCGTCGTCTGGAGGAGGATCGTCCGATTCTTCAGGGAAGAAGTCGAAGTTGCTGTTGTCCAGGGGTCCCTCCACCTGCCACACACACACACATATGCACACAAACAAACACAAACACACACTCACAAACATAGACACACAAACACACACTCACAAACATAGACACACACAAACACACACTCACAAACATAGACACACAAACACACACTCACAAACAGACACACAAACATAGACACACACTCACAAACATAGACACACACAAACACACACTCACAAACATAGACACACAAACACACACTCAAAAACATAGACACACACAAACACACACTCACAAACATAAACACACACAAACACACACTCACAAACATAGACACACAAACACACACTCACAAACATAGACACACACAAACACACACTCACAAACATAGACACACAAACACACACTCATAAACATAGACACACACAAACACACACTCACAAACATGGACACACAAACACACTCAAAAACAGACACACACAAACACACTCAAAAACATAGACACACTCACAAACATAGACACACACAAACACACACTCACAAACATAGACACACACAAACACACTCACAAACATAGACACACAAACACACACTCAAAAACATAGACACACACACTCACGAACATAGACACACAAACACACACTCAAAAACAGACACACAAACACACACTCACAAACATAGACACACAAACACACACTCAGAAACATAGACACACAAACATGAACACACACATGCACCAACACATTCAGATGTAGACACACATTCACAGACAAACACGAGAATACACAGGAACACACACATTAACATAAGCTGCAGGTCTGTGACTCTCACACACACACACACACACACACCGTGGGAGTGTATGGGGGGTCCAAGGTTCCCTGACGAAGACCCTCCCAGTTGAAACCTTCAAACCATCTGCCAGAGACAAATACGTGTTTCCATGACAACCACTTCAACTGTCTGAGTTTGGCTCTCACTTGTGTTTCTGGATGTCCTTCACTCCGTTCTTCTGGTTCCCTAGACGCTCGGACGGATTGTCCCTGGATACACACACAGGAACACACACATTTGTGCACATAAATGAACACAACACATACATGAACACATTTGTGTACAAAAGTGGACACATCAAACATCAACATCCACAAACACAAAAATTTGTGTGAACAAGCAAACACAACACACACATAAACACACAAACATGAACACAACACAAAACTAACACGAACATGAACGCAACACACACGGATCAAAGAAATGCTCAACAAAGACAGGGCTCCGGGTCAGGTGTGGGTCCAGGTCTGAGGGTCCTGACGTACCTGCAGAGCCTCTTGATGAGGTTGGCAGCACTCTTGGTGATCTTCTTGGGGAACACGATCATGTCGATGCCTCTCAGGATGATGTTGTAGGTCTTCATCGGGTCAGAACCAGAGAAAGGAGGACTGCAGGGACAGAGGTAAGAGTTCTGAACCAGACTAGACCTCCAAAGACCAGGGGTCTCTACTGGAAGAGTTCAGTAAAGTTGCTCTTCCGGATTGACACTGTGACCACCAGGACCCGGGTCACCTTCACCTGCCACTCAGGAGCTCGAAGACCAGGATGCCAAGAGACCAGCAGTCCGCCGAGCTGTCGTGACCCTTGTTGAGGATGATCTCCGGAGCCACGTACTCTGGAGTCCCACAGAAAGTCCAAGTCTTCTTGCCCAGGCCCACCTTTTTCGCGAAGCCAAAGTCCACCTGAGCGAGACCAGGAACAGGTGAGACCTGGACCTGAGTCCCCACTGGACCCTGACAGTACCAGTTTGGCGTAGCCCCTGTGGTCCAGGATGATGTTCTCAGGCTTCAGGTCCCGGTAGATGATCCCTCTGGCGTGGAGCAAGGCTAGAGCCTCGATCACGCAGCCTGTGTAGAACCGGGTCGTGCTGTCGTCGAAGGACCCCCTGAGACCAGCAACACATTTAGTCCCCCCTCCTTTCTGCAGATCTGCCCTTGAGCAACACAAACCTGTCCCTCAGGACCGTCCACAGTTCCCCCCCTAGACACACCTCCAGCAGCATGTACAGGTACTTGGAGTCCCTGAAGGTCCGGTAGAGCCTGAAGACCGATGGCTGTCAGGTGAGAGTGTGGCACGGGTGATTGACAGGTCGTACCTGATGATGAACGGGCTGTGAGCCTCCTTCATGATTCGGCGCTCAGACAGGATGTGACCCTGCTGACTCGTATCCAGGATGTGACGCTTCTTCAGGACCTTCAGGGCGAACGACCGGCTTGTGTCACTCTTCAGCTGGACCTGGACCACAAGATCAGAATTGTAACAGAAATCTAGAGATGACCAGAGAAGAGCAGAAGACCAGAAAAGACTAGAAGAACAGACAGCCGAAAGTACAGAGAATACAGAGAGAACAGAGAAGGACAAAATAATAGAAGAACACAGGATACAAGAGGAACAGAGGATGAAAAGTCCAGAGAAGAAAACCAGAAGACCATAGAAGAGCACAAGAATAGAGAAGACCTAAAGAAGAGAGAAGACCAGAAAATAGATAAGACCAGAAGACCATAGAGAACCAGAAGAATATAGAAGACCAAAAGAAGAGAGAAGACCAGAAGAATAAAGAAGAACAGTGAATAACAGGGAAGACCAGAAGAATAGAGAAAAAAAGAGAAGAACAGAGAAGAACAGAAGAAGATAGAAGTAAGTAAGTAAGTAAGTAATATATATTTATATAGCGCTTTTCGAGACCAGGGTCACAAAGCGCTTTAACAATCAAAACAATACTCAAAACAGTACATACTTCAAAGATCAAGACAACACCGAGAACAACACAGGAGTTCGAGAAATTCAAGGAAAAGCCTGCACAAATAGAAACGTCTTAAGAACAGAGTAGACCAGAAGAACAGAGAACACCAGACAAACAGAGAAGAACAGAGAAGACCAGAAGAATAGAGAAAACCAGAAAAATAACAGCTTAGAGAAGACCAGAAGAGTATGGAATACGAGCAGACCAGAAGGAAAGAGAAGATCAGAGAAGACCAGAGTGAATAAGATAGCAACTCTAGTACACTGAATGACAACCTTCTCATCTCTTCGAGACCTGGTACCAGGCAGGACCACGGAGAGGGTTCTTGTTGGACTCACCAGATCAACTCGGCTAAATCCTCCGACTCCAAGAGTGCAGATGTTGTTGAAGTCCTTCAGCGAGACTGAGGAGAAGAAGTCCTGCTCCGCCTGAAGGCTGGAGGACATCAGTGTCATCAGAATATAGACTGATTGAATTTAACATTTCTAACTTTGAATCTATTTATTAAAATGTTATTTTTAATCAATTGATGGTTTTATTAAAATAATTGAATTAAATTATGTCTCGATTGAAAAGTTGAATTTTCCTTTATGGAAAAAATTGAATTAAATTTTTTTTTTATTATTTAAATAATCATAAAAAATGTATTTTCTAAATTCAATTCATTTGACAGTGTGTTCCTACGTCGTCATGTGATCGTCTCTGCATCGCGTGATTGGCTGAAAGTTCGATCAAAAATCTGGTGGCCCTGATGCATTTTATATCGAATTTAAAAGGCTACAAATTAAAAGAAATATTGAATTATTTTTTTTATTGATCAGTTTTATCAAATTCTATGAGTAAAAATTAATTTAATATTTTATTTTAATAATAAAAAAAAATGCAAAATATTGAATTATAATATTGAAAAAAAATCCCCAGAAAACATTTGAAATATTCAAAATTCAGTGTGCATCCGTTGTCGTCACTCACTTGGCAGAGTACTCGTCACTCTCGCACTGTTTGTTGTTGACGTCGTCCAGACCTCCGATCAGCTGCTTGAACGACCTTCAACCAAACCACGTTAACATGGACTCAGACGGGCCCTTTCGAGGACTCACTCTCTGTCGATGACCAGACACGTGACGTCGCCCGTCGCCGTCACGCTCGCCGTCCGCACGTCCTCGCTGCAGTTACCATCGCCAGTTAGCAGTTCCTCGGATCAGCAACAGGGGTCGCTAGAATACCTCACCCCTTCAGCGCCTGCTCGCCGAACCAGTCTCCTTTCTTCAGGGTTTTCTCCGACGCCTGCTCTTCACCTGCCGAGTTCTGCTGCGACACTTTGACCTTCAGGAGGAAAAAAACACAAACGTTGAAGGAGCTGGAGTCGCATGAGGAACCTCGGACTCACCTGTCCTTCACTGATGATGAAGAAGGTGTCCCCCGTGGCCCCCTGGCGGATGATGTAATCTCCGTCGCTGTACCGGGTCTGACAGCAGAGGGCGACATGTTAGGCGTGCGTTAACGGAGCTAGCGTCGCGTCGTCACCTCCTCCAGGACGTCGGCTAGTTTGCTCAGGACGTCTTCGGGCAGCGACTTGAACGATGGGACGCTGCAAGGGGGGCGATAGCGAGCGTTAGCTTGGCTCACGGGTCATGTGTCCGATTCCAGGCGTTACCTGCGCAGGAATTCGGTGTACTGGGAGTGTTTTATGAGTCCGGTCCTCATCATGATGGTCTGGAAGCACTGGCGGTCGATGGCCCACAGCTTGATGTCCGTCAGAGCTGTGAACAGGAAGTCGGTGAATTCTCGTCGCTACACGAGCTGCGACAGGACTGAGGCTCTGGTCTGAGGCTCTGGTCCGAGGCTCCGATGGATGACTCGGCTCAGTCGGGCAATCGGGGCGACGAACCCCGATTAGAACTGGCCCATAGAGGAGCGTGACCCAAAATGGTTTTCTGAATAACATACTTGTTGAGTTGTAAGGTCTTTGTGTACGCTACTGGTTGCCATGGAAACAAGCACAGTATCCTTGAAAAGTGCTGGAGTTTTGTCCACTGGCGACAACAGAAAGAGCTCTAGTATATCAGCGCCGTCAGAATATTCAATGGATTGATTTAACATTTTCAATGTGGAAACTTGGAATCTTCTTATTACAATGGTGTTGTTTTTAAAGCATTTAATTATAATTAAATTAAATAATTGAATTAAATAGTTTCTATATTTAAAGGATGAATTATTTTCAATTATAACATTTTTATATTGAATTTAAAATGCTTTGAAATGAAAAATATTGAACCTAGAAACTTTATTTTTTAGTTATCGGTATAAGAATATCAAACTCTATGCGTAAAAAAAAAAAAAGTATATTGTTTTGAATTGTATAAAAAAATATAGAAATTATTGAATTAATTTATTCAGAAAATATATATATATTTTTTTATGTATCTAATGCTTTAAATAATTCATAAAGAAAGTTTTAAGTGTCAACATAAATTAAATTCAACCATCTAATATTTCGATGATACTGATATACTTCAATAGAACTTACAGTTTTGTGTGTGTGTGTGTGTGGGGGGGGGGGGGGGGGTGCGTGTGTGTGCGTGTGCGTGTGTGTGGGGGTGCGTGTGTGTGTGTGTGTGTGTGTGTGTGTGTGTGTCTGTACCTGTAACTGACGCGGTCCTGGTACAGTTGTACAGAATAGCCAGTTCTCCAAACACTTTTCCTGGTCCGATGCTGCAGAGCTTCTTCCCCTGTTTGGTCACCTCCACCTCCCCCTCTGAGACCAGAACCAGAACCATACATCAAGACAAGAACCAGACTGTTAAACGGGTCAACTTGGACCCAACACTCTACACTTGACCGCCCCCTGCTAGCCCGTAACACCGGTTCTGAAGGAAACCTCATGATCCTCTCAGACCTTCAGATCTTCAGGGGTACCTTCCAGCACGTAGACCATGGAGCCGTCGTCGCCCTCTCGGATGACACAGAAGCCTTTGGTCAGACTCGTCGGGTGCATGCAGTCCATGATCGTGAGGATCTGCACTTACAGGGGGGTCGGGGAGGTCAGAGGGGTCAGGCCCAGGCACGGACTAGAGCCGGTAGTCTTCACCTGCCCGTGCTCTAGGTGCTTCATGAAGTCGTTGTCCATTAGAGCCTTCTGGATCAGCTCACTGGACCTGCAGGGGGAGACGGATCAAATCTTCTGACCCAGGAACAGGTCCTGGTACTCACTCTTTGGTCTTGCTGTAGCTGGTGAGGGTGACGTCGGTCAGCTGGGACGGGTCCAGTCCGCTCGGCTCTGCGGAGATGGCCTGTCTCTTGGTGCGCTGGTCGGGTCCCGTCAACGTCTGGACCGCGGCGCCTGTGGGCCCCACAAACAGGGTCTGTAGGACTCCCTCGCACACCGACCCCCCCTGCTGGCCACGCACCTGCCGGGCCACTTGGGTTCTGCGGCTGCCTGCGGTGCCGGTCCAGCTCCACCTGCAGCTGTCGGATCAGGTCGTCTTTGGAGTCCAGCTCCAGCTCCAGCTCGTCGATCAGAGTGTCTCGCTGGCGCAGCTCCTCGATCTTCAGCTGCAGCGCCAGCTGCAGGTCACGCAGCGTCCCGCGGCTCCTCGGTGCTGCCATGGTGCCGCAATCTGGACAAGTCACAGGGATGAGGATCAGCACCTCCAGGTCTGACATGGTGGTTCTCTTTCAGGTGAGGGCGGATGCTGACCCAGGACTCATTTAATGTCAGCAGGGAGGAGTCCACGGGTCAGACCCGGGAGGAAAAATCATGAAGGGAATCATCAGCAGAAAAAATCATTTCATCATCTCTGATTAACTTTGACTTTATTGAACTTTTCCGCAGCTGACGTCATGAATATATAGTCTCAACAAGTTACGCACTCTCTCCTGAACACGAGCGGATGGATAATGTTGTTGAAAGATGATGAAGAAAAGACAAAGAAGCGTCTCACCTGCAGGAGCGTCGTTTTATCAGTGAGTGACTCTGAGCTCAGACGGCTGTCGCTGACAGCTCTACAAAATAAAAGCCTCGTACGAGGATCTCATCCATGCGTCAAGTTTCAGTCCGGAAAAAAAACAGTGTCACTTCCTGTCTCACATTTCCTCTTTTCGACGTTACAACTTTTATTTTCACATCTTCAAAAGTGTAAATGATGCAGTTCTGAGTTCCACCGCTCGATGGCGGAAGACTTAAAATTCCTGCTCAGGTCAGGCCGGATCTTACGTCACACCACAATAAGAAAGATGGCGGCGACGGTGTCGGACCACGAAGATGAGAAGTTTGAATAGTATCCTTTTATTCTTTATTATTAATCCAAATATCAACGACGAAGCAAACTTATATACTTTCATTTTGTCAACAATCGTTGACGGTTTTGTTAGATTTTGAGGTCTGAACTGCATTTTGATGACGCATAAATATAAATTATAGTAGAGTTGTACGGGAAGGTTGCGTCAAATGTTTTTAATTTCATATGAAAATAGTTTTAAATAAAATATAAGAGTATGCCTTAAAAAATTGGTTGTTTAATGTTGAGAATAGATACATTTAATCTTGATAATGATGTAAAAATAAAAATCTTTCGAATCTAAAAAACACAAGGAGCTTGATTTATTCTTGATGTTTCTGATATGGTTGCCGTGGCAACGGTCCTTCACTCTCTCTCAAGCTCTTTACACGTCCCGTTTCCTTCCTCGCATCTGGCGACCATTGCCCTTCGATCGCTGTCGCCGGACCGTGAGCCGAGGCGAGGAGGGGTCAACAAGCAGCTGACCTTGGAGGACAACACGCTGTCGGTGTGAGTCAACTGTGACATCATCGGTGTGAGATCTGTGTGCGTCTGGTGTTAACTCTGGTTCGTCTCAAAGGAAGTGGACCGCTGACACGGCGAGGGTCCTCCGCGTCTCCACCAACTCCTTCATGGACCACCTGATTCTGGTCCTGGAGACCATGCAGATGTTCAGCAGTGACTCCTGAGGACAGTCGGGTAGCAGATAGAAGACCCTCTTTGTGAAGAGTTTTACTGAGTATCAACAAACGCCACAGAGTGACTCTTACAGACCACATTTATAGTTGAACAACATCTCAAGATTTCAAATGAAGGAGAAAAGAAGAAGAAAATCACCTGCTGTCGCTCGGCTGTTCCCACGGCAACAACTGTCTTTTCCTCCATCATGAAAACCTTGAGTTGAGTGACTTGTCTCTCTCATCTATCATCTGAACCAGTAAATCCCTAAGTGACGTCTTAAGTTTCACTTCAAACCAACATGGAAGCTTCTTTGGATTTCGGTGCATTTTGAGACATTTTGGGATCAATCATCATGAACTTGTGTTTCGCATGTTTGTGATTTATTGTCTCACCAACTACAAAAGAATAAACAACATGAAAAGCTCAATAAAAGTCAATTTTAAAATGGTCTTCTTTCACATAAAGTAAAACCTGACAGCTCACGTGCAAAAACCTCACGTGTGTTGCCGTCACTCGACTTCAAACTCACTGAATCAGAAAAGTTCTGAGGAAGAGACTATCGGACCGGCGGCTCTGATGACATCATCACTCCTCAGGACAGGTGTGAGCAGATGGCGGTCCTTCACATCAGAAGTCGTCGTCGTCACAGATGTCCAGATACACGTCGAACGCTTCTCGGTTGCAGTTTCCATCCGGGGTGAAGACGTACTTGTGGAAGGTTCCGTCCACGCAGATGGCTGCGACACATTGACAGGAGTTACCAAACAAGACTAATCGTTGAAGATGTCAACATCAGCGACTCTCACCGATGACCGAGTTCACGTTCTTGGACGTGTTCTTTCCGAAGGCGCAGATGCAGGCGCACTCGGCCGGTACGGTGAAGCTGGCCAGAGACCACTGACTGTCCACATACTGACCGATCACTGGACCCACTTTCCCCACTCGAGCCAGGCTGGAGGAGAGACAGGGAGACGGGTGAGGGCGGGGCTCAAAGGTCAGAGGTCGAAGTTGGTCTTACGCTGAGCGACGGTTCAGTTTCGTGTCTTTCAGGGCGAAAATGTGGACGGTGCCTTTGTCGCTCGACGCGCAGAGAAATGATGAGTCGTGACTGAAGTTGATGCTGCGGAGACACACATGACAGACGTCAGTCACATGTCAGAGAGAGAGACAGTTGTCAATCACAGGTCAGAGTGAGAGAGACAGACGTCAGTCACAGGTCAGAGAGAGAGAGACAGACGTCAGTCACATGTCAGAGTGAGAGAGACAGACGTCAGTCACAGGTCAGAGAGAGAGAGACAGTTGTCAATCACAGGTCAGAAAGACAGTTGTCAATCACAGATCGGAGTGAGAGAGAGAGAAAGCTTTCAATCACAGGTCAGAAAGAGAGAGACAGTTCTCAGTCACAGGTCAGCGAGAGAGAGAGACAGTTGTCAATCACAGGTCAGCGAGAGACAGTTGTCAATCACAGGTCAGAGAGAGAGAGACAGTTGTCAATCACAGGTCAGCGAGAGACAGTTGTCAATCACAGGTCAGAGAGAGAGAGACAGTTGTCAATCACAGATCAGAGAGAGAGAGACAGTTGTCATCAGAGGTCAGAGAGAGAGAGAGAGAAATCTTTCAATCACAGGTCAGAGAGAGAGAGACAGTTGTCAATCACAGATCAGAGAGAGAGAGAGAGACAGTCGTCAATCACAGGTCAGCGAGAGAGAGACAGTTGTCAATCACAGGTCAGAGAGAGAGAGACAGTTGTCAATCAAAGGTCAGCGAGAGAGAGACAGTTGTCATCAGAGGTCAGAGAGAGAGAGACAGTTGTCAATCACAGGTCAGAGAGAGAGAGACAGTTGTCATCAGAGGTCAGCGAGAGACAGCTGTCAATCACAGGTCGGAGAGAGAGTGACAGCTGTCAATCACAGGTCAGAGAGAGAGAGAGAGAGAGAGACAGCCGTCAATCACAGTTTATGTCTGAGTTGTCACTAACCAGTAGAGGGTTGCCGGGTCAGTTCCTCTCCGCAGCTCCACCAGCTTGTCTCGGGTCGTGGTGTCGAACAGTCGGATCAACGTTCCTTTACGAGAAGCTGAAGCAGCGACACTTCCGGGCTGATTCAGGGCGACACAAGCGATCTCACTCTGGTGAGCGTTGATGGTGAACGGGGCCGACGACGTCCCGGGTTTGGTGTTGGACAGGTCCTGCAGAAGAAGACCGGTAAGATGTGTGTGTGAGCGAGAGTGTGTGTAAAAGTATGTCTCACCACCAGCTGCAGACTCCCGCACTTGTGTCCGGGGAAGAGCAGCAGTTGTTTCTCCAGACTGGGACAAAGGTCACACAGACCTGCAGACACACCAGAGACTCACTCATCAGCTGGTCAGCTTGAAGGCCATTTGAGCTGACGTTACATAAGCAAGACATTACTACAGACCTTTGGGATTGTCTCTGGTGTCAAACTCGAACAGCTTGACGGGGTTGTCGGGGAAACTGTAGACGTAGATCCGGTTCTTCAGCACGATGATGATCCTGTGGGCAAAGACGTTGTCAGGACAGCTGTCAGTTGGTTCACGGTTGCTGGTTTGAAGACCGACTTATCGTGTCTCATGCGGACCGCCAGGACTGGTTTGGTGAAGGTGAACTCGAGCACCAACTTGTCCTTGGGGTCCCGGGACTCGCGGGCGTCATCCCAGATCAGAACTGAAACACAACAGACGAGATGTTCGGTGTCGACACAGAAACTAACCGCGTCCTTCGCCCTGTGGCCCGTCAGAATCATGACCTCGCCTGACCTTGTCTGACCTCACCTGACCTCGCCTGACCTCGTCTGACCTCACCTGCCTGGCTAACATCTCACTTTTACCTGCGTTATCTTTCGCGTTATCTTTCTGGCTGCATCGGCGGCGCTTTTTACGAGACTTTACGCCTCCTCCTGGAATGAAACGTGACACGAGATCATCGCTGCGGGCTCGACCAGTTCTCTGCACTATCACTGCAACGCCGTAAATTCTCAGACCGAAGACAAACGTGTTAATTGTTCTTGTTTATTTCCTTTAGTAAAAATATTTAACTGATGGAAGGGAGTCAATATAGTTATTGTAAGTGTTTTAATCAAAATATGTTCTGAAATTATTATTATTATTAGGTAAAATTAGGTTAAGAAAATGTCAAAAGAATCTGTAATTTGTTAAAAAAAAAAAGGTTAAAACACTCACAAAAGGAAGCGACAGAAGATGGACGATTATGGAACATACAGAAACCTGTCAAGCACATTGAACAGCTCCAATCTCCACCAGAAACAAAGCTGCTTATTTATCTTTTCACCAGATAAAGCGAGGATATGAACATCAGATGCTTCTTTTTGAGAATTATGACACACATTTTTGCTTCAGGGACGCACACACATGACGTCAGCTCCGCTGCACGACTGTCATGGTGTAGTGTGAGTTCTATAACCATCATTAATGACAATTTCAACCCGAGTTTTTAGACTTTATCAGACAAGACGTCCTAAAAAGTCAGATTCATCTATAGCGGGTTTATAGCGGTTCAATTGCAAACTCCATAATCATGATCACATTTTCTTCTTCATCTTTAACTCATCTTTAAACAGAATTATTTCACTGTATTGTCACTTGTATTAACTATGGCAGTCAATAAGATGGCACTGGAAACTTTGTCCGATGACCAAAATCTATTTTATTGCCAATAAACATGAACAATTATTTTGCCAATAGACATAAAGATACACTCATAACGAGGAAAGCCATGACAGTCAGAAAATTATATTTATATCTTACAGTAAAATAAATGAATGAAAATAATCTATTCAAATATGAATGAATGGAAAAGTAATACAATAAAAAAAGAATAAACAAACCGTTTGGGCTGCAGTTCCATTTGAAACATTTCACCTCACCTGAGATCTCAGAGAACCTGGGGTTGACTCCGCCTCCCACAATGGCCAGCAAGTTGGAGCGGTGCAGCATGGAGCACAGCGCCACGCTGCCGACCTGCTCGTGATCTGACAGAGGACAGAAGCGACACATGAGCGTCATGAAGACACATGATGGTCACAGACACACACGTGAGTGTCATGGTCTTGTGAACAAGCTTGTACCTGTTTTTCTGTTGGTACTTTTTCAGTAGCTCTAAAAATAAATTCACTTTTTTGTATGAATTCATGGTCTTCTCAATTATTGTTTTAAAAAAAGAATTAATAATGAAATGTAGAGGCAGGATTGTCAAGTATTTGAATAACCGGGGTGTATTGTGACGTCATCAGACATCAGCAGGACTCACCCAGGTGACCTTTCTCCATCAGAGGCTCCACGTTGTAGATCCTCACACCCGTCTCCATCGCACAGCAGAAACAACCTGAGACGAGTCATTCACAATCAATCACTCATTTACATTAAATTTATTTACTTTTCTTTAAAATAGCTAATAATGGCGAAATTAACTTCAGTAGTAAATAAATTAAAGTAATGAATACCTAAAAGTTGAACAGTAAGTTATCACAAGATAAATGGTGTTCATTATTTATTTTTGCTACTTAAGTTTTATTTAATGATTTTTAAAACGATTTTATTATAATTAATTATAAATATAAGAAAATATATTATTGATGACGTCACTCTTGGGTCTCCAGTCACTCGCTTGTTGTTGTTGTTGTTTTGTTACTCAAATCAGAAATGACGACACATATTCACGTCAAATACACAATCGTTTTAAACACTTTCGTGTTCACCTCAAAACACACGATGTTAACACTTAATTCAATTCAATTCAATTTTAAACCTGAACATCACACTTGTTGTTAGCATTAGCAGCTAGCTCACTCTGGTCCTGGTTGAACTGCAGGCTGTTGACTCCTCTCTGCTGAGTCATGGTTCCGCTCACAAGATGGTTCCGACACACTTGTGCTTCGGTTGTGTCGGGACGACGAACCCGGGCTCGAGGGTCCGGTCCAGGGCCGAGACAGACGTTCTGTCTCTCGGAGAGATGAGAGGACACTAACAGGGAGCTAACAGGCTAACTACCGAGCCGCTAACATCACGTCCATCTTTTGACACTTTGGATCAACTCGAACTCTAACAAAACGAACCGTCGAACAGAGAAAAAAAACAATCGTCACGACTTGTTTTGTTTTTACACGCGTGACGTCACTCACACGTGTTTCCGCTGTTCTGGTTCAAGAACTCCTGAAAGTGCGGAAGTTATAAAAATAATTTCACATTAAAGTGTCCAGACTTTGAAGATGACAAGAGAACCTTAGTGACGTAATCGATTCCATATCACAAAGATTATGGCCAACATTACTGAACAATTTTCATCTGAACAGTATTTGTTCTTGACAAAACACTTTCTATAGCATTCATTTATTCAGTGTCACCACAGCAATCTGTTATTCACACACTTGTCACCACAACGAAAGTGATGTGTCACTCACACACTCGTCACCATGACAACTATGGCCAACTATTTGTCACTCACATAATTGTCACCATGACAACACTTAGGTTTCACTAAAAGTCACCATGATGACACATATGTCTCACTCACACTTGTTACCGTAATGACACTTTAGTTGTCACTATGACAACAATGATGTGTCACATCCTACTCCGCTAAAGAACTTTTAACTTTAACAGAAGCCTTTAATTTTGAGCAACATGTTTCTGAACCCACTCATCAAAAAGGCCAGACTTTAGACTTAGTTTTTACTCTTGGCCTGAACATTTCTAATGTATCTGTACATGATGTCCATGTGAGTGATCATTCTCTTGTCTTGTTTAACCTGGACTTCATCCTTGAACCTAAGCCTTTGAAAGTTAGGTCTCAGAGGTGTGTTATCTCAGCCGATACTGCAGACATTTTTTCTGCTATGTTTGACCCTCTTTCCTTTGATGACTGCCTAAATGTGGACAGTTTGATTCGCTGTTTCACTACTCATTGTGTTGAAATACTGAGTCAAGTGGCACCTGTTAAATCGAACGTGAAAATTCAGAAAAAACGGTGCCCTTCGACAAATGAAGATCTCCTATGTCTGAAGAGACTTTGTCGAAAGACTGAGCATCTCTGGAAGTCCACTAAACTTGAGATGCACAGACTTCACCTCAGGGATCTGATGTCTTCATACAATGAGATGTCGGAAACTGCCAGATCTGATTACATCAGAAAACTGGTAGCAGCAAGTAAGAAGCTCCTCAAATCAAGCCTGTCTTCTGTGATGCTGACAGCAATGCATTGTTGAGATTTTTCATTGACAAAATTAAATTGATCAAAGAGAAAATCTCTCCCCCTTTGTGTGGAACCCATGCTGTCTCTGAGCCCCTCTCCTCCTCTTGGTCTTCCTTCAGTGCTGTATCTCTGGGTGATATTTCGGCACTAGTGAACAAGATGAAACCCTCCTCTTGCTCAGATCACGTCCTTTCTTGCAGGCTTTTTATAAAAGTAATTGATGTAATTGGGCCCTGGGTTACCTATATGGTAAACCTCTCCCTTTCCACAGGGTTTTTCCCAATGCATTTAAACATGCCATTGTGGAGCCTTTGCCCAAAAAGCCAGGCTTAGACTTGACTGACCTCAGTAATTTCAGGCCTATTTCTAAGCTCCCTTTCTTGTCCAAGATCTTGGAGAAGGTGGTGTCTGAGCAGCTGTCTTTGTTCCTGGATCAGAGCGACATTCATGAGAAGTTTCAGTCTGGTTTCCGTAAACATCACTCTACAGAGACAGCCTTACTGAAAGTGTCCGGTGACATCATGTTGTCGGCTGATTCTGGTCAATAAACTGTTCTGGTTCTCTTTGTCCTCAGCCTCAGACACAGTTAATCACCAGATCCTGCTGATCTGAGAAGACTTGAGGGATGAAGGGGGACTGTCTGGGTCTGTGTTAGAATGGTTCTCATCTTACCTTTCTGGGCGCAGTTTTAGTGTATCTGCCAATCAAATGAGGTCTGAATCATCGGATCTGTTGTGTGAAGTCCCTGAAGGTTCTGTTATGGGGCCTTTATTGTTTTTGCTGTACTTGATTCCCCTCGGTAAAATCATTCTAAGATTTCCTGATGTTTTTTATCACATTTTTGCCTTTGACATCCAGCTCTACTGCAGCTCTACTGCTCTTTTGATCCAACTGAGCCCCAGAGGCTGAACAGCTTAGTCAATTGTTTGCTATAAATCAAACAATGGCTGAGTGAAAACACTTTGCAGCTAAATATGGACAAAACTGAAACTCTGGTGATTGCTCCTGATGATAAGGTTCCAGGGTTGAGTCAGTACTTGAGTGACTTAGGTCAGTCTGTCAAACTGAGCCTGAGAAACCTGGGTGTTGTATTTGACAAAGACATGTCTCTAGTTGGACACTGCAGAAAACTGACCAAAAACTGTTTCCTTTAACTGAGAAAAATCTCTAAACTTAGGGAAATTATGTCATAACATGATCCGGAGCTTATAATCCATGCGTTTGTTTCTTCTCGTCTGGACTATTGCAACAGTTTGTTTTCATGTCTTAACAAGAAGGATCTGTCTCGCCTGCTGTTGATACAAAACTCTGCAGCGAGAATTCTGACCCGCTCTAGTAGAAGAACTTACGTTTACCCGATCATTAAAACTCTTCACTGGCTTCCAGTTTCTTTCACGATCAACTTTAAAATTCTGGTTCTTACTTTCAGATCTATTCATGGTCAAGCTTACATCACTGATCTGATCCAGCCTTATAACCCAGCTCGGGCTCTGAGGTCTGTGGATCAGAATCTACTGATGGTTCCTCGCACACAGTTCAGGACCAGAGGAGAGAAATCCTTCCAGGCTGTTGCTCCTAAGCTTTGGAACGATCTTCCTCTCTCTGTGTTTGATGATCTACTGACTCCTTCAAGAAACATCTTAAGACTTTTTTATTTGTTCAGGCTTTTCCTTGATTTTCTGGAACTCCTGTGTTGTTCTCAGTGTGATCTTGACCTTTAAAGTATATCTTTTATTGAGTATTGTTTTGATTGTTTAAGCGCTTTGTGACCCTGTCTGGAAAAGCGCTATATAAATACAAATTACTTACTTACTTACTAACTAAAGTTGTCACCATAAAATAATGATTTTGTTATTCACACACTCGTCATCATGATGACAATAAGGTAACATTCACACTCGTCACCATGACAACATTTATGTTTAACTAAAGGTCGTCAACATCCTGACACTGATTGTCCAGTCACATGCTCATCACCATGACAACACTTGGGTTTCACTAAAAGTTGTCACCACGATGACACATATGTGTCACTCACGTACTTGTAACCATGACAACAGGTGTGTCACACTTGTCACCATGACGACATTGTGGTGTGAGAGTGATAACTAAGCAGATATTTTTGTGTGGACTGGTCGACATAAAAGCTTAAATTTCTTGGTAAAAGTCTAATCAGGTTTCAAGTGGAGGCCAGTGATGATGATGATGGTGATGATGATGTGATTGGAGCAGGAAGTGATCAGTATCATCTTTCAGAGTGACGGCTGCCTGTGTGGAAAATGAGGATTAGATTCCCGCCAAAAACTACAACAAACCCTCATCAGACGTCTCTGACAATCTAACGAGCGATGAGGTCATCGACGATTAACTTCCAAATCGACTTTAATCCGATCCAAGGAAATCAGGAGGACAATAAAAGGTCCGGCAGATTTAAGGGCCGGCATCGATTTCAGGGTCGCGCCGGTGAAGAGAGTCGGCGCCGGGCTGCGACGCGTAAATCTGTTTTCATCAAGAATGATTCTCCACTTAGCTCTTCTACTTTGAATCACACCGGCTTGACATTGACGCTGAGCTTCTCCCTGTCAATCACACGTCACACAAGTGACACTCGACAGCCGCTCTTTCACCTGCGACCGTCCACCGGGGTGTTATTGAAGCCGCAGACACTTCACTGACGGGAAGAACGGCCAAACCAAAATGATCACACACAATAAATCAGACATAAAAAACTATTGATCCAGACGACTGTACTCACATGCACCACAGGGGGCGCATCTGCACCAATATTCTTGATAAAGAAGAGACTCAGTGTGTCAGTGAAGAACAGTGAGGTTCATGGTGGGTGAGGCAGATTTACAAATATATTAACCCAGCTGAAAAGGAACACACTACAGAACAACATACCCATCAGTGTTGCGTAAAGACAGAGGAAGACCAGTGATGAAGTCTATTGTAAGGTGGGTAGGTAGAACTTTATTTTACTAAATTGTTTTTTTCTAATTAGCCACAGCAAATACAGCAATTTTCATTAATTAAATAATAAAATAAGAACAAGAGAAATAAAGAGAAAGAACGAGATGATACAATCTAAAGATAAAGATAAAGAACATGGATCATAGAAAAATAACCAAGACAAAGGATACAAAGACTAACATAGAACAGAACATCCAGATACTTTCACTCCACTCCTGCCCCCGAACTCAGAATTGTACAATTGAATAGCCCGAGGAATGAATGAGTCCCTGAGTCTATTAGTTTTGCACCTGGGTAGGAGCATTCGTGCACTCATTCTGCTTCTCTGCTCACTGATGACAGTGTTCAGAGGATGACTGTCATCATCCAACCCATCTTTTATGGATACAGATATATTTGACCCTGACCCGGGATGAAATCTAAAAAACTGATGCTAAACTAAACTCCCAGAAAGTGCTTGGGCAGATTCGGAAAAAAGACAAGGATGTCGTCCAGAACCGACCTGGACAAACTGGTTCAGCATATCACGTAACAATTATTGGTCATTTATGCAACACTATTTATGCAATAGACTCAGGGACTCATTCATTCCTCGCGCTATTAGGCTGTTTACTTCTGAGTCTGGGGGCAGGAGTGGAGCGGAAAAATAATTATATTCTATGTAATCTTTGTATCCTTTTCTTTGTTATTTTTCTTTGATCTATGTTCTTTATCTTTAGATTTAGATTGTGTCATCTTGTTCTTTCTTTTTATTTCTCTTTGTTCTTGTTCTTATTTTTATGAATAATCGTCTGTATTGCTGCGTCTAATTGGAAAAACAATTTCCCGAAGGAGACCTCCTGAGGGATCAATCATTTGTTCAGGCTTTTCCTTGATTTTCTGGAACTCCTGTTGTGTTATCAGTTTTATCTTGATCTTTAAAGTATATACTTTATTGAGTATTATTTTGATTGTTTAAGCGCTTTGTGACCCTGGTCTGGAAAAGTGCTATATAAATAAAAATTACTTACTTACTTACTTACCTATCTTTAGATTTAGATTGTTTCATCTTGCACTTTCTTTTTATTGAACTTTGTTCTTTGAATCTATCGTCTGTGTTGCTGGAAAAAAAACAATTTCCCGAAACAGTTGTGTAACTACTAAAAAGGTGTCAGTCGAGGGGGGCGTGGTCTGGCTGTGACTGACAGGTGGATACGGACCAGAACCACAAATCCAGGTCATCGTCATCATCATCCTCACTAACGAGGTGGATTCTCAGGAAGGGTCGCGCAACAACTCGTTCATCATCGTGTCTCCTCCGAGCTCCTGCGGCGTTCCTGCTCACGTTCATTAACAGGCGGTGCTGACGGTCGCGGGCCCCGGGGGACCCTGCTCCACTTCTGCGGCTCCTCGTCCCACTTTAGTCGTCTCCGGAGGAACAAGACTATCGATCCAGCATCATGTCAGCCTACAGGAGGCGCTGTCGACCTGGTTCCAGTATCAATCGCCTCCAGTGTGAAGTTTTCACCTGTGAGATGATGTCATCAAAGTGAGCTGCTCAGGTCATGTGACCCATTGTCCTTTTAAAATAAACTGAACTGAACTGACAGTAGAGGTCACCGTCTAATGTAGTTTAATGAATTTAGACGTGTGTGTGTGTGGATGTGTGTGTGTGGATGTGTGTGTGGGGGTGTGTGTGTATGTGTGTGTGTGTGTGTGTGTGTGTGTGTGTGTGTATGCGTGTGTGTGTGTGTGTGTGGATGTGTGTGTGCATATGTGTGTGTGTGTGTGTGTGTGTGTGTGTGTGTGTGTGTGTGTGTGTAGCCAGTAGAATGTTTTCCAAGTGTCTTTGAAAAATTTCTGGACCAGCCGGTGCCTGTAAACCAGAAGAAATCTAAACAAGAACCAGATCAAACAAGTAAAAAAAGTGAGTGTGTTGTGAGAGAATGTGCGTGTGTGTGTGACTAAATGTTTGCCAGCGTGTGTGTCTGTGAGAGAGAGTGTGTGTGACTACATTTTTGCCAACCTGTGTGTCTGTGAGAGAGTGTGTGTTTGACTAAAGATTTGCCAACGTGTGTGTATGTGAGTGGGTATAAGGATGTGTGTGTGTCTATGCCTGAGTGAAAGTGTTAAGGAAATGTTGTGAGTCTGCTGCTGTCTTCAACACTAATAAAGACCTTTATGGTGGTGATCGCACATTTTTAGCACACTGAATATTAAAAAACGCACAGAAGCAGGAATACACACTCGTATACACACAAACATTATATCACACAAAGAGCCTGAAACATGGAATGATAATATCCATTAATTTGATTCACATTAAAATCGTCCATTAAGCTTGTCGACATGAAGGCGGAAATGAAAGCGGTTTGCCACACACACACAAACGCACAAAAACGCACACACACGTGCACGCCCACACTCACACAGACGCACACACATACACACAGACACAAAAGTATTTATTAGCGTCCCTCACTGTGTATGGAGATAAACGGAGTAAACAGATACACTTTGTGAACCTTAGATCTGATTCATGAGTAATTAATTGATAGACATCGTCAACCTTCTGCTTCCCTTTGTTGACTCTTAAGCTCCAGCAGATTCAGCTCAGCCGCCTCTATGAGTCATTGACTCCAACAAGATCCAGACATCCAGGGACGAGTCTTTTGAGTTGGTGTTCAAATCCTGTGACGAGTCAGAGGATTTTGACAATATAAATGGCTGCAGAGAACCTTGAGTCACAGGAGTTTGATGATAGAAATGACTGTAGAAGAGTCATGAGTCACAGGAGTTTGAACGTATAAATGAGTATAAAAGAGCCATGAGTTACTGGAGTTTGAAGATATAAATTACTGTAGAAGAGTCATGAGTCCCAGGAGTTTGAAGATAGAAATGACTGTAGAAGAGTCATGAGTCACAGGAGTTTGAACATATAAATGAGTATAAAAGAGCCATGAGTCCCAGGAGTTTGAAGATAGAAATGACTGTAGAAGAGTCATGAGTCACAGGAGTTTGAACGTATAAATGAGTATAAAAGAGCCATGAGTTACTGGAGTTTGAAGATATAAATTACTGTAGAAGAGTCATGAGTCACAGGAGTTTGAAGATATAAATGACTGTAGAAGAGTCATGAGTCACAGGAGTTTGAACGTATAAATGGCTGTAGAAGAGTCATGAGTCACAGGAGTTTGAACGTATAAATGGCTGTAGAAGAGTCATGAGTCACAGGAGTTTGAACATATAAATGACTGTAGAAGAGTCATGAGTCACAGGAGTTTGAAGATATAAATGACTGTAGAAGAGTCATGAGTCACAGGAATTGGAACATTTAAATGACTGTAGAAGAGTCATGAGTCACAGAACTTTAGCTGGAAGAACTAAAGGATGTTCCTTTAGTTGACTCAAGAGTCACTGTCAAAAGTTTGAGTGACACCAGGTGAGTCAGCAGGAGTGAGTCTCAGCCGGCGCTCCGGCACAAGTGTGAATATATTCAGCGGCTCTCGACTCGTCAGTGGGAGGATTGTTCTCACACGTTTGTTCCACGAATCGTCAAGTGGATTACGTGAGAGTCGAGTCTTTGTTCTGTTTGTCTTTTGTCTCTCACAGAAACGACTCACTCCCACGTCAGAGCCCGTCTGACCCTCAACTCGACCTCTATGATTCCTGATGGAGATTCGTTGAAGCTCAGCGAGCAAAAGAATCTCAGTTGTAACCATGGCGACAGCCACGACCTGCACCTTCGAGACCTCTGCGAGTCTTCAAGATCGAGTCAAAGAAGACGAGTCATTGGTTTTAATTGTCGCTTGATTTAACCCGTGAGTCATTTGAGGTTGGATTCCACATGTTAAAGTGGGACACTCACCAATGTGTGATTGACATCCGAGGCGTCATGTGACCAGGAAATCAATTGAAAGGCTCATCAATATTGATGAGACACTCGCCTGCTCTCGTCCTATCGCGCGCCTACGTCCTCATGAATATTCACCACCAGGCTGATCCAGTATTCACAGTGCAGCGGTCAACTGGAGGTCACCTGGATGTCTCACCTGTCCTCCCGACATTCAACTGAGTCAACCGACCAAAAACTTATTGACGGACTCAACGTCTACTTTTGTCGCACTGGACGCCATTTTGTTTTAATCTCAAGTACGATCAGAGACAACTGTCAAAAAATGTGATGCTAATGATGAAGATGAGATCGACGATGATGAAGATGAGACCGACAATGATGAAGATGAGAACGACGATGATGAAGATGAGACAGACGATGATGAAGATGAGAACGACGATGATGAAGATGAGACCTACGATGATTAAGATGAGACCGACGATGATGAAGATGAGACCAACGATGATGAAGACGGGACTGATGATGAAGATGAGACTTACGATGATAAAGACAAGACTGACAATGATGAAGATGAGACCGACGATGATGAAGATGAGACCAACGATGATGAAGACGGGACTGATGATGAAGATGAGATCGACGATGATGAAGATGAGACCGACGATGATGAAGATGAGATAGACGATGATGAAGATGAGACCGACGATGATGAAGATGAGAACGACGATGATGAAGATGAGAACGACGATGATGAAGATGAGACAGACGATGATGAAGATGAGACAGACGATGATGAAGATGAGACCGACGATGATGAAGATGAGACCGACGATGATGAAGATGAGAACGACGATGATGAAGATGAGAACGACGATGATGAAGATGAGACCGACGATGATGAAGATGAGACCTACGATGATTGAGATGAGACCGACGATGATGAAGATGAGACCAACGATGATGAAGACGGGACTGATGATGAAGATGAGACTTACGATGATAAAGACAAGACTGACAATGATGAAGATGAGACCGACGATGATGAAGATGAGACCAACGATGATGAAGACGGGACTGATGATGAAGATGGGACCGACGATGATGAAGATGAGATCGACGATGATGAAGATGAGACCGACGATGATGAAGATGAGATAGACGATGATGAAGATGAGACCGACGATGATGAAGATGAGATAGACGATGATGAAGATGAGACCAACGATGATGAAGACGGGACTGATGATGAAGATGAGATCGACGATGATGAAGATGAGACCGACGATGATGAAGATGAGAAAGACGATGATGAAGATGAGACCGACGATGATGAAGATGAGAACGACGATGATGAAGATGAGAACGACGATGATGAAGATGAGACAGACGATGATGAAGATGAGAACGACGATGATGAAGATGAGACCTACGATGATTGAGATGAGACCGACGATGATGAAGATGAGACCAACGATGATGAAGACGGGACTGATGATGAAGATGAGACTTACGATGATAAAGACAAGACTGACAATGATGAAGATGAGACCGACGATGATGAAGATGAGACCAACGATGATGAAGACGGGACTGATGATGAAGATGGGACCGACGATGATGAAGATGAGATCGACGATGATGAAGATGAGACCGACGATGATGAAGATGAGATAGACGATGATGAAGATGAGACCGACGATGATGAAGATGAGAACGACGATGATGAAGATGAGACCTACGATGATGAAGACGGGACTGATGATGAAGATGAGACCTACGATGATGAAGACGGGACTGATGATGAAGATGAGACCTACGATGATAAAGACAAGACTGACAATGATGAAGATGAGACCGACGATGATGAAGATGAGACTGAAGGTCAACATGGTGACTACTGTGTGATGATGTAACAATAAGTCCAAGGTAAACAAAAACAACTCAGGACTGAACAAATAATAATAATTTGTTCAAAAGTAGAAAAAGTTGGTCAGATGATTCCCATTGATGTTGCCACGGAAACACTTCAAGTCGGATAAACAGACAGGAGAGCTGAGTGTGTGTGTTTGTGAGTGTGTAATCTGATTGTCGTTGAAGCAAACAAGATAGGATGTTAGCGGTTAGCTTGGGGCGGCGACATGGTTAAATGTCACGGCTTATCACCATGGCGACGAAGATGAGGCGACAGGGACGGAGACGTTTTCAAACAAGTCGCAGCAAAAACTTATTTAAAGCTTCACGTGGAAGTTTCAGCCTCAGTTATGGAGGGAAAACTACCTTTTAGCTACATGTTTGTGAGCTGATGCTAGGACCTCTAGATGTTGGAGTTTATGAAAGTATATCAGTGCCTTGGGTAGATTAAATGGATGAAGTTAACATTTTAACTAACTATAAAACTACTATTACTATAAATATCTATAAAAAATATATAACAAACATATTAAATTTTGAAAAGAAACTCATAATGATTTGGGAAACAAATATAATGACCATAATAATCATGTAAATCTATTGAAAAAAACATTTTTTCTAGTCTTATTGTTTCTAAACAACTAAACAAATGTAACACTTAAATAGAACAACAATTAAATTGTCCAAAAAATAGTAATTAAATATTAAAAAACAACAACATCAGAGTTTATTTAAAAAAAAAAAACTTAAAACATTTGAAATGTTAAAATCAACCATTCAATATTGTGCCAGGTGACAGACTGGCCTCCTGTCCAGGGTGTCCCACGCCTTTTGCCCTGAGAAACTGGGATAGGCTTCAGCCCCAGATGACCCCCATAAGGGAACAAGTTGCACAGAAAATGAATGAATGAACCATTCGATATTATGATGGCACTGACATATCTTCATAGATGTTCAGGTAGTAATACATCTGGTTCTGTCTGTCAGGAACCAGAGCAAGCTAGCATAGTTAGCTAGCATTAAAATCATTTACATCCTTCATCAATTAGCTTGAAACAAAATAAACGTTAGTGAAATGTTTTTTTGTATTTCTTCCATTAACATAATACGATTACATGGTGACACACTGGATCTCGAGTGATGACCTGCAGAATATTGGAGCAGACACACTCAAATAAAACTTCCACCAAATTATAGTCTCATTTCATAATTTATTACTCTTCTGCTCGCAGGTGAACACACACACACACACACACACACACACACGGCAATGAAAGTGTGTCGGTAAATCTCAGTCTCTCGGTGGTCGAAGCTCGAGTCGTCCTGGAGCGACAAAACTCAGACGAGTGAGTCAACCGATGATGTCACGTGGTCACAGACGAACACGGGGCAATAAAAAACACATTAAAGATCCTATAAAACTCAAAGCTCCGGGCTGTAAAACCATCAGAAGCGCCAGAGACGACCGCTGGGAGCCCGCTGGTCACATGACTGCCGAGGCTATGCTGATGGATGGTCAGTTGTGATGGAGGGTCGGTGGGGGGGGGGGGGGGCAGCACCCCGAGAAAGTTGTTCGACGAGGGGATTGAAACAGGAAGTTGATTTAACATTGTGGAACTCACAAGTGCACCTTGGTATTAATGAATTATAGCCGTCTAGACGCGATGCTAACGTGGCTAAGCTAAGAGTTGTCTTTTGTGTCTTATTGAAATACAAATTGATCTCAACAGTCCAACAACAAGTCACATGATGTTTCTCCAGAAGATTAGCAGGACCAGCAGTAGCATACAGGAGGTCCAGCAGTGAGGAACCTTCTTAATCCAGAGTGTACTTCAACTTCAACAAAGAAAAGACAGGTTCGGATCATGACTCTTCTCTACCAAGACATCAGCTCAACACAGTGTCTGGCGGACGAGAAGACATTCTTGTCGTCCTCCTGGACGCTCAGCTACTGACACATTCTTGCAACAAATTACAAAAATCTTTACATCATTTTCCTTTTTCTTTACAAACATTTACACCTCAGTTATCTGATCGGAGTCTCTGGTAAATGACCGAGCACTACCTTTTTTTTTTGCGTGTCTTGAGTCGTCAGTGAAACTTTACCAATGAAGGATCACTAAGGCCCTAAGGGGGCGCTCACAAGCAGTTCCCAGGGCGGCTCCAGGTCACAGGGAGAACCCTCACTTACTGCAAGAGGAGACGCTTCTGTCTGCTGCTTTGTTTTCTTAGCGATAAAGAACACTTAGTGATCCAGTCGACCCTCGGGCAGGTTCTGAACATCCGCTTCTGTTGGACTGTCTTTCCTCTGCAGACGCTGATCTGATAAGACTCTTAGAATATATAAGAACATCAAACAAACAACATTAAAGATAATTGATTCTGCTAAGAGTTGGGGTTTACTTTCTGTCCTCTAGAACAAGGTTCCCTTCGTGTCGCGGCAAAGGATTTTCTTGAAAGCCTTACGGAAGTCCTTGTTGAAGATGGTGTAGATCACAGGGTTCAGACAGGAGTTGCAGTAACCGATCCAGAAGAAGAACTTGAAGAGCGGGTCCGGGATGCTGCAGGACTCGGGACAAACGGCCTTCAGCGAGTACGAGAGGAAGAAGGGGAACCAGCAGACCACGAACACACCCATGACCACAGCCAGCACGAAGGTTAAGCGCTTCTCTCGGTTCAGAAGCGCTTTCCGCCGGGAGGCTGGCGTCCCCGGAGTCTGGGGCTCCGGCACCAGTCTGGTCCCGACCGAAGTAGCCATGGTGCTTTTGTACCGGACTGCCAAGTCCTTCATCTGAGCTCTGAAACCTTTCCCCCGGGTCGGTTCCAGGCGCGGCTCATCTGTGGTCCTGGACTTGGCCTCGTCCGTGTCGGCGTCTGAGCCGGAGCTGGGAGCAGACAAAACCTCCGTCTCGGAGGCTTGCCTCCTGGTATGCTTCTTCTTCAGAGCACCCAGGGGGATTTCGGAAGGGAGCCGTGCCAGGTCGGACCCCTGGTTTTGAACCTTCTGATGTGAATACGTCAACTTGTCTTTCACACTTCCCTGTTCACTGTTCTGCTCCATGGACTTTCTAAAGGTCTCACTGGCGTCCTCGCCTCTAGACTTCTGGCCCGGCGGGCAGCGGGTGTGCTGCTTGGCTATTTGGTAAATCCTGACGTAGACCAGGATCATGATCACGCAGGGCGCGAAGAAGGAGCCGAGAGTGGAGTAGAGGATGTACCAGCGCTCATCGTTCAGCTCGCACACGTCCTCGCCCGCCTCGCTCTTGTCCAGCGAGAGCAGCGGCGGGAAGGAGATGACGGCGGAGATGAGCCAGACCACGACAATGGCCGCTTTGATGTGGTAGGCAGTCCTTTTGGGGCCATAGGTTACGGGTTTGGAGATGGACAGGTAGCGGTCCATGGCGATGGCACACAGGTGGAAGATGGAGGAGGTGCAGAAGAGGACGTCTAGAGCCAGGTAGATCTCACACCAGACGGCGCTGAAGGCCCAGTAGCCCTGCAGCTCGTTCGCCAACGAGAAGGGAATGATCAGCGTGGCCACCAAAATGTCGGCCGCCGCCAGCGACACCAGGAACAGGTTCTGAGGTCCTTTGAGGGAGCGCGATGTCAGGACGGCAATGATGACCAGGATATTGCCCACGATGGTGACCACCATCATGAAGGTGATGGCGAGGGCGAAGGCGGCGGTGGCCGGCGGCGTGTAGATGGAGCCGGGGCTGGTGACGCTCTGGTTGCAAGGATGTGTCCCCGAGACGAAGCTGCTGTTCCTGCTGTGAAGTCCGAGCAGCTCCGTCAGACAAGTGGTGTCGGAGGCCATGACGATGACAAAGACCACCTGTCACTCACCGGAGAACGCTGATGCCATGAGGGCAAGTCATGTGACCTGCAAGAGATCAAAGACCAAAATTGAAGGGGTTTTTTTTAGCTTATTTTCAGTCACAGTTCTACCATGTGTGGTTTAGTTTTGGTGTGTATATTGGTGTGAGTGTAAAAAATTATCAGTAACTTCTGTTTGTATGTGTTTTTCTGCATAATTTGTGTGTTTTCTTGTTCTGTTGTGTTGAAAAAGATCACCCTTGTGGGTGTTTTGGTTGTCGTTTTTTGTATAGATTTTTATGGGTTTTAATGTTTGCCTGTAGAAAAGTAATTCCATATGAAATTAAAAACTACTGGACATCACTTTGATCATAAATGCAATATTTTACATATTTTAAATATTCTATATTTTTCCGTGTTCTTGTGTGTATGATGTTCTGGAACTACATTTTATTGTTAAAGTTTATTTTCTAAAACTGAAGTGATCTCTATAATATACTTTACGTTTGTTGCTTTCTCTGTTGTGGTTAAAACAAGGCTTAGTTTGAGGGTGTGTTTTTGTGTGTGTATTGTGTTGTTAGCTCAAGTAGTTGCTCGATCTGCTCTTGATGGATCTACCGACTCCTTCAAGAAACATCTGAAGACATTTTTATTCTTGCAGGCTTTCCCCTGATTTTCTGAGATTCCTGTGTTTGTCTTTTGTCTTAATCTTTTAAGTATATATTTTATTGAGTATTGTTTTGATTGTTTAAGCGCTTTGTGACCCTGGTCTGGAAAAGCGCTCTATAAATATAAATTACTTACTTATGTCAGTGGAGAGTCAAAATGTTGGAAGTATGAACACAAAAACACCATCATCTACACGACTTTTATTTTATTTCTATGTCTTGTTTTATTTTGTCTCTCTGTATACAGCCCTGTAAAATCTGAGCTCTGATAGGTCAACCATCGTTAATCGAGTTGTACAATAAAATGTTACCAGAATCTTGAAACACTTGCGATGTCACAATCCGCCGCACCCCCGTATTGTAGTGCAGCCGTTTGTAATTGAACCTCCATGTTGGCGTGAACACAGCTTCGTATTGAGCAGGGCTGGAAACACCAGTCGCAATAATTTGCCCACAATAACAATAAGATCATGATCCTGCATTATTTATTTTTTATAAAACAAGTGTATTATGCACAGTGGCTCTTTATAAAACACACACTGATAATTACTTATTTGAGAGATGAATGATACAAAATAAATGAATAAATAAAGATTTATCATCATAATAATCATGACAATTAAAAAAAGAAAAAGATTTCATTCAGTGTATGTTCATAAAAATCTGGGTGGTTCAGGAAAGTTTTACTGACACTACACGTATAAAGCACTACAGACTGACCGTACACCTCGGTGGTAATACTTGTGGTTTTTTTTTTGTTTTTTTTTTTAATTTTTTTTTTTAGAATCCCTTATTAGTCCCGCGAGGGGAAATTCAACCATTCACACATACTGATGGGAGTAGGCATGCACACTTGCGCCAAGTTCACCATCAGGAGCAATCAGGGTGAAGTGTCTTGCTCAGGGACACAACGACACAAGCTTGTCTGGAGCTGGGATTGAACCTGCAACCTTTTGGACTGCAGGCAACCACTCTAACATCTGAGCTATGTCGCCCCTGTATTAATGTCTTTGACAAATTTAAAAACTGAGAACATTTAACTTGCTTGTATTTAAAATGTCTGCATCACAAACTATATATATAGAGCATATAGAGTTATTATGAAATGATTTAAGAAGCTAAACATATATTTAGAAAGATATTTAGTAAAAACTAACACTATATGCTCCGATCATTCACTGCAGTCGGTTCGAGGAGTCGTTGCTTCATAGGAATCCATGCTTGATAGTTGCAGTTAATTGATAATGTACAAGAGCCTAAAACATATACAAATATATTCTAGTACCGATGTTTTGTCACACCCCTAATACTGACGCATCACCACCTCTGAAAACACAATTCTCTTCTTCTCTGACAGCATCTTTATTTTCTCTCTCCTTCTTTTTAGTCTCATCTTTAGGACAATTTCCACAACAGTGACAGTTGTTCAAAATGAATTTGCTTAGCTCACCTGATGGGACAACCGGCCAACACTGAAACTGTTCACATTGAAATACACAAAACTAGGATCAGCACAGACCAGCAGGCACTCAAACATGAAAAAGTTATTTTGCACGCCAGCCATCAAAAGCCATCTTCTATCATCAACTTACTCACAGAAGTGTTGCCAGGAGACTCTGGAGCTCCAGATGCACGTCAGGATGAGAGACACGCAGCAAGGAGGCTGTTCGGAGGAGCAGAGGAGTTCATCTGGTGCTGAGGATGAGGAGGACCGAGGAGGGTGGAGGGAGGGGGGGGAAATAGTGTGGTCACGTGACTTCAGGGCGACTCACATCATCATCATGTCTTGAAGAAAAAGGTTTGTTCTCCTCACTCACATCTATAGCTAATTTTCGTGTGTTTTGGACAGGTCTTGGGGGAAAAAAAAGTCAGTTTAACGTGAATATTGGTCGTATTTGCAAGACTTTTTTGTGACTTCAAAAGTAGACACGAAAGAAGGACATACGATTACAAAGAAATTTTAATCTAAACTTCCATTGATTAAGTCTTTTATCAGTCACAATTCCAATAACATTTAATTAAATTAATCGGAATAAAATATTAATGCAGTTCATTTCTGGCGCCCTCTTGTGGTCAACCACCGTATTCTATTTAGTATAACAATGTCTTATTCATTTAAAAAAAGATTATCAAGTTTATAATAGTTTTTAGGTCAATAATACTTGTATTATTAATTAAATTAAATAATTCTTCACGTTCATAAAAGGAATTATAGTTCTATGTAGTGAAATATCTTGAATTAAACCAATAAAAAAATAGGCATGCAATATTACGGAGTCCTTTAAGGGACATATAAAAACAAAACAAACGTTATGGCGCGCACGAAAAAGTAAAAAAAAAAAAAAAAAAAAGGAGTAAAAAGGTCCATCATGCATATTACATGGTATAAAAGGTTATTTGATGGCAGGAATAACTCACGATCAAAAATTAACTAGGATTTTACAAGGTACAAAACAATGTAAAAATATTTTAAATGAAAAATGCAAAGCCCATGAAATTTAGTCTTAAAATATTGTATCGTCCCTTAAACATTCACTACTACAATGGGCTCTAGTGACATTTTGACCAAAGAAATCCAGCGGAATCACTGCTAATGTCTATAAGAAGGTCTAAACCTTGGAGAGCTTGCATTTTTAAAAGGCTGCAGGTCATTTTGATCCCAAGAAGATCTCTGTAGGACCCCTGTAACACCCTTGACAGAACCAAGCTGACCCTTAATACATATTGATTATTAAATATGCTTAAAAGGGACTTGTTGTACAGGGAGTGCGGAAATATTAGGCAAGTTTATTATTATTATTAAGTAGTATTTTTGAGGATTAATTTTATTATTGAACAACAACCATGCTCTTAATTAACCCAAAACACTCATTAATATCAAAGGTGAATATTTTTGGAAGTTGGAGCAGGGCTTTTTTAGTTTTAGCTATTTTAGGAAGATATATGTGTGTGCAGGTGACTATTACTGTGCATAATTATTAGGCAACTTAACAAAAAACAAATATATACCCATTATAATTATTTATTTTCACCAGGGAAACCAATATAACAGTTCAACAATCACAAATATACATTTCTGACATTCAAAAACAAAACAAAAACAAATCAGTGACCAATATAGCCACCTTTCTTTGCAAGGACACTCAAAAGCCTGCCATCCATGGATTCTGTCAGTGTTTTGATCTGTTCACGATCAACATTGCGTGCAGCAGCAACCACAGCCTCCCAGACACGGTTCAGAGAGGTGTACTGTTTTCCCTCGTAAATCTGACATTTGATGAGGGACCACAGGTTCTCTATGGGGTTCAGATCAGGTGAACAAGGAGGCCATGTCATTAGTTTTTCTTCTTTTAGACCCTTTCTTGCCAGCAATGATGGAGCATTGTCCTGCATGAAAATCATGTTTTTCTTGAAGGATGCCGACTTCTTCCTGTACCACTGCTTGAAGAAGGTGTCTTCCAGAAACTGGCAGTAGGACTGGGAGTTGAGCTTGACTCCATCCTCAACCCGAAAAGGCCCCACAAGCTCATCTTTGATGATACCAGCACATACCAGTACCCCACCTCCACCTTGCTGGCGTCTGAGTCGGACTGGAGCTCTCTGCCCTTTACCGATCCAGCCACGGGCCCATCCATCTGGCCCATCAAGACTCACTCTCATTTCATCAGTCCATAAAACCTTAGAAAAATCAGTCTTGAGATATTTCTTGGCCCAGTCTACAAGTAGACGTTTCAGCTTGTGTGTCTTGTTCAGTGGTGGTCGTTTTTCAGCCTTTCTTACCTTGGCCATGTCCCTGAGTATTGCACACCTTGTGCTTTTTGGCACTCCAGTGATGTTGCAGCTCTGAAATATGGCAAAACTGGTGGCAAGTGGCATCTTGGCAGCTGCATGCTTGACTTTTCTCAGTTCATGGGCAGTTATTTTGCGCCTTGGTTTTTCCACACGCTTTTTGCGACCCTGTTGACTATTTTGAATGAAACGCTTGATTGTTCGATGATCACGCTTCAGAAGCGTGGCAATTTTAAGAGTGCTGCATCCCTCTGCAAGATATCTCACTATTTTTGACTTTTCGGAGCCTGTCAAGTCCCTCTTCTGACCCATTTTGCCAAAGGAAAGGAAGTTGCCTAATAATTATGCACACCTGATATAGGGTGTTGATGTCATTAGACCACACCCCTTCTCATTACAGAGATGCACATCACCTGATATGCGTAATTGGGAGTAGGCTTTCGAGCCTATACAACTTGGAGTAAGACAACATGCATAAAGAGCATGATGTGGTCAAAATACTCATTTGCCTAATAATTCTGCACTCCCTGTATAAACAAAGAGGGGTGTGATAACAGCTGGCTGGAGGAGTGAAACCATGATCATGTCATAATGGACTCTGCTCTCATAACCTCTCCTTCGCCCAGATTTCAGGCGTGAACTTTATAAACTGACAACTTTTAAAACATGGTCATGATGAGGGACTTACTGCATCTTGGAGAAGACTTTAACAGTTGAATCATGCAAGTACATCAGGAGAGTTGGAGTTTATACACATGTTCCTCATTTAATGTTTAAAGTAAGTATTAGATGAAAGAAGTACAATCTTGTATTTTCATGTTTCCAAAAAAGCAACAGGTTTTCTAGACTGTCATTTTGGGGAGTAGATCAAAGAGGCTATTTGTTTGTTTCAATCATCATATTGACCAAGACATTGAACGGATATATCGGGGGTGGGGGGGATCTAAGCGGTCTTGTGTGGCTGCAGTCAGGAGGTCAAAGGTGAAGACTCGGATGTCAAACTTTATTGTCTTAGACAAACTGCTGAGGAGGTGAACTGGTCAAGACTGGAGCGATCAGCCGTGATATGGACCCAAGATTGAAACGTCCTCCTGGTTCCTCCGTCTATGGTTCAGTCTGTGGAGGGAGCAGGTGAGTCGTGGCCTTCAGAGTCACCAACCTTCACGCCAGAGCACAAAGATAACATGGTGGTCACTCACCGCAGCTGTGCAGTTGTACAGTTCACGAACTCTGGCCACGTCCAGCGGCGTCATCTCACTCCTCTGGCCCATCCCCGACACCTTCTCGTTGGAGACGATGGTCGGCTCTCCGTTCACAGAGAAGAAGTGGCTTCAGGGCGAACAAACTAGAGTCAAGAACTTCCGAAGAAGTCTGGAGTCGTACGTGACTTTACCTGCCGTAGTGCAGGATGGAGTTGATGTCGTACGGCAGCTCAAAAGTCGTCCCTAACCTCTTGTTGAAGTTCTTCTCCATCCCTGGATCGAGATGTTTCACATAGATCATCAACAATCGCTTCTTTGTCTCACAAGTCTATGGTCACCCATCATGATGTTCCCCGGCAGGATGCTGATGAAGCGGTCCCGGTCCTCCCTCGTGTGCTCGTGGTGGAAGCCGATCGCGTGAAGGACTTCGTGCACGATGTTTCCCTTTCGGCATCGTGACCCGATGTACACGGGCTGCTTCCCACCAATGAAGCCAACGTACGAAGCACAACTGCAAAAGAAGCATCAGTGGACTCAGTAGCTCCCCTAGTGGTCCTCTTGAGAAATTAGGTCAAAACCTCAGGAAATGCATGTTTAACTTGAAAATTCAAACTTTTGAGGTTAAATTAAATGTTTGTTTTTATACATTTGTAACTTGATATTGAACTGAATAAAACAAATAAATGTAACAAATTTTACAATATATAACAATTTAACATTATATCAAAATATTTAACAGCCAAATAATGAGAAAAGAATATACATTATTGTAACTTTTAAGAAAATATTAAATGCAAGTTCTAGTTCACAACCAGCTCTTACACAGGCTGTCTGAAGACTTTACGAGGCCCCAGGACCAGGTTTCCATCTGTAAACTTTGATTTAATTTAGGGAGAACATGAGACTTGGCGCTACCCTTTCCTGGTCTGGAACAGCAGGAAGTCCGGCTCACTGGTCCGTCCGATGAAGGTCAGGCAGGTTTGTTCCGACACCATCGACAAGGCAGCTTCGATGTCTTTCGTCCGACTTTCTGAAACGGGAACAGAGAACGGTTTAGACACCGGTCACAAGCTCCAAGTCGACAAAGTGGTCGTACCCAAGTGTGCGTCGATGAGGTACGGGATCACCGGCGTCGGCCATCTTTGGCCGACTGCGTTTCGATCGTCCTGTCGGGCCAGAAGATCATGTGATACTCACTTCACTTTGAAGAGCCAGAACTTCGTCCTGAACATTAGCTTTGTTAAAAAAAATTAAAAAAACCTTTTAAAAGAAATTATTCAGATGACAAACATTCCTGTAAATTTTTATCGGTTGCTGGAAATGCTCATATTTTCCATATTAACATTCCAGTAAAACAAGTATAGTCAACACTTTTGTCACCAAAAATAAAATGAAGATCTATCTATCTATCTATAGATAGATAGATAGATAGATCCGACTTGAGTACATTAGTCTGCATCCATCTTGTATTGAAGCCTCAACATGTGGAATCTTTCAGAAAAAAAAAAAAGTATATATTTTAAGATTGTTTTTAGCGGAAGATCCCGGTCTAGGATAGTGTTTCACGGAGGAAGAACTTGAAGCCAAGATACCAGACTTAGACTTAGACTGCACTTTATTGATCCCTTTGAGATGACACTCAGGGAAATTTCTGTTTTCCAGTAGCACAGAAGGAATAGAGAAAAACCAAAAAGCACACAGAAGAGGACGATAGCATTAAATAACAAAACAGTAACTGAATATAACGACAGTATAAACAAAATATAAATATAAATAAAATAAACTAAACAAATTGACTTTACGTTATTGCAAATGAAAGTGTCAGAGTGTTGTTATCCACTGTAGAGGTGGAAGTGTCAGACTCCTCCAGACTCCAGGAGCTTCTGCTACAAAGGAACATTAAAATATAGAATTATTTAAAGTTTTCCCGAACAAGTCCTAATGTTGAGGCTTCGATCCAAAAGGGAAATTCCAGCAGTATTGAGGAATTTGGATGTTTTTTTGGACGAAGATGAAAACAAAGACAACTGAGATCCAGTCGCTACATTAAAATGAACAAACATTTTTGTCTCTAAAAGAACAGATTACTCTGAAAATGATCCCAACCCTCACTTGAGATTGGGGTGAGTACTAACGATACTATCCCTTTAAATAATAAAATCTGAACAATTTTATGGCAGATTTCACACAAAAAGCATTGATTTATTCTGAGTATATAGTTAAAACGAAGACCAACAAAAAGACCTCACAGAAGGTTGAGAACTGAGTTATCTTTAACACCAAACATTATTTATTTACTAAAGACATTTGTCGACCGTCAGACTCACAGGGAGGACCAGGTCTCCCTCCAGAACCGTCAAGTCGTCAGCCATCAACTCTGCAGGAGGCAGCGAGTCAGTGACGTCTTGTGCTCGCATCGTTGACGGTCAACTCACCCTCCATGGTCTCAGGGTCAGAGGTCATGTAGCTCACTACTTTAGCCAGCCAGCCTGAGGGCGGAGAAGAAGTTTAAAAAAACGTCACTCTGGGGGAGAGTGAAGGGAAGACATGTTACCTCGTGAACCCTCTCTGACGGGCCCACTCGCCGCTGAGACAACACCACATGTTAGTTCCACGTCTTTAAGTCAGTTTCTTCTTCTTCTTCTTCTTACCGTGCTGGAGGTGGTGGGAGAGCAGCAGAGCAGTGAGCAGCAGCAGCATGATGGACGATCATCAGAGACAATTGAACTCAGCTGCTGCTTAAAACACAACCCTCCCATTCAGTGTTATCTTGATCTTTTAAGTATATATTTTATTGAGTTTTGATTGTTTAAGCGCTTTGTGACCCTGGTCTGGAAAAGCGCTCTACAAATATAATTGACTTACTTACTTACTTATTCTGTACCAAAAGTAATCTGGAAAACTGTTTTCATCACTGCCTTTTATTTTGGTTTAGTGTGTGACACATAACTTTATAGAGACATGAACTTTTAAAGCAATATTTTTTAGGAAAATAATAAAAACAAATAAAATGTTGCTGGAAAAAAAAGGAAATATAAATAATAAAATAAATAAATTAAAATAGTAAAGTTCTGCAGTAAGTAAAATAATAAATAAAAAAATCGAACTGTATAATTGTTCATCTCATCTTTTCCTATTCTTATAATCTTTAATGTTGATATAAAACTGTCGGGTTAATTATGTTGACATTAAGCATGTTTTGAAATATCATTTTTTGAGGAATTACACCTAAGCTCACGGGGTTGGGAGCAATTAAAATTCCCTCGTGAGGAAAAAGAAACAAATAAAAATGAATAAATAATGTTGAAGATTTAGGAAATGTTTCAATATTTAAAAATGTAATTATGTCAAATATTGATATCGTCTTTTTCAACCAAGTTATATTATTTTGTATTTTATGTATATTTTGAAGAATAGTTTGTCAATGTATTTTAAGAAACAAGAATTTTAAAACGTTATATTGTATATAAGTAATGAATAATAAAAACAATTTGGTTTACTCTGACCATAATGGCTAAATAGATAAGGAAAAGTAAAGTAAAAAGGCACTAGCTACCGCCAGGCTGCATTTATATGTATTTTAAACGTCAAATTTTAAATTGAATATTTCGCGACTTTCTTTCATCGGATCTGTTCTTCGCCAGAACTGCAGGGGCGCTGCAGATCTCTTACTCCATTCTTTCAGTAGTAGCAACAGGAAGCATCTTCCGCATGTTGATGAAAACACAGGTATGTTCATTTTTCTTAATTTAATGTAACTTGTGATGTATTTCTGAATTTACTTTTTGAGTTTATGACTTTATTTTACACGGAAAGTCCGACATGTCACTGCTTACAAGCTAAACATCGTCGTGAACAACATTCCATGTCGATACTTCACTGTTGAGCTAAAATGTTTGAGGTCTACCTAAAATTTCACTTTCTTAAGCTATTGCGACTAAATAACTAAAGCCATGTTTACGGCTGTTTTTCATATTGACATGACAAGTCAAAATCGTATGCTTTTAGAAAGACTACATCCTACATGGACCTGGTGTGCTTGTTTATTGTTTATAAGTTCTGATTATTTTGAAAGAAATATATTGATTTATCCAAAGCATTTCAGAACAGAATAGATAAGATGTGTATATATATATATATATATATATATATATATATATATATATATTCTGATCTTTATCAAAATACAATGTAATACTAAACAAAACTGGGAAAATCCGAGTTTGTACCTTCTTCATAATAACCTCTCCCCTGTCGGTCATGTAAGAATATACATTTAAAAAAGAGGACTAGGTACGATACAGGAGCACCAATACAATATACTGTGATTTATTACGATACTATTTTTGTAGCATTGTCCAAGTATTTGACCCTGGCATTACAAAATGTACAGACTATATGATTATTGACGAAGTCTTAAATTCTTTTTGTTGTTTTAAAACCAAAATGTGTCCAAACATCAGATTTAAAAGCTTCATGAGTCGACTGTATCCCCTGGTCCTCAGTCATCGCCTGTATTTTGTAGGATATCATTGTTTTATCAGCAGAACGTAATGACTGCTGGCATCTAGAGGCCAAAAGTTGGATTCAAACACATTGAAAAGTCTCTTTATATGAAAATATTTGCATATAAAAAAAAGAAATATAATATAAGTGAAAAAATATATTATTTTATTGAAAAATAAACGCAACATAAATGTGATTAAAAAAAAAGATAAGATTGACAGCCCAAAAAGAATATAATTTTAACAATTTTAAATATTGATACTGTGCTGTAAGTATCGATACAGTAATGTGTAAAGAGGACATGTCCAGGTAAAGAGGACAAATGGTCACCCTAGTAAAGATCGTGCTACAAAAACAAGTGTTCAGATTCTGATAAAGTTATGAACTGACATGTGGGTTCAGGGATGTCTTGAAAGTTTCATCATCTGCATCATTAGAGCTGCAGCACCGTCTCAAACAACTTTTCAACACATTTTTTAAATCTCTTGTTTCAACAGTCGGAGAATGTGAGCAGAAGAAGCTGACGCAGTCTCAGCGGGATTTTACCAAACAACTTCCACTGAAAACCAGTCATGACGAGGTGGGCTAGAGCCAACAACAGTAGACCCAAACCAGCTGAGGCCACACCGTGGAGCAAGCTAAAAGGAAGGGGCGGGGCCTCCGCAGGAAGAGGCAGGACGCCTGCTGGCCGTGGTCAGAGTGAGCCCCCTGAGAGGCCGCTGCTTGTGGGCTCTGCGAAGAAGCCAAAGTATGAAGACCAGGACGTGAATGGTTTCATGGAGTACCTGAAGGAGAGTGGAGTGGGACCAGCTGACCGGGGGGTGAGACAAGGGGGGAGGGAGGAGAAGCAGTTCAGGGAGGAGGTGCAGACCGCTCTGCACAAGGACAGACGGCGAGAAGATCGAAGGGTGAAGAGACAGTCGGACAAGAAGAGCAACATGGTGAGAGCGGAGAGGCCCGGGTCAGCCCACGTCTGGTTCTGGTACCAAACCTGTGCATGTGTGTGTTTCTGCCCTCAGCTCTGCTTCAACTGCAAGAAACCAGGTCATGGTCTCGCCGACTGCCCGGAGGCGGACCGGGACGAGGAGATGGGACGAGGGATCTGCTATCGCTGCGGCTCCACGGAACATGAGATCCAGAAGTGCCGGGCCAAAGTGGACCCCGCCCTGGGTGAGCAAGATTGCCTAAGAGGGGTTACACTGGGATGGAGCAGAGATGGACAAAGTGTGGCCCCTTGACTGTATTTATGAGGCCCTCATGATGTCAGAGTTGAACGTGTAGAACAGGGATTTCCAACCAAATAATTTCCAAAAGGGTATCATTTTTTTGTGGGAGGGTGGATGTAATTATATAAAAATACAAATACACAAAATAGTGTTTTAAATGTTAAAACTCATTCAGTTTAAAAGGATATTAAACATTTTCAAATATTCTTTTCAGTATATTTATAATGCCTTCGTATTTATGGGGCCAGAGGTGGGCCGAAAGGTTTTTGAGCCCTGAGTTGTAAAGTTTAGGGACCACTGATGATAGGTAGAAAATGTTACTATTTTATTTAGTATTCATTATTGTATTAACTCTTAATACAACTTTCTCAAGTTCTTTATTTTGGACTGTTTTCCCTTTTTTCTTCTTCCTTTTGGTGAATATTTCTTTCTCCTTGAAATAATTTGACTAAATATTGATGATATTTTTCTTTGATCGTATCTTTTATACAAAATATTTATAAATTTTTCTATTCTTACTTACTTGCTTTTTTTTCTTTTTTTTTCAAGTGTTTCCATCATATGTTGCCCCCCCTTTCGTCCCGCCCCCCAACAGTTAGATTATATACTTTGGCCCCTTAGGACATTGAATTGCCTCACCCACTGGAGAGTAACTGTGATGTCATTCTCAGGTGAATATCCATACGCCAAATGTTTCATCTGCAGTCAGACGGGTCACCTGTCCAGGTCCTGTCCAGACAACCCCAAAGGACTCTATGGCCAAGGTCAGACTTATAACTCAACACACATATGAACATAATCACTCAGATAGTGTGTGTGTGTGTGTTCAGGAGGTTGCTGTCGAGTGTGCGGCTCAGTGGAACATTTCCAGAGGGACTGCCCAGAACATCAAGCTGCCGGTCAGTGCAGGCTCCGCCTACTTTACATTATCATCAGTGTTTCTGCAACTCTAGCAACTGGAGGTCACCTGACTGTGTGTTTTCGTGTGTGTGTAACAGGCAGCTCTATGACGGTCGGCTGGCTGTCCAACAACATGAGCGCGGACTTCGAGGACGCGCACGTCCCAGTGAAGAAGGTTAAACCAAAACAGATTAAGGTGGTGACTTTCTGAGTCGGGTGCCCACCGCTGATGACGTCGCCCGCTTCATTTCCTTTTGAAGAAATACACATTTTTGAACAGTTTAACCTTGTCCTCTCTGACTCCTCCACAAGATGGCGCAGTTGTCCAGACCTAAACCTCGAGTAACTGAACTACTTTCTCAAGTGTTGCGGGTGTGGTCCATGTCCACGTGACTACTTGCTGCTTAGGCAACAGCTTTAAGTTAAATATCTGTGTGTGTGTGTGTGTGTGTGTGTGTTCTTTTATTCAACAGCCTCACACATGTTTCTGGTTTGGATTCACAAACATCTGTGTGTGTCTGTATGTGTGACACACACACACTTGTATTTAAACACGCTGTACAAAAAATAAAAGGCCCACTCTTTTATACACAAAGTACACACTTGTATTTACACAGATACAAGGTTCACACGACAAGCTAGTCTTGTGTGAGGATTTTTCTATTTTCAATCCCACATTCGTGGAGCTTGGATGTTTAGATGTGAGTCACCGTGACTCAGTATTAGTTCCTATTATGAAAACAGTCGATTGCACAGTAATCTCAGCATCAACAAACACTGCACAGCCCAAAGGGTCTACTCGTGTCTGACCATGGCTGTCTGGGAGAAGATGATGCTGTCGTGAACAAAAAAACTGAGCAGATAATGAGGGCCAGCACTGAAGAATCTGAGGGTGTGGTTCTCGACAGGAAAGAAGACACGCTCCAGGCTCCCAAAGATAAAAAAGGTCCAGACAATGGCGGTGTCAAAAACATGGTAACTAAGGAAACATCAGATGCACAACTGGAGCTCTGAGAGTTGTGTGGAGTCCACCTGAGAGTCACGGTCCTTCAGCAGACTCGAATGTTCCGCAATCCCCTGAAGACAAACAGCTGAAGACATTTTTACTCAAACTAATTATTCCCGGGAAGTCCAGTGTTTGTTTGAGACTCTCTGATCTGCTCATTTCCTCTCTTCCATCTGGATTACACACTCTCCTGTCCTCCCTGCTGTACGTGCAGCTCTTGTCTGTGTTCACAGCCTTCATGACTTCTATAGTCTGTTACAATTTCCCTATTAAATCATTTTGATGATTAAACATTAATCCACAGCTGTGAATCACACAAACCAAAAAGTCGATTAAAACACCACATTTAAATACAAATTACTTACTTACTTACTTACATTTAGTTTTGTGGGAAACGTAAAGTAGCTGGATTTGGCCACACGTTTGACAATTATGTATTAAAAACATAAAACAAAAATTCAAAACACGCATGTGTTTTTTTAATGTATTGTGGTTACAGGTTAATATATTTTTATCTCGACAATTTAAAACAAATTGTAATTAAAATAATCCTGGAAAATAGCTGGTGTTTAACGAAGTCTGCGCAGAATTATATCCAGCTATATGGAAAATTAAATAAATAAAAATAAATGCATTGGGTTGTGACGTCATCACCAGTCAAGTCTAGCAGCTCAGTGATGACGTAAAAAGTGTCGCGGCTCAGCTCTACTGTTAATATAAATCATATAACTCAAGATAATAAATGTCTTCACACCAGGCGACTCCAGGTAAGTGTCTTATCTCTCTCGTCCAAAGTTAGTCGTTAACGTAACTGTTGTTGTGTCGCATTTGTGTTCCTCGTGTTGTGTGTTTACAGTTGTTAGCATGTTAAGCTAATGTTGACGTTCACCACCCTTTCCCTTAAAACCCCTCAATATTTGTCACTTTACTGTTTTAATTCATGAGTAACAAACTCTCTTCAACCTCCGAGCTCGGCCAGTGTTAACCCCGCGAGTTGAGTTTTGTTTTTTACACTTAAATGTTGAATATACTTTGGCTAACTTTACTTGCACAACAAGTGCAACCAAAGTTTGACTCCAGATCATTTCTGTGAGCATCGAACTTGCTTCTCATTCTGTCTTATTTTTATTTTCTTTAAATCATAGTCATTCAACTCTCTGAAAGACAGATAAATAAGCACCTAGTTATTGTCAGTTCATCTGGCTGAAAAATGTATTTTCTTTTTTTCAATCTTTTGCTCAGTATTGTTTAGATTCAAGTTGACATCAAGACCTCGTCTGTCATCCTTGATCACAGAGAAGCTACAGTACATTCCATTGTATTCCCTTTATTATTTGCATACTTGACTGTTTTCAATACATGATTTATTGATGCACAACATTTTGTGTTTAAATTCATCGATTGTAATGCCTTTTATTATTAACGTTATTTACTTTCTGTTAAATTAAAACTTTAATCTCACATTCAGGGAAATGTTTTCTTTAAATAAAGTGTTTATTACAATCCTTTTCACAGCACATAGCAAGACCAAAGTGCAACAGGTTTCTTGGCAGAGTTTTAAACACAATAATAAAACGTTTGTGGTGTTGACAGTAAAGACTAGAATGAATAAAATCCATAAAAGTAATATATCAGGATGATGACAAGGGAAGTGAAGGTCTTGATCATTAGATGTCATTATGATCAGCTTTTTATTTCAAAGTTTTAAAGTTACTGACTTTGGTGGTTTTAGTTGAATTCAAAGTGAGACGTCAGTGAGCTGAGTCACTGGTTGTGAAATAGATAATGCCTGGTTTTCTCCATGTCATCCGATGATCATTTTAATGATCGTTCGGCTCCAACTCTACAGTCCAGCCCCGTTATTATCTGTAAGAGCCAGTTAGCTTTCGCTGTCGCCGCCGTGACACATGTTTACTCTTTAACTACATCCTGTGCACAGCTGCTCCTGCATTCAGCTTCGGATGCTCCGACATCACAAACGCGACACATTTTTCTGACCTCAACTTCGGCACCGACGACCTTCTTGTGGGCTGTATTTAGCCCCTGAGCCTCAAGTTTGAAACCGAGGTAGTCCAGAGCAAAAACAAGTTAAAGAGACAAATATTAATAATAATCATCAATTTTACAAGAGAATGATGCTGAGTTTGGGGCGCACGGTGGCGCAGTGGATCTCGTGATCGCCTAAAAACAAAAAGGTTGCCGGTTGGCATCCAGGTCGGGAGGGAGCAAACTTGTGAACTTTATGTGGAGTTTGTATGTTCTCCTTGTGTTGCGTGGGTTTACTCCGGGCACTCCGGTTAAGTAAAGACAATTAATGAGTTTTTACATGTTTAAAATACATTTAAAAAAAAAGTTTTAATACACAATAGAATAAGAAATAAAAAATATATATATATATTTATTAAGGTTCATGCATTGGATTAGTGATACTTGGATCATACAGGATTTAAGAGAAATAGGAGCAGACAAAATAACATTATTAATTAATATTATCTTTTACATTTTTTTTACACCCGTTACATTTATCTTGATAAAACCATTAACCATCACCGCATGGTTATTGCATACTTTTGACGATATGAATAAACCTGATCAAATTAAAATAACAAAAAATAGTTCAATAGTAAAATAAAAAAATCGGATTTAATTGATCAATAAAAGGAAAAGTAAATAACAAATAATCCTATTATATAATTATATTATATATATATATAATTTCAAGTGATGAATCTATGTTGTGGTGTCTGCAGTCATGGCTACCTGGGTGCGCGAGGTCAGCATTTCTCCTGGCTCCTCCTACTTCCTCCGGGTGGACGTCGGTTGGCCGGACTTGTCTTCGGGCTTCCAGCTGCTGCTGACGGACGGACAGAGCGCCTGGAGAGGAGAAGGTACGGCCGTTAATCATCCAATGCACGTCTAGCGAAGACAGGTTTATAGCAACACTGTGTTCACCTGTCTGACTCCTCACACTCCAAAACGTTAACCTTTCACCTCACGTCTCAGGTGTGTCTGCTCACCTGTGACAACCTAGAAATGATTCAGCAGTCTCGTTGAGTGGCAAAAAGATTCCGACATCAATGTTACGATGCAGAAGTTCAGACGCTCTATTTAGTTAAGCTAACAGCCACGTTATTAAGCTAATGGTAAAGTATTCGCTGCAATGTGGACTTTAGCGAGCCGCTAGTCTGGCTGGAGTTACAACAATATATACACTATATTGAAATACTGTAGGAACAAGGATATATTTGTAGTATTGTCCAGTACTTGACTCTGGTGTTACAGTATTTACAGACCACATGACCCTGGACGAAGTCGTAACTGCTTTCATTTGGATTTGAAATCAAAATATGTCCAAACATCAGCTTCAAAAGCTGCTGGAGTCGACTGTATCCTCTCGTCCTCAGTCATCGCTGGGATATCGCTCAGGATTTCATTGTTACTTTAACCGCGAAGGACGTAATGACTGCGGCCATCTGGCGGCTGGAAGTTTAATTATAACATAAACACAAACGGTGTGAATATTATGTTAATTTCAAATTAAAAATACTTAATTTTATTCACACTTTATTGAAAAACATTCCATAAAATAACTAATATAAATATAGTAAATTGTGAATAAAAAAAATCATAAAAAACTATCATAAAAGTTAAATATAATTTGTAAGCCAAATAAACGCATATATATTGTCACAAGGCTGTTTAATATCGATACAGTACTGTGAAAAATAAATTAAAATGTATTGTTGTATCTATATTTTCTCACACCTGAAGTTGGAGTTAATGTAAGGTTTGGACAGTTGCTAATAGTGCAGTTGTAAACGCTAACGTGGTTAGCATTAGCACGTTAGTCAGTGTACATCGGTCGTTGGCGTGACTAGCTAGGTAGTGATGAAGATACCTGAGACAGAGTTGATGTTGTTCCAGTGAGTGCTGAGTCGGTGCAGCAGGAAGCCTCAGAGCTGGAGATGCAGGAGGAGAGCTACATCCAGGACCTGAAGGGGGCGCTAACAGAAGCTGGAGGCTGCTATCGCCTCTTGCTGACGCCGTCTCCTCCGCAACATGCCGCTGTGGTGACGCTGACATACGAGAAGGTCCAGGAGGAGATTTCGGTAAGTCTGTCTCAGTTCTCACGAGTTAAGACAAGATATTCCTTCATTAATCCCAGCAGGTTAAATTCCTCTTTGAGCAGCAAAAAACAGAAACGATAGTAACAGTACAGACACTAGGACAACAAATGAAAAAGTAGTGTTGTGGGATCTAACAAAAATCTAAAAAGGCATAACATAAACTTAATGTTAATTGTTTATTATTATTGCTGTGACGTGATGAAGAAGCAGAAGAATCTCTTCCTGGAAGAGGCTCAGAGCTTCATATCTGTGACACGAGCGTGTTATTGATGCTCCCGCAGCTGCCATTTATCTAAACTCTGTCAGAGGCGCTCGTTCATCTTCGTCCTCACAGCGACTGTTTGTTTGACTTTCTCACCTGAACTTTGACTGATGAAGTATCACATAAAACTCAGGTCAGGGAGCAGCTCAGAGCTCAGTTACATGCAGACGTCCAGGAGGAATGAAGCAGGGATGTTGTCGACTTGTTCGTTTGATTTGTTATTTGATAGCTATGTGAGTCATCTAGCTGTGTGACTCGTCTCATTCTGTGACTCATCTCACACTTTCGCTCCTCTAACTCTCTGACTCGTCTCACACTTTCGCTCCTCTAACTCTCTGACTCCTCTTACTATTGGACTCCTATGACTCCTCTGACTCCTCTTACTATTGGACTCCTCTGACTCCTCTGACTCTCTGACTCCTCTTACTATTGGACTCTCTGACTCCTCTTACTATTGGACTCTCTGACTCCTCTTACTATTGGACTCCGCTGACTCCTCTGACTCTCTGACTCCTCTTACTATTGGACTCTCTGACTCCTCTGACTCCTCTTACTATTGGACTCTCTGACTCCTCTTACTATTGGACTCCTCTGACTCCTCTGACTCTCTGACTCCTCTTACTATTGGACTCTCTGACTCCTCTTACTATTGGACTCCTCTGACTCCTCTGACTCTCTGACTCCTCTTACTATTGGACTCCTATGACTCCTCTGACTCCTCTTACTATTGGACTCCTCTGACTCCTCTGACTCTCTGACTCCTCTTACTATTGGACTCCTATGACTCCTCTGACTCTCTGACTCCTCTTACTATTGGACTCCTCTGAATCCTCTGACTCTCTGACTCCTCTTACTATTGGACTCCTCTGACTCCTCTGAGTCCTCTGACTATTTGACTTCTCTGACTGCTCTGACTATTTGACTCCTCTGACTATTGGACTCCTCTGACTCCTCTGACTGTTTGACTCCTCTGACTCCTCTGACTATTTGACTCCTCTGACTATTGGACTCCTCTGACTCCTCTGACTGTTTGACTCCTCTGACTATTTGACTCCTCTGACTATTGGACTCCTCTGACTCCTCTGACTGTTTGACTCCTCTGACTATTTGACTCCTCCAACTATTGGACTCCTCTGACTCCTCTGACTGTTTGACTCCTCTGACTATTTGACTCCTCTGACTATTGGACTCCTCTGACTCCTCTGACTGTTTGACTCCTCTGACTATTTGACTCCTCTGACTATTGGACTCCTCTGACTCCTCTGACTGTTTGACTCCTCTGACTATTTGACTCCTCCAACTATTGGACTCCTCTGACTCCTCTGAATGTTTGACTCCTCCGACTATTGGACTCCTCTGACTCCTCTGACTCCTCTGACTGTTTGACTCCTCTGACTCCTCTGACTATTTGACTTCTCTGACTCCTCTGACTCTCTGACTCCTCCGACTATTGGACTCCTCTGACTCCTCTGACTATTTGACTCCTCCAACTATTGGACTCCTCTGACTCCTCTGACTATTTGACTCCTCTGACTATTGGACTCCTCTGACTCCTCTGACTGTTTGACTCCTCTGACTCCTCTGACTATTTGACTCCTCCAACTATTGGACGCCTCTGACTGTTTGACTCCTCCGACTATTGGACTCCTCTGACTCCTCTGACTGTTTGACTCCTCTGACTCCTCTGACTGTTTGACTTCTCTGACTCCTCTGACTCTCTGACTCCTCCGACTATTGGACTCCTCTGACTCCTTTGACTGTTTGACTCCTCTGACTATTTGACTCTCTAACTTCTCTGACTCCTCTGACTGTTTGACTCCTCTTACTATTTTAGTCCTCTTACTATTTGACTCCGCTGACTATTAGACTCCTCTGACTCTCTGAGTCCTGACTCCAACTCTGTAACTCTCTCACTATAGGACCCCAGCGACTCTGTGACTCCTCTTACTGTTGGAAACATCTGACTCTTTGACTTGTTTGACTCTGTGACTTGTTTGACTCTGTGACTCGTTTAACTCTGTAAAGTATTGTGATTGTATAATAAGTTTCACGGGAAGATTAAAAAGGAAAACTAGTCAAAATCACCAGATGACGTTGACGAGTATCAAAGTTGTCAGCAGTTGTCAGTGGATCTGGCCCGTGAGCAGAAGATTTTGTCAACAAGAAGAAAGTGTGAGTCTGGACGAGAGAGTTATGTAACGTCGACCAGCAGCTGGTTCATGTTGCAGCCGTCATGTTCGCTGGTCGGGGCCTCCAGGAGCTGGACCTCCGTGATTTGAACCCATATCTGGTGAAGCCGTCGCTATGACAACCCGCCACTGTTGGGAAAGACAAAACGGGAAGTTGTGTTGTAATAAAGCTGCGTTCCGGGGCGTTGAGAGATCCGAATCATGTGATCTGATTCATTCATCATATGCAGAAGTGACCTGCGTCATCGAGGGAGTTGTTGCTCAAGAGCAGGAATAAAATCAACAGAAGCTCTCGTGAAGTTATGAGTCATAATGAGAGGGTGAATGTATGTGTGTGTGCGTTCCCCTCTAATCTCTCACACACGTGCGCAGATGTTGCCAACGTATTTAACATACCTCTGTGTGTGTCTGTGTGTGCATGAGACGCACAACTTGTCTACACTACTCTCGAAAGCTTTCAAACTTTAAATGAGTTTTAGTTGTATCAGAAACCGGAAGTTGGTTCATCCTGCTCTGAAGTGATAGTACGGAGCCGGTAAGTCGGGTGACCTCTCTGATGACCTCTTGTCTGACCTCTGAAGTCACATGGTGACTTTGAGATATAAAAGTATTCAAGTAAATGTGTCTAAGAAAAGTGTTGCTGTGTCTCATATCGCATACTAGCGTACTCAAAGTTAGTATTAAGTGCGTCTCAATTCTTAGTATGCGAAATTTAATGCGCCATGCACACTAAATTGGCGTACTAAAACAACCACAAACCTGAGTATGGTTCGATGGACACTAACCACCCTAAACGGCCGCCATCTTAATGACGTTTTAAACAGAAGTTACGTTATATATATTCATATATATTCATATACTTACAGGTGTATTTTCAGCAGCAGTTGGAGGATGACATTTATCGCTGCTGATACGAGCTTAAATATCTCGCGAATATTTCGATTCTCATATTTTTTCTATATTTCTTTTCCAAACTTGCAAAACGGGCTGCCAGCAGGTGGCGATAGCGTTCCTACAACTGGTTGGAACCATCGTTAAGTAGAAGTAGAAGAAGAAGCTGTCACCTCAATTCCTGTTAGTGCGTAGCAGCAGTGTTTGATTTGAGACATACTATCTGTGGAGAATTTACGTACTAATTAGTACGTACACTATCCTGATGCATACTTACTTCTAGTATACTAAGAGAAGAATGCAATTTGAGACACAGCACGTGTGTCATTTCTTTTTTAAGCTCTGGCTAGAGTTGATTCTGTCCAGGGCGTAATTCAACATAGAACCTCCCCTGGAGTCGTTCTTTTTCCTTTTCCATGACAACAGTGCAGGTCAAACCTCAGCAGACGTTCTGGTCCCTCAGGTGTCAGACTGGACCTCTGCAGCCTGGACGGCTTCTGGTGTTTGTGTGTGTAATGATGTCATCGCTACGTCTGACCAACTCTGCTCAGTGTTGTCTGATGGCACGTTGGCAGCCACATGGATCTGAACCAGTAAACTTGACTCATATGTTGTATCAGTTATTTAACACCTAAAACTGCAGACATTAGTACAACAGGTGTACCAGTACTACCTTAAATACCGCATCATAGATCTGTAGTCATGGAGGTTCTACTGACATGTTCGTCTAGGCAAAAACTTAAATCTGTGTTTCCTTATTTTTGTTTTGATCCAGTTCCAGTTGGGCTCGGTCCTCCTGCGGTCCGTGTCCGACCCGACTGAGGAGGTGAGACGTCTGCTGCTGCACTCTCTGGACAGGAGGCACTCCCTGCACGACCAGAACTACAGACTGGAGCAGGAGAACCAGACTCTGAGACAAGAACACCAGCGAGTCTCTGATGAGTGAGAACCAGAACCGCACACACACGCACGGACGGACACACACCTACAAGCACACGCACGCATATACACACTCACATACACGTACACACATGGACACCAACAGACACACAGGTACACGCATATAAACACAAGGACACCAACAGACATACAGGTACACGCACACACATATACACAAATACACACACATACACACACATACACACAAGGACACCAACAGACATACAGATACACGCACACACATATACACAAATACACACACATACACACACATACACACAAGGACACCAACAGACATACAGGTACACGCACACACATACACAAATACACACATTGATACCAACATACACACAGGTAAACACATACACATATACACAAGTACACACACGGACACCGACGGTCACACGGGTACACACACAAACACACGTATACACAAGTACACACATGGACAACAACAGACACACGGGTACACACACACACACACACACACACACAAGTACACATATGGACACCAACAGACACACAGGTACACACAGATATACAAATACACATACATACTTAAGTACATTCACACAAATACCCCAACTGAAATGCATGTACACAAATGTACACCTAGTTACACAATGTACACACTTGTATAAACAGACACATGCACGCATGCACACAAACAAACACGCACAAGCACACAAATACGTAGACGCGTAGAAACGTATGTACACAAACATACAGGCACGCACACCAACATGCAAACAGACACACACATCCACTCAAGCAAAAGGACACACAACAGCTTGCACTCACACACACACACTTTACTCAACTTGCTGTCTGTCACTAAATGGTCTCACTTCTTCTTAAACTTCCTCTGAAGAGTGAAGTTCCGTTGTTGGCGTGAGAGAAGCATGTGGTTGTGAGGGTTCTTCTCTGCTGAGTCAGTAACTATGATTAAGAAAGTTGTTAAGGAGTTTGATCTTCTCCTTGTACTCCAGTTTCCTCCACGAACTACACTAATGAGTTACAGTCTGTACAGTCATGATGTGAGCTCAACCTTGTGTGTGTATTTGTGTGTGTGTGTGTGTGTGTGTGTGCGCGCACATGCAGGCTGATGCACTGTAGGTACAGTCAGGAGTCGTGGGAGGACGAGCTGTTCCGGCAGTTTTTGGAGGTCCTCAACACCCAGAAGGCTCTGACCCGAGTCCTGCAGGAGTCAGTCAAGAAACTGAAGCACAAGAGGTCAGTAACAGATCATCAGCTGAACCTCGGTGACATCAGTCTGCAACGTTCTGATCCGTGTCGGCAGCTCTGAGGAGACCAACCCAGAGGACAACCCAGAGGAGGTCGAAGACTTGCAGGAGGCCACGTCGTCTGGGCTGAACCAAGGTGAACACACCTGTTCTTTTTTTAATGTTCGTGTTGATGGGAACAATAAGGGTGTTGGAAAATATACACTTAAATATCTTTAATACCATATCGATATTTAACAGCGCTGCTTTCAAACCATATTTTATTCTTTATCTTTTATATCATGATATATATCTTATTTTATATTAGATATTATACTATGTATTATATTTCAATAAAGTGTGTTTCTTATACAATTATTAGATTTATTTTATTCCCAATTAACATGCTAATATTCACAGGGATTTTGTGTGGCATTAAACTTCCTTCCACTAGATGGCAGCAGTAATTACTTCCTCTGGAGCTAAAGTAACGTAAAGTAACTAAAGTGAAATCGTGAGAGCCCAGCGATGACTGAGGATGAGAGGATACAGTTGACTCCAGCAGCTTTAAAGCTGACGTTTGGATCGTCTGTAAATTCTGCAACACCAGAGTCAAGTACTCCTGGTCAGGGACAGTTTGCTCAGTATAAAATTGGTTTTCCCATGATTAAGAGTGTTAAAAATACAGTGTTGACAACATTAGCCTGTTAGCTTGAAGACACTGTTGTCACGAAGAGACTAAAGAAGTTGGACGTGTGGAGAAGAGAAATTCAACAGAAGTTGACTGTTTCGAGTAAGAGAAAAGTCATCAGTTTTCACTTTGAGGCTGAAGAAAAAAAAATCTAATTTAAAGATGAGCTCCAGCGCCACCTTGAGGATCCTGAGCATGCACAAATAAGGCTGCAGGTTCACTGAACTAGAACTTGTTGACGTCAAAAATGGATATTGTTTCTCCGGAGTTCGGTCCTGGCCTGGTTCTGCTGCCAGCACCTGAGGAACCCAAATAAGCAGGCTGATGGTTCCCAGATGGAGAATGGCATCGACGTCATTGCCCTGCCACCACTTGACGTTTATGCTCGTCAAATATCACGTCGTCGTGGCGACGGGTGTTTTCCAAACCTGACGTCAACCTGTGTTATGCAACCGGGCCCCAGGCCTCCCGGAGACCTGAGCAGAGATGATGTTCCACTTCAGCGGAGTTGACTTCCCACGTCTGCACATGATTAACGACTCGTTGCAGAGCCACTCGCTCTACGTTGGTCTGGTCCAGTTCTGGTCTTGTTTCTGTCTGTTCTGGTCCTGTATGGGTCCAGTTTTGGTCACTCCTGGTCGACTTATAGTCTGTCTCGGTCTAGTTCCTGTCTGATTCGGTTTTGATTTAGATGTTGTGTTATGGTCTAATTCTGATTATGTTGTTGTTATGTCTGGTATGGTCTGGTTGTATATGGGTCAGTACTGGTCCAGGTATTGTGTGTCTACAGTTCTGGTCTTATTCTGGTCTGATCCAATTCTGGTCTGGTCCAGTTCTGGTCTTGTTCCCATCTGTTCTGGTCCTGTATGGTTTCACTTCTGGTCTCTCATGGTCCAGGTATCATCTATTTTGGTCCAGTTCAGGTCTAACTTTGGTCTGGTCCTGACCCAATTAGGATAGGATAAGACATGTCTGGAATGGTCCTGTTCTTGTTGGTTCTGGTCTGGTCCTGTTTTGGTCTGTTCTAGCGCTGTTGGGTTAGATCTTGTCCATTTACGATCTGACTAAGTTCTATTCCATTTTGGTTCAGTTCTGGTCCTGTACGGTTCGTTCTTGTCTGGTCTTGCTTTAATCTAGTTCCTGCCTGTTCCATTCTATTTATGGTCCAATTCTGGTCTACTCTCGTTCAGTTCTGGTCCAGCTGTGGCCTCTTCTGCTCCAGTTCAAGTCAGTTCTGGTGCATCTCTGGTGTGGTTTAGTCTGTTCTGGCCACATGTCTGTCAGCGTGAACATTGTTCCATCAGATATGTGGAGGACATATAAGAACTCACCGGGCCAGGAGACCCGCGGGCCTGGACAGTTCTGAGAGTTTACAGACTTCAGTGGAGCCTCGTTAGTGAATTTACAGCAAATAAAGTCAACAGTAAAATTCACAGCCTGAGGTTCTGTTGCAGTCCTGATCAGAACCAGAACTCCAGTGAATGTGGGTCAGAGTTGGGTTGTTAGCACAAAGAAGTCCTCCACTCTGACACCGTGGTGCTGATCGAAGCCGGTAGCAAGCTTTTGTGTTCCCAGCTGTGACCGGATCAAAGTTTTGTCGACGTAATCGTCTCACAGTGTAGGCTTGGTTCTGTGTTCTTTTAAACCCATTACTCACATTTCAAAGTAATTAGTTACATTACAATATTACTGTCTTTAAAATGTAAAGTACTTTTCTTAGTAAAATATTGTTTTGGTGTTAAAGTGGCTGCAGTAACTTTTTGTTGTAAAATCTATAAATATGTGTTTATATGTGTCTAAAACTCTATAAACTGTTGTTTATTAAAACCTTTTTTTCTGACGTGAATGAAGACGTGTGAATGTTTATATGGAGGATAATCAACTTAGCATGCAGGCTAACAAGGTTGCTAACACGTTTACCAATTTTCTTCAGGCTCTTAAACCCCTTGAAGCAGTAAACAAAGTTACTTGTTTATCTGTAAAACATGCAGTAACATGGATCATATTCAAAAGAATGTCCTTAATGTCAATACAGGACGTTTTTTTGCTGCTTTTTTCTCCCTTAGCTACTCTCTTGTGGCTGATTTGTATGAAGAAAAACTTTATTTAAAATAAAAAAAGGATTGCACACCGTTGTACCAACGTAATATATATAAATATATAACCATATTTTATTGCAATGCTTTACACAATGGGCATGTAAGTAAAGCGTTACTTTAATTGACTTGCTCAACACTGTTGTCCGACGTATCTGAAGTGTTGCTGACGCTCTGACAACAAGTGGAACTTCTGTCTCCACAGCAGCAGCTCCTGACGACGACCTCAGCCAGATCCTCAGCGACATGCCTGACGTGGCACCGAACCGGAAACGCCGCCTCTGTCATCGGAGCGCTCCCGCTGTTCCAGCGCCAAAGAGGTGTGTTCGCTCGTCTATCCCGGGCCTCTCGTGTCCGTCCTGGTTCTTGTGCGTTCGTCGTGCGTCTCTTTCGGTGTTGTCGGTGTGTGTTTGTCGTGATGATGTGTGAAGTTTCCGTGCCACACTTTACAGCATCGTCTGTCTGAGTGTTTTACTGCTGCCGTCGACAGTTTGGTGTTGTGATGCTTAATGTGCTCACGTCTGAGGGTGGAGCACTCACACACACACACACTCGGACTCACACTAACACACACTGGAAACTGTCGTACTTGAGGGGTCACGTGATTTGTTCAGCTGCAGCTTAGGAATCTTCTCATAGTTTCACGCCGACGCCCTTCGTGACCTTCGACCTGCTTGTTCCCCCATAATCTGCGCCAAAGTCTTTGTCCTGCATCAGGTGACACCGGCTGGAATGTGGAGAGTAAATTTACAAACTCGGCAAACATGACAACGTCTCTTTTTATACGGGTCAGATGTCAACGAGAGGGTCAGCGTGGACAGTAGTTTGAAGGTCTCGTTTCAAAACTTTATTTAAAATCAATGATAAATCCTGATGACATTTTCTTTTTAAATATTTGAGGTGCTTGTATGTTTTGACCTTCTTCTTAGACTTCTGTTTATCACACACCGGTAGGAAAACGACGGCTCATCAGTATTGTTTTCATACTCGATACATTTCCCTGATTAAAAAACAAAATATAAAACTGCTGCATCAATAAAATTAACAGGATATCGAGGTTCTTTTTAATCAAGAGAAGCTTAGTCCTCCATGATCGATGCGGAGTAGGCTCTGCTCCTCCAAGAGAAGACGGATGTTGCAAAGAATCTCTAGTGTGAATCAGATCTTTCACTCCAGACCTTAGCGTGTTTACGACCTTCAGATTGTGTTTATAGAAGATGTCGCTGCCCTGCAGCTTAACAGTGCTGAGGACCTGGTACCACCTTTAAAGACCAGAAGCTCACGCTGGTCCAGCAGGACGTGCTGCCCCCGGGTCAGCATCTTGGACCTCTTTATGTGAGGACAAGTCCTCTAATGAGGGCCTGGATCTGGGTCAGGGGGGGTCTGAGACTTGGACCAGGGCAACAGGAGGGACCATCCTTGCTGATCCTGGTTGATGTTCTAGTGGAAGTCTGGACTTGATGCTGTACTGAACTAATGTCGGTTTGAATCACAGGCACTTTGTGAAAAACTCCAAATAATTGCGGCACTCACAACGAAACCTGAACCCCAGGTGGTCCTTCAGCAAACCTGGTCCCCCTCGAGGGAGCCGGATCAATCTGTGGTCCTTCTGGTGTCCGATGACCGGCATGAGTCTGATTGTTGCTGGTGTTGTCTTTAGACTCAGTGGGGGGTTTGAAGTAGATCTGGAACTCGTCGGTCTCTCTCAAAGAATCTTTTCTCCTCGTCTGTGTTTGGACTCTGGACCCAGAGAATCGCTCCGACCAGTTCCAGGTCCAAGAGCCTCACAGCTGCTGTTGTTGCTTTGCCCAGCCAGAGTCTCAGTACCTCCTTGTTGTTGCCCCGCGTGTGCCAGCTTCTGTAAAGCGCTACAACAGCTGCCCGGGGGCCCGGAACCCCAACGAGGGCCGCCGGCCAGCTGAGGTTTCTGGCCGCTCGCATCGCGACCCCCCTCAGAGTTGGCAGACGTCCGCCGCAGAAGAGAGTCTTTGTCTGACAGTAGCCATTAACAGCGGTGGGGATTCATGGGGGTCCTGGGGGGGCCTTGTGGGAGGGGGGGCATCAACACACCAGCCTATTGTGTTGAAGGTTTCCATGACTCGGGAAATCTGATTGACCCGCAGAGACTCAATACCTCAGTCTCATGTCTGCTTGTGGACTTCAGTCTTTTTTGACGGGAACTTATTTTTCAGAGTCTGAGACTGAAACCTGTAGAGCACTCCAGAGGGTCTGAGACCAGAACTGGACTGGTCAGGTGTGACGGACCAGCATTAGAGTGTCCAAACTAGGGGTGTTTATTGGCTAGAATCTGGTGATTCATAGTGATGCAGGGACAACGATACAATATATTGTGATACTGTAGTAACAACGATATATTTGTAGTACTGTTGAGTACTTGACTCTGGTGTTGCAGAATTTACAGACCACATGACACATAACTGCTTTTATTTTGAAACCAAAATATGTCCAAGCATCATTTAAAAGCTGCTGCAGTCGACTGTATCCTCTGGTCCTCAGTCATCACCTTGATCTGAAAAGAGTTCATTGTTTTCTTTAGTTGCAGATTTCATGACTAATTGCAACATGAAAATAAACAATTTTTTTATGGTATATATTTTAATAAAGCGTGAATAAAAAATGTCAAAAATAAAATGCAATGTGGAAGCCAAAATGATAATGTTTTTAAAATACACTAAACGATGCAGTTCACTGAAGAAGAAAAATCTATATTTTCTAACACTTCTCATCAAAACTGGAGCCGGCGTCTGCTCATGTCAGTAATGAGGATCGTGGCGCAGTACTTATGGGTTTTTGGACTCCAGTCAGAACATCTGACTCACATTATTTTTCATGTTCCAACTTCATGATTGTTTCTTCACGTTCCTTCGATGAATGAATCCTCAATTGTTCTGCTGCACGACCGCAGACCCTGCAACCCAAGTCCAGTTCCCCTCCTTAGACCCTTTCGCTGCTCAGTTAGAACTTTGTGTTTTTGTTTCTGTTGATTGTTTACATGTTACATGTTAGTTTGGCCTTGGGTTCTGCCAGGAAACACAACAAAACACACATACTTTCACTCTCGCACAGCGGAGGCTCCGGGCTGAGGTTCATAATCACTACAAGATTGTTTCTCTGCAGTGACTCCAGTGTTGTCTTGTTCAAGTCACTTCTCTTTGAGAGTAAGTCCAGGCGGGTCATGTGAGGCTGCATCTATTGAGGGAGACGAGTGGAAGCCAGATGGACTCAGGAGCACCCATGAATCAGGGGTAGACTTTTTTTCAAAATAAAGCACCTTACAGACTGCAATGATTAATAGAAGATAAGTTATATATATATTTTTTTTCTTTATGTGCGACCAAGTAAAAAACGCCTCGGAGACAACCTACTTCTCTAAAGGAGAGTTTGCTCTAGTCCGAGTCTCAGTCGGATGAATGAGCTCCAAGTGATGGACACCGTGGGAAAGTCCCGCAACGGGAGAGGAGAAGACCTCAAACATGGGGGGTCCCGGTACTGCCTGCCAAGCCGACATCCGGATCGTCCATCTTGAAACCCCCTTCTGGGCTCACCAGGTCCCTCCAGGTCTACGATGAGGGACCGGAAACTAAACCAGGCACCGCCGCCTTGACAAAGACCAGGATGGGGTCTCCAGAGGATCCCTGTCAAATGCGATCCTGGAAACACATGTAGTCCAGCTGGTCCTGGTTCCGAGAGCCAAGAGTCACTCCTTTGTTTGAGGATCTGCGTCGTCTTTGTTGTCATTTCTGCCGAAATCCGGGTCCGTCTGAGGAATCGACGGGCCGCTCGGCAGAACCGACCTCAACTGACACCGTGTGATGAAACCATGAGTTTCCTCGAGTTCTCACCGCCAACCACACAGGGACCACGGCGGTGTAATTAGCCTGTTGTGGTCTGGTGCTGGACCTGGACTTCCTGCTGCCTGCTCCGCCCGGACCTTTGCCGAGGTCGAACTTAAGACTGATAATTGCTGCTCTTGCATGGCGGGGGTCGGGGGGGGGGTGTCCATGACCGGGCTTAACTTCGATCTGGTCCCCCTGCTTGTGTTCGGGTCTGTGGTGGTCTTGTCCCTCCCCCTCCGATTAACTGGTACCAGCAGTTGTGTTTTTGCTCCGGTCCTGATTCAAACAAGCTGCACAGCTACATCTTCCTGTGATGCCTCTGGGCTCCGGGGGGTCTGAGTGTGTGGTCACTGTAGCAGCTCTGTGGTGGGATGTCGACACTCACCAGGAGCTGTTGGTTAGCTGCTGGTTTGGATGTTAGAATATGATGAAGACAATGACGAGAATGCTGGGAGGGCATTGAACTTATGTACACACACACGCAAGAACACACACACACACACACACACTTACATTTACATTTACATGCATATGTTGAAGCATCATGAAGCTCCATTACCAGGTCAACTTTTTTTGGGCTGCTGGCACACACACACACACACAGTGACACACCCACACACATAGTAACACATATAGACTCGCACACAAACATTCTCTCACACAACCAGTGACCCACACACTGACACACACAGTGACACACAAACACATACAGTGACACACACAGTGACACACACACATACAGCGACACACACACACAGTGACACTAACAGACACACAATCACACACACTTGCACACAGTGACACACACGGATACACAGTCACACACTCTTGCACACAGTGACACACACAGACACACAATCATGCACACTTGCACACAGTGACACACACGGATACACACACACATACAGTGACACACACACACTCTCTCACACACAAAGTGACACTAACAGACACACAATCACACACTCTTGCACACAGTGACATACACAGTCACACAGTCACACACACTTGCATACAGTGACACACTTGGGTATTATCTTCACACAGATGTTTCTGGTCTTTTTCCTTATGAGCCTCACAATCCACTTCCTGCCTCAACAGGAACCTTCAACTGTAAACCAGCCTCATTGACGTGTGTGCGTGTGCGTGTGTGTGTGTGTGTGTGTGTGTGTGTGTGTGTGTGTTCACTTACAGGATTGACCCCCCCTCATTACCCAGCGCTCCGTCAACATCCTTCCTCTCTCCAGCATCATGTTGGGAAGTCGACAAACTGTTTGATGACATTTAAAGTTCTGGTGATATCTGGACCCACTCAGTGAGTACAGAGATGAAGTCCCCGGACACTTGGTTCCAACCCTGAAGGCACCACAGTGGACCGGGAACCAGCAGAAGACGTTTGTAGTTCTGACTGTTCGAAACCCTCGAGAACCTCCAGAGATCCTGAGACTGGAGAGTTTTGAGAAGATCTCCAGTTTTAACAAGAGGAAAATTCTTGAACTTGTTCATTGTTGTTCGAACCCTAGACTGTGTTGGTCCTGTTTTTAGAACCCAGTTCTGAAGGTTCTGCGCACCTGCTGCTGTTCCGGGACCATGTTTGATCCCTGTTGGTTGATGTGCACATTTTATAAAGATTTTTCAAAATAAAATGTGTGAAGCATGATGTGTTCTTCCTGGCCAGCTAGAATCATCTCTAGAGACATTAAATGAAGCCTCCAGGTACTCTGATTTCCTCCCATTATTAGATAACAATTAAGAGTCAACAACTCACTCAGTGTAACTCGTATGTAATTACTCACTAGAGATAGTACGGGGTGTGTATCTGCAGGAATCTGTCGATACGATACGTATCACGATACAGGGTCAACAATACCATATATTGTAATACTGTAGAAACAAGGATATTTTTGTAGTATCGTCGAGTACTTGACTCTGGTGTTGCAGAATTTACAGACCACATGACTCTTGACGAAGTCGTAACTGATTTCATCTGTTTTGAAACCAAAATATGTGCAAACATCAGCTGTAAAAGCTGCTCGAGTGAACTGTATCCTCTCGTCCTCAGTAACCGCCGCCATTTGCGTAATTTCATTGTTACTTTATGTGCAGAGGGAGTAATGAATGGACAAATGCCATGAATATTATGATGTTGATTGTAAAAACATCTGCTTGTGTAACACAACATTATAATAATGGACTGAACTACACAACCAGACGAGCAAACACTCACTCGTCGTCCTGTCATTCAGGGGCAGCAGCAGAGACATTGGGAGGTGCTGATCCTCATCCCTGACTCTAGTGTGTTGAAGCCTCTCCTGGTTCTGGTCGGACTCCAGACGAGAGGAGAAAGAGTTAACATGGGAGGAGGTAGTGTCGGGGTCTCAGACGGGATCCCCCCTCCTCCTCCTCTCGCTCCTCCCCTCCACCCTCCACCCCCCCACCCGCCCCTCCATAATAGCGGGTGTGAAGTGGATTTGAACTTGCAGCAGAGAGTGCGTCTTCTGAGGAACTTCCAGCTCAAGCCTGGACTTCAGTTATCTTCAGAGTTTTTTCTTCCACAGGTGAGTTTGTAGATTCATCTCTGACTCGACTGCGAGACTCAAGATTTGTTGAATGTGACAAAGTCATTGTGTTACTGTTGTTTATTTTGTGTGAGACACAACAACATGTCAGGAGATGATCTAAACATTAATCAGGATTTTATTTTCTAACATTTCTTATCTTTCCTTTTTTTGTCACCACATTTTGTTAATTAAAAATAAGAAATGTCATATGTAAAAAAAGGGCACTGTCAGTGTAACTGAACATGTGTTTGTCATTAAATAAAAAAGAAACTTCTTGGTCACGCTCCTGCTGATTGGCTGAGACGGGTGATGTCATCATCACTACGAGTCGTCACGGTGAAAGTGACGTTGAGTTGTACGTCAGCTGATCTTGTGGTTACTCTCCTGCCAGAGTTGTGCGATGATTCTCCTCCACCTCGCTCGACTTGTTGGGCTGGTGTGTTTTTGTTCGGCGCGTCCACTAGGTGAGTGTTTGTTTTATTTGTTTTATTTGTCATCATTATTGTCAGCAAGAGAAAGTGTTCATTGGAAGAATTTCATAGATGTATTAAATGAGTCACTGAGGGATGTAAGAAAATATCAATGCACTTAAATATCGCAATGTTTTTCCTGATATCTATATTCAACATTATTTATTTTATATTTAATGTCTTTCAAATCATATTTTATTATTTATCAAACTTATTTTATGCTTTATATATCAATAAAGTGTGTATGAATAAATAATATTTCAATATTTCTAAACGTCACTCCTGAGGGTCCAAGACTTTTGAGTACATGACCTCAATCTGACCTCCAGCATCCGACCACTGTCGTCATGGTAACCACAGTCTAGTCAAACATCAACAACCTGATTCGTGACGAAGCTCTTTTCAAGATTCATCAGTTTCTCCTCGAATACGACTTTGTTCGTCACATGTTGTAAAGTCGTCGGCCATCTTGACTCCAAACAACGAATTTCCCTTTGTGATTTAGTCATTGGAACTTCAAAAGAATGGTACAGATGACAGACCTCCACGGTGGTGTCGTAAAGCTCATCGTCACGCTCACAGAATGCTAGTTCACACCGTCGCGTTATGCACTAGCGCTAATGTTTGCTAATTAGCCACAAACAAACATGGCTGCTGTGAAGTTAATTCTTCCGTAAGTCAAAGTTTCTCGCGGTGATATTGGGTGTGGCGGAAACTGCAGCTCCTAGTTTACAACCTCATTATATATATATATATTTATTTTAAATACAACATTCTACAAACTACGCCTTCCAAATTAAAAGATGATTAGCATGATGACTGAATAGCATCTGCTAGCTAACGGCTACTGTTTTAACAGCTCTTAGTTTTTAAACCAGAAAATACTTGTCTTGACCAAGGTAGTACACAATGTTGTGTACACACTTTCGCTGTTTTATACGACTTTTATTTTCTATGCCATCCAAGAGATTTGGACGTAACTTACGGTAAATAAATGTAGGAATATTACGATGTTAGCATCAACGTTAGCTGCTGATTAATGTTGAAGGTGATTCTGTGGAAAGAGGACTGAGGTCCAGGTCTTGGTGTTCCAGTCTTTCATAGTATGCAGATGGAGGACGATAGGCCAGTCGTCGGGTCCCTGGCGGGAAAAGTGGAGATTCCTTGTTTCTTCAACATCGATGCGACCCAACCCCCCACGGACACCCCCGTACCGCCCCCAAGTGGAGTCCTCGGGGACGACCCACAGGACCAGTTGAGGATCAAGTGGACGAAGTTGGAGGCAGCAGGGGAGAGTGTGGTCCTGGTGGCTCATGGCAGCATGGTCAAGGTGTCTCCGAATTACCAGGGCCGCGTGTCGGTGCCAAGTCACCCGCTGTCCGTGGGCGACGCTTCCCTGACCCTGGTGAGGCTCCGGGCCAGTGATGCTGGACTCTACCGCTGTGAGGTGATGCATGGGATCGAGGACGTGCAGGACCTGGCCCACCTCAAGGTTATCGGTGAGTCCAGGCGTACCATTTATAGCACAGAACCTAGACTTCTTCAGACCGCGTCCCAGGACGAGTTCGGACTTATTCAGCTTCATTTGACTCCAGAATCCGTATCCCAGCCAAAACATTATGACCTCCTACTTTCCGCCTTCCGTCAGACCAGCAGTGGTCTCCTGCCCCTCACCACCCGAGACCCTGTACCAGGTCTACCTCTTCTGGCCACAATAGTCCTGTAGACTCTCTATGCAAACCAAATTGGGTTCAGAGGTTAATCCCGCGGACTAGGACCAGCGCATTGAGATGCTGAGATGAATCAGAAGATGAAGACTGGACTCATTTGGACCAGGATGCCAGAGTCCAGGACCTGGTTCTAAAGAGCCAAGTGAACCCTGACGACTACTTAAACTACTACAACTTCTACTACGACTGTAACTGTTTCTATTTCAACTTCTTTTGTTGCCATCAGCTTAAATGTCTTGCCTGGTTCTGTTTGCAGGAGTCGTGTTCCACTACCGGGCCCGGATCGACCGCTACACCCTGGACTTCGGCGCCGCAGTGGCTGCGTGTCGGGCAGCAGACGCGACCATCGCCACGCCAGAGCAGCTGAACGCTGCCTTCGAGGACGGTCTGGACCAGTGTGACGCTGGATGGCTGTCGGACCAGACGGCCCGGTGAGTACCATCCGTAGTATTACTGTAGTAATAGTCGATCACTGGTGTAGTTGAAGTACTGACAAGAGAACTGCAGACGTATCAGTGTCAGTACTTTATCCGGTTTCCTGGTTCCTGCTGATCCAGTCCTCTTATAGTACATGTAAATGAGTCATACATGAAATAGAGGTGGATCGGGTCGGAACAGATTCGGGTCAGAACTCTGAGGCCTCGCTGCAGCAGCGACGACGTTATCACTGTGAAATGCCGAGACTGTTGCTGGACACGGAACATCTGGCTCGTCCTTCTGGACCCGACCCGCCTGGTCTCTGTGGACCTTCAGAGAATCTCTGACCCCGAATCCGTCTCCTCCAGGTATCCGATCACGGTACCACGGCCCGGCTGCTCAGGGGACTTGAGGGGAAGACCCGGTGTGAGGACGTACGGAGTCAGAGACCCTGCAGAGAAGTACGACGTGTACTGCTACGTGGAGCGACTGGACGGTACTTTCACCTTCATTTGGATCAGAACCTCTTGGAGAGAGTTGGCTATGTGTGTTCTGTCGCCCCCTTCAGGCAGTCTTTGGAAGTGTGTTATCTGTTATCATAAGTGTGTATGTGACTGTTTCAACATCTGTGTAGATGCATTAATGTACGTTTGTGTAGCTGTTGTTACTTGTGTGTCTGTATACCTTTATAAATGTTTGTAAATATATCAAAGTGTGTACTTGTATTAACGTGTGTGTATGTCTGTGGTGTGTCTCTGTGTACACATCTAGCTGTATTAGCATATGTTTGTGTTAATGATCGTATTGACAGTGTGTCTTTAACTGTATAAGCGTTTGTGCGTCTGTGGTGTGTGTGTAGTTGTGGTAACGTGTGTGTGTTTATGACTGTATTAACAATTGTGTTTGTTTTTATAGCTTTACGTACTCGGGTGTGTACAACTTATAACTTATATGTATCATTTTATTAACATGTTTGTGTGCAACTTTATTAAGGTGTGTGTTTGTGGTGTGTGTGTCTTTTCATGACTGTATTTACGTGTGTATTTTGCAATATTATGTTCTGTGTGTGTAGCTGTATTAATTGTTGTCTGTGCTGTGTGTTTTTGTGTGTAGCTGTATTAACCTCTGTGAGTTTATTACTTAATTTACATGTGTGTGTTTGTTTGTATACCTTATTAATTATTACTAGTGTAGTTATTAACAGTTGTGTAGTTGTATTAGCGTGTGTGTACGCATGTAGCTGTACTTGTGTGTGTGTGTTCAGTATTGTATTTACGCGTGTGTGGGTTTGTGTAGTTGTATCAAAGTCTGTGTGTGCGCTTGAATGTATAGCTGTACTAAAGTGTGTATGAATATATTAATGTGTGTATTTAGCTCTATCAATGTGTGTAACTATATGGGGATGTGTGTGTGTTCAGGAGAGGTCTTCTATCCGGCGTCTCTGTCCAACAAGCTGACGTTGCAAGAGGCTCGAGTCCACTGTGAGGACCAGGATGCAGTTCTAGCATCACCGGGTCAGCTGTTCGCGGCCTGGAGGGCGGGTCTGAACCGATGTGACTTCGGCTGGTTGTCGGACGGCAGCGTGAGGTATCCAATCAACCTGCCCAGACCCGCGTGTGGGCGGGGCCTGCTGGGGGTACGCACTCTCTACAAGTACGACAACCAGACTGGATACCCCGACCCACAGGAGCACCACGGAGCCTTCTGTTACAAAGGTGACTCAGTCACACAAAAGACATAAACAAACATATTTGCAAATATGCATACAAATACACAAACATTCATTTACAAACATGCATATAAACACATTTACAACTATGCATACACACACGTTTACAAACATGCATACACACACATTTACAACTATGCATACACACACATTTACAAATAGACATACACACATTAACTAATTTGCATACCAACTCATTTACAAAAATGCATACACATACATTTACAAATATACATACACACATTAACACATGCATACACACACGTTTAAAAACATGCATACAAACACATTTACAACTATGCATACACACATGTTTACAAATATACATACACACATTTACAACTATGCATACACACACGTTTACAATCATGCATACACACACGTTTACAACAATGCATACACACACGTTTACAAACATGGATACACACACATTTACAAATATGCATACACACACATTTACAACTATGCATACACACACGTTTACAATCATGCATACACACACATTTACAGTTATGCATACACACACATTTACACACGTGCATTAAATAACACTAAAAACACAAATTTCTACACTCATGCATACAAACTTCATTCATAGACACACACACACAATATCACATGCAAAAATACTCACATGTATACACACACGCATACACAGACATCTACAACATTCTTGTTGCTCCAACATGAAGACATTGATTCAAGTGGGTCAATGAATGCGTCACTGACTCGGTCACATGACCGTCGGCTGAATTCTTCAGAAACGTTGTGTTGCCGTGACTCTCTACACAAGAACTGGAACCAAACACTTGCAGAACTCTGATCAGATGTGACCCGGTCAGTTGCTGGATACGCCCACTGATGATGTCATAGGGCCTCATGAGCTGGGTGGAGGAGAGTTACAGTGTGATGACATCATCAGAATGGAACCGTGTGTGTGTGTGTGTGTGTGTGTGTGAGAGCATGGGTGTCACAGTCGTGCTGTACGAGACCTTGTGTGTGTCTTTGTGTGTTTGAAGATATGTTGCGGTTTGTGAGGCTCAAGAGCACTTCAGCCTTGTGGTGTTAGTGTGTACCAGTCTAAAGTAAACTAGCGACGATAGGTTCAGGGACACTCAGTAAAAGTCGGCATCAGCTCGTAAACCAGTGGTCATGTGGCTGGTGTTTTCTCCTTTTATAGTCGTGAGCTTTTACTGTAGATTCTTCTCTCCTTCTGTCACTCAAAGTGTATTTTCTCAGAACACGCAAAATGCAATCATGTTGTTGTGTACGATTGTGTGGTTGTATGGAAATTAGTAGTTTTGTTGTGCAGTTATGTGTGGTTGTATAGAACTGAGTTGTGTTGTTGTGTGTCGTTGTATAGTTTTTAAGCATGTGTGGTTAAAATAAAAAGAGTTGTGTTGTTGTGTGTTGTTGTGTAGTTAGGTATGGTTGTATAGTGGTAGGTTATGTGGTTGTATAGAGATAAGTTGTGTTGTTGTGTGTCGTTGTGTAGTTAGGTATGGTTGTATAGAGGTAGGTTATGTGGTTGTATAGAGATAAGTTGTGTTGTTGTGTGTTGTTGTGTAGTAAGGTATGGTTGTATAGAGGTAGGTTATGTGGTTGTATAGAGATAAGTTGTATTGTTGTGTGTCGTTGTGTAGTTAGGTATGGTTGTATAGAGGTAGGTTATGTGGTTGTATAGAGATAAGTTGTGTTGTTGTGTGTCGTTGTGTAGTTAGGTGTGGTCGTATAGAAGTTAGTTGTATAGAAGAGTTGTATTTGTGTGTTATATGTGTCATTGTGTTTTGTGTAGAAATGAGTTGGGTAGTTGTGTGTCATTGTATTGAAATGCGTTGTGTTGTTGAGTAGTTATGTCGAGTTTTAGAAATTATTTACGTGTGGCTGTGTAGTTATGTGTGATTGTGTGGTTGTATGAATTGTGGTTTATCATGACTTTGTACGAGGTTACATTTGTGCCAAAAACATGTGGTCGTGCTCACAGTCTTTACTCTGACATGTGATGAGTCGTTCTTGTGTCGTTTGTCGTCATGACGTGTCTTTTTAGTTAGTTGTTGTTACGTTGTGTTCTCTTGATGTGTTGTTTGACAACATTGTCTACTCATGGACTTGTTTGTTTGTCCTCCTCAGCTCACCCACCGACGCCAACCCCTGTTCTGGACCCGGTCACCACCCCAACACCTGAGTCCCCGCTCGTCCCAGAAGTTGCTCAGGTCCAGACTAGACATCCGGTCGTGTCCACCCCCGGACCCAGGATTCCGGACCCGGTTCAGTCAACACTCTATGTGGACTACGAGGCTCCGGACTTTGACTCGAGCATGGTGGAGTCGGTTCCTGGTCGGGGGGACACGCTACTGCCCATGCTGCTACCCCCCCTGCCCACCACCAGAGGGCAGCCTGCTATTCTGGACATCGAGTCTCACCCATGTGAGTCAATTTTGACAGAAGTTTTGCCGACCCCGGACCAGGCACCGGACCATGTCACCATCAGACCGGACCTGCTTTCGGTGGTGACACCAGAACCGGGTCTTCCCATCGATGACCCACAACAGCCGGCGCTGGTCTTCAAAGAGGACTCCACACAGGGAACTTTGATCCAGATCCACCAGTCCGGGGCCGAGCCTTCAGGGGACGAGTCGTCCGTCAAACCGCCGTTCCACGTCATCATCGTCAACGTCCACGACCAGAACCAGTCCGGTGAGTCGCGAGTCGCTACTGACCAACAAACATCAACACATGGTGTCAACGGTGTAATCCTGTCGCCGGCTGATGACATCACACTGAGATACTTCTACTTATTCATTATTTAGTTATTTAGAGATTGTTTTACTTCCTGTCTGCTCATAATTGGCGAGTGGACACGCAAACACACTTCCTGCCCACCAGCAGGGGGCACCCTCTGATGCTTCCGCTGTGTCTCCTGTAGTGGACCGGATCCTGGATCTTCTGAACCAGCCCATCAGCGGTCTGGAGGGTCAACATATCCACTTCCCTCAGATCACAGACCTGTCCCAGCTCGCCGCGGTCCACGGCATCGCCGACCCTCTCGACCCGACCCCCATACACCTGCCGCCTACGGACCCCAACGAGAGTCACCAGGTTTGTGTCCCTCTGATGAGGATCAGGGACGAAACGTTCTCATGTTCTTTCATCCATCTCTCAGGTGGCGTTCCAGGTGGACCTGCCAGAGGAGGCCCGGGGGGACCAGTTTGAGACGGCCACGCCGGTCCAGGTTGAGGACGGAGCGGTGGATGAGGTCGCCTTTGAATTCAGCGCAGTCGAGATCCAGACGGAGGAGCCTCCAACGGACCAGGCCTCAGGCACTGAGCCCTCACAGCTGGACCTGCTAAATGAACTGGACCAGACCTCCACAACAAGACCTTCGACACCCCCTAATCTGGTCCTCAGTCCGGGTGACTCCAGCAGAAGGATTTCTGGCGGTTCTGTGGGTCCAGGCGAAAGTTCTACAGGATACTCCGATCCAACACGGGCCACTAAGGTACCATCCAGAGTGATGACCGACGAGACTGAACTTGGCGGAACCGACGCCCCGACAGCGAGTCCAGCTTCCTTCTCGCCGGTGAACACCATGCCGACTTTAGACTTGGAGGGTTCTGCGTCTGACGAAGAGGAAACTTCAGGACAAGAGCCCGACTCGGGAGAGGCCAGTGGCACCGGCCCGTTTCCTTCTGCCCCCCCGCCGTCAGCAGCAGGGACCACACAGGTCCTGGGTTCAGCTCAGGCTGACCAGCTGTCGGGCCAAGTTTCCGGGAGCGGTCCTGTTCCAATGGGGGTCACGGCAGGTCCAGACATGGCATCTGTGACTTTTACTGAGCCCACTGTGGACTTTATAGAGTCGACCTCTGGACTCGGACCCACCAGATACTCCACAGATGTCCATGAAGGACCCTCCACAGGCACCCCTCAGACCCCGCTGTACACCTTTGACCACAACGACAGTACCAGGTCCGTCCCTCAGTGGGCGCTGCAGCCTGACCCGGCGTCCACACTGCTGTTGGAGAACGCATCCCTGGACTACAACAGAGAACTGGTCCCAGACCTGCTGGACTCTCAGAGACCCACACAGGAACCAGAGATCAGCAGCGACCCGGTTTTCCTCGTCAACACGGCAGACCTGAGAGGTGCGAGTCCGAGTCCCACTTCCTGTCTCCTCTTTTGACCGTCTTGTCGTCTCAGATCTTCTGTCCTGCTCGCCGGGCTTGTGTCAGAACGGAGGCTCGTGTGTCCTGCGGGGGTCAGAGGTCGCGTGCGCGTGTGCGCCCGGGTTCTCTGGTCGTTACTGTGAGACAGGTGAGCTCACGCCTGCCCTCTGCTGGCAGACCCGGCGTCACATCTGTCTTGTCGTCTGCAGACGTGGACGAGTGCCGGTCGGACCCGTGTCTCAACGGCGCCACCTGTCTGGACCGGGTCGGCTCCTTCAGCTGCGTCTGTCTGCCCAGCTACTCGGGGAGACTCTGTGAACAAGGTGAGTCCAGAACCTCCTGACAGGGTGAGTAACCTGATGCTGCTGTCACTCATCTCCCACTCATTAACTCACCTGACCCCACAGCTGTGCGCCTGCAGGTATGTGTGTTTGTGTGTGTGTGTGTGTGTGTGTGTGTGTGTGTGTGTGTGTGTGTACAGGTGGGTGTGTATGGATAGTGTGTGTGTTTGTCGACATTTGTGTGTAAGAGTTTGTACGTGTACTGTGTATAAATGTGTACAAATGTGTGTGTGTCTAATTAAATGTATGTGTATTCAAGTATGTGTGTTTATTTCTGGTGTGTGTTGTACACAGTATGTTTGTGTGTACAGATGAAGGGTTTAACTTTTTAATATAACTGTGTTATTGTACGTCAATGTCTTTAGGAATGTGTTTGTTTCGCTGTGTGTGTATTCATGTCTGGCTGTGTGTGAGTGTATTTGTGTTATAAACTGTATACAGTCTTCAAGTATGTGTAAGTTTCCTTTTGTGTGTGTGTTTATGTCTGTGTTTAAGTGTGTGCGAGTGCAAGTGCATGTATAAATGTGTGTTAGAGTTTGTATGTGTACTGTGTAAAAATGTGTATAAATGTGTGTGTGTGTGTAATTGTATTTATATGTATTTAAGTATGTGTGTGTTTATGTCTATATGGGTGTTTGAGTGTGTGTTGTACAGGCTTGAGTGTGTAGGTGTGCCTGTGAGTGTGTGTTTACAAAAGTTTGAGTGTGTGTGTTTTTAGGAAGTGTAATTGTACGTTAATGTTTTTAGGAATGTGTGTGTTTTGCTTTTTGTGTGTTAATGTCTGTGAATGTATATCGGTTATATGTGTTATAAATTGTATACAGTTGTGTTCAAGTATGTGTATGTTTCCATTTGTGTATGTGTTCATGTGTGTGTTAGAGTGCGTGTGTTTATTTCTGTTGTTGTGTGTGTTTGCAAGTGCATGCATGTACTGTGTGTGAGTGTGTGAGTTTCTTTGCTAGTCTCACCTATGTTGTGTGTTGTCACATCAGTGAGGTGTTGTTGTGTTTGTCGTGCAGACACGGAGGTGTGCGGCGTCAACTGGCTGAAGTTCCAGTCGCACTGCTACCGTCACTTCACGCACCGCAGGACGTGGGACGCGGCGGAGCGCGAGTGTCGCCTGCACGGAGGTCACCTGACCAGCGTGCTGTCAGAGGAGGAGCAGCTGTTCGTCAACCGTCAGTCCACCGATGATGTCACCGATGATGTCGCTGACGGACGTCCTGCTCACGCGTGTCTCGTTCGTCTCCGCAGGTCTGGGAAGCGACTACCAGTGGATCGGACTCAACGACAAGATGTTCGAGAGAGACTTCAGATGGAGCGACGGCAGTCTGATGGTGAGTCCTGCTGGTCACATGACCCACGGCGACTAACAGAAAACACACACTTAGCTTGGTGTGTGTATTTGCAAAATAATCGGGCGATGTAAGTAAGTAAGTCATTTTTATTTGTATAGCGCTTTTCCAGACCAGGGTCACAAAGTGCTTAAACAATCAAAACAATATTCAATAAAGTATATACTTTAAAGATCAAGATAAAACTGATAACACAACAGGAGTTCCAGAAAATCAAGGAAAAGCCTGAACAAATAAAAACGTCTTAAGATGTTTCTTGAAGGAGTCAGTAGATCCATCAAGCGCAAAGAGAGAGGAAGATCGTTCCAAAGCTTAGGATGTATTTTGATACTGTAGTAACAAGGATTGTAGTATTGTCGAGTACTTGAAACCAAAATATGTCCAAACTTCAGCTTTAAAAGCTGCTGGAGTCTACTGTATCCTCTCGTCCTCAGTCATCACAAGGATGTCGCAGAATTTCTTTGTTCCTTTAGCTGCGGAGGACTATTGACTGCCATCTAGTGACCGGAGGTTTATATTACAACACAAAAATGATCCAACTCTTCTCAAAATATTTTCAATTACAATGGTTAACTGTAATTGAAAATATTTTTTTCATATATACACATTCTTTATTGAAGTATAAACCATAAAGTAAACAATGAAATAAAAATCTATACTGTTACAGTTTCGTGAAAAAAATGTATGCGATACTTAATTGAATCAATATTTTCTTACACCACTAAACCAAACACGCCTCAGTGTATTTGACTGACATGCAACAACATACATCTGCTGCCCTCTGCTGGTTGAAATGTAACATGCACACAAGTGAGTGATTCGAGGACTCTTGATGACGAGTCCATGTTCCCGCAGCAATACGACCACTGGAGGCCCAACCAGCCCGACAGCTTCTTCCAGTCCGGCGAGGACTGCGTGGTTCTGATCTGGCACGAGAACGGCCGCTGGAACGACGTGCCCTGCAACTACCACCTGACCTTCACCTGCAAGAAGGGCACAGGTAAAGTCGCAGCCCCCGCCAGCAGGGGGCGCCCTAGTGACCTCACGGTGTCCTTCCCTATTGACTCACCTGTTCCATCCGGTCTTAAGTGTCATGTGACCAGCCGCCGGTGGTGAGGGACGCCCGAGTGTTCGGCGCCTCTAAGGTGCGCTACGAGATCAACTCGCTGGTGCGATATCACTGCAAACCCGGGTTCATCCAGCGACACTCTCCCACCATACGCTGCCGTGCCGACGGCGAGTGGGACCTGCCCCGAGTGACCTGCATCCCCCGTAGGTACCACGTCTTCCAGGAGAGCCGGGTCCACGCTAACGCCGTTCCCTCCGCAGCCTCCACCTTCCACAGGCCGACCTCGGCGCGGCTTCGCCAGGAGCAGAGCGGCGAGCGTCAGCGGCGGCGCCACCGCGAGCACGTCCATCATGGCGGCCGACGGCAGCAGACTCCCGAGTCCCAGCTTCATCACACGCGTCAGGATTCCCGGGAGACTCTCCATCAGAGGGAGAAACGGCAGCGCGACATGAGCTAGCTCTTCAGCGCCACCCGTGGTCGTCCGACGTAGTGGCTAAGCTAGCAAACAACCATTCAGAAAATGACGTCTTCTCTACTTTTTCTTTCTGAACTCTAAGGTTCCTGTCACTGGTGCTCGCTCGTTCCCTCCTGGCCGACCGTGAAGACAACATGGACGCCCGGGTGTTGGCGTCAGACTGAACTGAAACAGTAAAAGTCTGAGTCTTCTTGAATTAGGATCCGATGAAAGAGCGACAGCTGGTGGACGTTCATCATGTTAACAAGTTTACTGTAAAAGAAGAGGATTGCTGTGAGCTCTTATTTTTGAAGGGTTTTGATGTACAATGATAACGCACAACTGACGTTCTCGATGGAGACCTAAATCGGACACATTTCATCTCAGACTCTCATGTTTTGAGCTGCAGTTTCATCACAAACTTTGTGGCGGTTAAACTTTCAAGTCAACTTTGAAGTTGGAATCCTTGTTAAATGTTTTCCAGTGAACTTCAAGACTGTCTCCTGTTGATCTAACGATAAACATGTAACGCTCATGAAGCTGCAGCTCAGAAACGTCCCAATAGACAATTTACTTTAAGCTAAACTTTTGATTCATTTTCAAAATAAAAGCTTTCAGCTTTTCACGTTCTGTTTTTATATTTTCCACTCTGAACCTGTAAATGCTGTTTTTCGTATCTTTTCTCCAAGGGTGTAGGGGGGGGGGAGTACATGTGTAACTTGATTCTTTTGAATTCAAATCTTAACTTATTGTTCAAATGTGATTTTGATATCTGGCAACTTCCTGTCCGGGGCTTTTATTCTTTCAGCAACAGGAAGTGCAGATCTGGTATCTGTCCTGTAACAAACGTTGAATGTGAAAGATTGAGTTTTTTTAAATGTGATTTTTGTATGTTTTTACGTGTAAATATTTGTTTTCCTTCGGACGAGCTTCACACGTTCTCTTTGGACATTTTAATATTTGTGCAATAAAAGTGAAAGACATAACTAGAACAAATATCTATTTTGTTGCTCTATTCCTTTAATACTTTTCAAATAAACATTTTTCAAAGGTAAATGTTTTAGCCTCATTTCCTCTTATAGTTCAGTGTGTGTTTAATATAATTTAAGATATGTTTATTTTTGTTGACACACTTTTTTTCTTTACTCATTAGTTGTGTTTCTGTTGTTGTTATCTCAGGTCAAGGTGACACGAAGCCCGAAAACAAATGTCTTTGTGGTATTCCTTGTGTTGTCTGTGGGTCAAGGTGAACTACTTTTACCACTGCATATGTATTTATGGTAACCAGGGAGGTCCGTCACCTTGAACCAGAGACAAGACAAGGGATTACAAAAACACATTAGTTTTCGGGCCTTTCGGGTCACCTTGACCCACAGACAACACAAGAGTCAACATGACAGAAGAGAATTATTTTTGATTATTTGAGATTCGAGTGCATTCAACGTTTACTATAGTTTTTAATTGTAAACTTGCAGGACAGACATAAAGGATGATTTTAAAATAAGAAATAACATTTTATTTAGATTTAAATTAGTATGAAAAGCATCATTTTTCCTAATGAAATTATTATATAAGTTTTAAAGGAATATGTTTAATTATATTATGTAGTAGTATTTTCATGTAGAAATTGTTGTAACTAAAATGATTAAAAACATTCTTTAAGTAATTTGCTGATTCATTAAAGACTCAACAATTTTGCGATTAATTTATTTGGTTATAGTTTTAGTTATTATTTGTGTAAAACAACTGTCTGCTCACCGTCGATGTAAAAATCGGAACATTCTGACGCAACACTCGTAGGGACCTCTCGGGCTCCTCTGTGATTTGTGTTCTTCTTCTGCTGAGTCACTGGAAGTCCTCGCTGATGCTGCTGACGTTTGATTGGTCGGTCGATGGCGGCTCATTAGTGAAGTTAACGAAGCCACGAACGAGCGTCAGGAGCGTCGACGCTGCTACGTTGATCAATAAAATATGCAACACAGCAAGAAGAATAAGTGTTTCAGTGTAAACTGCAATACAACGTAACATTGATTCATACAATGTTTAGTATTTTTCGATTCAACACCAACATAAACACAACTACTGAAGATGAAGCTAACTCATTGTGTTACATGCTAAACAAGCTAGTGCTACAGCGCTAATAGACATGCTAACATTAGTATTATTATTATTTTACTCAAAACTATTTAAATTAAAGATTGTTTTATTAATGTAAGATTTTAGAAGTTAGTTGTACATCATGGTTAAAAAAACATGCTGTTTAAAAAAAAGACCAATAAAGTTTTGGATGTTTTTATTCATGAAAGGTCGTATACAGAGCGTGCATGGACGCTGAAGCTAGCCGAGCTCAAGCTAGAGCAGCTCTACGACAGCGAAGAGCGTCATGTTCCGTTGAGTCTTCAGAGCTTCGCTTTTTTATTCGTTTCTTATGATTGCCATCGTGTTACGCTAAAAAACAGGTAAAACAAAAGGGTTTAGAAACGATCTATGACGCTAACGCTCGGATGGACGCGGATGGTTCTGTCATGTGACGTCGGTATAAAAACGTAAAAGCAGCGGACACTTCATAAACATGTTAGCACCGAGTCGGAAACTCTTCTGTCCTGAACCCGATAACAAGATAAGTGCCCCGAGAATCAGTCGCCCACGAGTTCAGGTCGACGTTTCAATGTCGACGCCCAGGTTGTTAAGCCCCGCCCCTCCCTTAAATAATTGTTAAATATATGTCATTAACTAGCGAATCTTCGATGTCCGTCTACTACGAAGTCTTCCTAAAGCGTCACAGTTTAAGTGTGTTTGTGTGAGCGTGTGCGTTTGCTCTTTACGTTTGTGTTATCGTGTGTGTGTCGGTGCGTTCATTTTTCTGTGTTTGAGTTTGTGTGTGTGAGAAAGAGTGTCTGTGAATGCCATTGTGTGTCAACGTTTATTTATATGCGTCTTTGTTTTTGTATATTTGTGATTTTGTTTATGTACGTGTATGAGTGTGTGAGTGTGTGTTTTTGTGTAAGCATGTTCTTGTTTGTGCCTTTTTGTATTTTATCGTACATGTGTCTGTTTTTTTTTCTCTTCTGTGTGTGTTTGTGCGAGAGTGTGTGTCTTTGTTTATGTTATTACGTGCATTTTTAAGTGTATGCCTTTTTGTTTGTGTGTGCTTTTGTGTACATGTGTTTTGTGCATGTTTGTGTGAGTGCATTTGTCTGTTTTTTGCATAAATGTGTGAGTCTTTTTATGTGTGTTTCCTTGTGTATTGTGTGTCTTTCAGCTCAGTTGCCTCCTTTAAAGCAATAGGCTCCGTACAACTTGTGTTTTTTATCGGGGTATCCGTGGAACCTGACGGCGGCCTCCGTGGGGCTGCAGCGGCGGCGTGGGCTGGAGATGGGGTACCGGACGCTCCCGTCAGCGAGCCAGCCGGCGTCGCAGCGGTCGTAGCCCAGCAGCTTCCAGGCGGCGAACATCTGCCCGACCTTGGCCAGCTGGGCGCCGTCTTTCCTGCAGGCGACCGCCGCCTCTTCGTACGTCAGCTTGGACGGATGGATCAGGAAGTAGAAGCGACCTGCGGGGGAAAGCCGGCAGAAGAGTCAGCGCCCTCTGGTGGCCACGAAGTAAAGTTCCCCCGAACCTTTGTGGAAGGACGTGAAACAGAAGACGTCGTATTGATTCTTCTCTTTGTCCCGCCGGCCGTAGTTCCGGATCCCGGGAATGGTGTTCTTGCCGCCGCAGGGCTCCCGGGGGACGGTGATGGGGTACTGGACCGAACCGTCGCTGAGCCAGCCGGCGTTGCACCAGTCCAGCCCGCCTCGCCACGACTCGTAGAGCTGGTCGTAGGACGCCACCACGGCGTCCTGTTCCCGACAGGCCCGCTCGGCGTCGTAGAAGTTGAGGTTGTAGCGTCCCAGGCGAGGGAAGTACGGGAACACGACGCCTGCAGGTGAGAGAGAAGTGACGACATGATCACCTGATGTCATGTGACGGCGCTCCTTCAACCTACACGTGGACAGTGGGGGGCGCCACCTCGATGTTCACATAAATCGTTTTTCAGATGTTTTATTTCAAAAAAACTTTATTCGTCTTCGGATGTTGACATACAGCGAGAAGCTAACGCACAATAACAAAACACGTCCGACAAACAAAAACGTCGCTCGCGAGCGTAAACCAGTCGCCTGCTCAACAGCGCCCCCCCTCTGAGATGCCAGGAACTTTCTTCCGATCGACGTCGCCATGTTACGAGGACCTTGGGAGTGTCCACTGAGGGTCTTGGACAGGTTCAGGTCTCACCTTCCAGGTCCAGTGAGACCACCACAGTGGCGTCCTCGAGTCCGTCGATCACTTCGCACTTGTAGCGACCGTAGTCGTCCAGCGTGATGTCGGCCAAGACCAGGGACGCGTCCAGAGGGTTGGAGTTCTGCAGGTGAACTCGGCCGTGGAACCTTCCGTAGCTCCTCTTGTGGTGGTCCATCACCACGAAGACGTCCTCCTGGAGGTGCAGGAGAAGGTCAGTCTGGAGCGTGCAGTGTCCTGCTGGACCTTAGGGACCCACTATAGTCTCTTGTGTTCAGTTCAGATGTCTGGTCAGGACCAGGTTTGACTAAGGTCCACGGTCCATGTGTCATGTTTGGTGGAGTCTTCAAGGAGTCTAAGTCCTCGAGTCAAGTTCAATCTTCAAGTCACGTTTGGGTCAAGTCGGGAGGGATATGCTAGTCCACATTTAGAGCTGGATCTAGATGGCCCGGTTCAGTGGTCCAGCTCGTCCTTCTATTCCGTAATCTAGTCTGCGGTCTACAGGTTCGGGTCTTGGTAGGTCTACGTCCGACATCGTCCACAAACCTCTTTGAGGAAATCCGACGTCAGCTTCGTCCACTTGATCCTCATCTTCTTGCTCAGAGTCGTGGAGGTGTGGATCTTGCACGTTAGCGTAGCATTGCTTCCTCTGCGCGACAGAACTCGGTTCTGATCCGTCGTCACCGACAGCTTTGGACCGTTTTCTGGAACAAACAGAGAGTTGTTAGCATGGATGGTTCAAACCCACAAGATCCAACAGCAGGTACACTTGTTAGCTGCTGCTGATGAAGCTAGCTAAAGATGCTAATTAACCCTTCATGTGTCAGTATGGATGATGGATGATTGACAGGTGGATGATTGACAGATGGATCAAAGCGATTTCAGAAGTTCAGTCACTTTGACCTCTGAACTCGGGTCTAATAGTCCATGGTGGTGAGGTCTAGCTCTGGTCCTCTGTAGATCTTATCCTGCCGAACAGGGACAGCCGGGTCTTATCAGAGCCGACCCGCTGATACTGGTGTCGGAGAGGAGCGCAGAGAGGATGACATCATCGACCCGGCATGTAAACAGAGACCCACCCACGACGTAGATGGTTCTGGAGTGGTCCAGCTCCGGGTGCAGGGAGTCCACGTCCAGGTCCGCCGCGGTCAGCGACAACAGGCTCCAGATCAGGACGAGAATCATCTTTGCTGGAGCAGAACCAGAATTCCTATCACTGCAGAGAGACACACAGTCAGCTGCAGCAGAACCAGGACGTCCCAGAACACACTCTCAAACACACACTCTCACACACACACTCTCACACACACTCACAAACACACACACACAAAAAGAACACGTTTATGGGTCCACGTACTGAGCGAAATTCTCAGCAGCAGATCCGGAGCCAGAAGTTAGAGAAGAGACCAGAGATGCGGGGATGCAGGAGCGTGTGTGTAAGTGTGTGTAGGTGTGCGTGTGTGTAAATGTGTGTGTGTATCTCTACGGAGAGTCGCAGCAGACAAACCAGCAGCAAGTTTTAATCAGTTTAATACACAACTCAGTAAAGAAACACTTAGCTAAACACTAGTTTCTAAAATTAGAAACACAAACATGTTGTGTATAATTTAAATTAATTACGTGTGTGTCTGTGGGATGTGTGTGTCTGTGAGGTGAGTGTGTGTGTGTGTCCATCCACACATTTCTTCATTCACTAAACGTCTAAATTGCTGATGCTCCTCGTCCTCTGCCAGGTGCGGTCAGCAGATCAACTCTGCAGTACTACACACACACACACACACACACACACACTGAGTCACTCTCACACACACGAACACAGACACAATGACACACACACATCGTCTTGGAAGATAAAAGAGAAGAGTCGCTGTCAATCAACACTTTTTATCAAGAGTAAACAACAATAGAGACACACACACACACACCTGGTCTTCTAACTGTTTTACCCTCCACACACAAGGTTGTTAAGTGTGTCTGCTCTGTGTGTGTGTGTGTGTGTGTGTGTGTGTGTGTGTGTGTGTGTGTGTGTGTGTGTGTGTGTGTGTGTGTTCTTAAAATCTGCTCCTTCATTGTTCTGCTGTAACTGTGAGTTGTTAACCTGTGACGACCCCCACTGATAATAACTGCTTGTGTGTGTGTGTGTGTGTGTGTGTGTGTGTGTGTGTGTGTGTGTGTGTGTGTGTGTGTGTGTGTGTGTGTGTGTGTGTGTGTGTCTCTTTCTCTGTGAGTGAGTTTGTGTGTGTCTCTTTCTGTGTAAGTGTGGTTGTGGGTGTGTGTGTGTGTGTGTGTGTAAGTGAGTGTGAGTCTCTTCCTGTGTGAGTCCGTTTGTGTGTATTTCTTTTAGTATGTGTGTGTTTGTGTGTGTGCGTTTCTTTTTGTACGAGTGTGTTTGTGTGTGAGAGTGAGTGTGTGTCCCTTTCTGTGTCCGTGTAAGTAAGTTTGTGTCTCTTTGTGTGTGTGTGTTACTGTCTCTCTTTGTGTAAATGTTTGAATGTGTGTGTTTTTGTGTATTTGTGTGTGCGTTTGTTGGTGTGTGTCTGGCACGTCAAACACAAACTTCAATCTGTGCTAATGACGTAAAAGATGTTTTAAGAAGGAAAATCTTGTTTGTGATTTTTACGCACAGATGTACTTTTACGCACACACATGCGCACACACATGCGCACACACTCGTGTTTCCACTCCTTCTTTGGTGATTTCTTCACAGTTTTTCTCCCACATTTAACACCGTTGACGTCACCTTTGACCTCTACCAACTCTAAACTCTTTCACAGACTTCAGGTCAGATTGTCGTCCACTTCTCTCTCTCCCACACACACACACACACACACACACACACACACACACACCTGGGAGGAGTTCTATTAGTGGAAGCTAGCATGTTTGTGTTTCAGGTTTACACAAACACCTCAGTGAGTGTGTTTCTTATTCCACACAAACACACACACACTTGAATTCCACCTGGTGCAACAGACACACACAAAGACGCCACAGTGCGTCGACTAGTGACCTCATCAGCTACACACATTTATAACTGATTCCATGGCAACGCCCACAAGGGTGTGGACACACATACCTGTATTTGATTTTCTATTTAAACACACAAATAAAAAAAGATCACACACTCGTGCACATTTAGACACATGACGTGTCTTAAGTACACAAACATGTAGATTTAAAAATAAGTTAGAACGCACACACTTTGACAAACAAGTGAAACATACAACAAAATTGACAAACCCACGTGTGTCTGGTTCCGAAGAGGTTTCTGCTTAAAGCATTTAAATGCTAGAATGATTATTTTTTCTCAAACAAAATTTGACTTTTGTTGAAGACAAAAGTCTGAAGTGACTTCATGGACCCGTAAGAGATGAGTGTGGATCAGAACCGTGTGTGGATCCAACAGGACAGTTCTCCTGACTGTCAGTGAACACACCACGAGCGGTGAGTGGTCAAATGTTCTTCTTCTTCCGCGTCAGGATGTAGAACACCAAAAGTTTACGACGTCGTTGACTTAACAAAGCTTTTATCAACCATAAAACTCTGTATGTGGTCCAACATCAGCGTGAGGTTCTGATCCAGACGAGCTACTTCTGTAAGCTGTGGATCTTTGATGTGGCACTTTATACTTTACAGTCTGATATAAAAGACCCCCCCCTGCAGCCCCCCGTCACTCCCGGCCTCCAACTGTTGCGTCATGCAGCTTCATCTCAACAGTGCCCCAGAGGTCTTCACATGTGTCAAATCCTCTTTTTATTTCCCGTCCACAGGGGTCCGTACTCACACCCGGGGTCAGAGGTCAGAGACCTGAGGAGGGACACGACTCGACTCCTCGGTGACTCCGGCGTCATCGTAACACACGTTCAAATCCACGAACGCATCGAACAACAACAGCACTTTTCACAAAGTCTGATGACATCATCAGCCGCGTCACATGACCCAGCTGGCTTCGGTCGAGAAGGTCTCAGTCAGCAGAACCGACGCACTAAACACACTCTCACTTCATTTATAGTGGAGCCGCTCTGGAGGGCGTGTGCTGCAACACACACACACACACACTCACAGTCGGAGTAACATTTAAACACAAGTGTGTATTCATTTCAGCGACGACACAACTAAACCTTGACTTTAGTGAGCTTAAGAGACATTCTTGATGCCAATTAAGACTAATTGAACCAAGCAGTGTGTGTGTGTGTGTGTGTGTTTGAACGTGTGTGTTTGTGTGTGGCATGTGTGTAATGGGTGAGGGTCAGGGTGGAGCCGCGGAGTCTCAGCAGCACACAGAGGAGAGTTGTTGTGTTGTTGCTCTCTTCAAGTTCTCGACTCAAAAACCTCCGTCGTGGTGAAGCAACTATGATGTCACAGCTGCCTTTTCACTTCTGAACTTCAGTTCATGTTCTAGTTGTGTACTACACAATCAACACAACAGCAAACACAAAATAGCAATGAAAACAACAACACACCCATGAACAGAAGACATCGCTCTACACAACACAAAACATCACACAAAACAACACATAAATCAACACAACAGATCACTCAACACAACACATGACACAACACATCACTCAACACAAAACATCACACAAAACATCACATAAATCAACACAACAGATCACTCAATAGAATGCAACACTCAACACAACACATCTCATAGAACAATACATCATTAAACACAACACACAAACATCACCCTACAAAACGCATCACTAAACACAACACACAAAACACAGACAGCTCAAGAAAACACACAACAGAGCACATAGCACAACACACTTAATACCTGCATCCTTTAATACGCACAGATCAATACAAGAACAAAAACATGTTCAACACATCTGCTACACATCACTTTACGTGACAACATATAAACCTGTCTTCCGTCTGTTACTGACCCACAACTTTCAAATCAATCCACAGTAGCAGCATCTTGGAAATCCAATGATTGAAGAATGATTGACAGATGAAACTACAACAGCTGACACTTGTCAGTCAAGTCAACCATGTCTCTTATTATCTAAGTTCAGGAAAATGCAAATGTAATCGAATATATAAATTGTTAGAAAAATGAATGATTGAGAAATCTGAAGCCAGCCTCAAGTGGACACCAGATGAACTGCGGCTTTTTAAAATCGAATGTCGACTTTGGGTCAAAAGAAGCATTAGTGTCTCAAGCAAACACAAAAATAAGATTCTAAATTAAATAAAAGTAACCACTCAATACAATGTTTGATAGAAAAAATTTGGAAACAACAAAAAAAGGCAGACTTTCTGGGATTAAACAATACACATATGTGCGTGTGTGTTTATTGTCTTATCATATCTCAGCAGTCACATGACTTCCACTGTCTCATTCCAGCTGATCTGTTTGTGTGTCAATCAATAATCAATCAACATCAAGGTGAAGACAGAAAGCTGAGCCTCAACAGAGAAGAACATAAACCAGTTTCATCTTAAACCTGAGTGGAAAAGCATTTAAAGTGATTTATGAATTAAAATTTAATTTAAATGTTCATAACTTCACAACGAAATTACATTTTTTACTCGTAATTACCGATTTAATACGTCATTCCTCAGAATAACACTTTTATTTGTGCATAAATAATCATTTATTTTTGAAGGTGTTGTTACTGCAGTCAACCTGGTGCGTTCACGACCACAGATGTGCGAAACTAAAAATCTTTATCAAGGAATAAAAAGTAAAACTTTCAGCCGCGAACGCGTCTGGATCGTGAAGCTGCAGTTGAAAAAGAGACGCGTCTTGATCCGTCAATCATGTAGAAACTGCGTCACATTAAATCATCGAGGATCTCATGACGTCATGAGCAGAATGATATTAAAAACGTTAAAGTTCGTTGGCGTGCGCGTTAAGAAAAGTGAAACGTGCGTCACCTGAGCTGCTGCTGCTGGACTCTCCGGCTGATGCGGGACCACGACTGGACCAGAACCAAGATTTCCGCCACAGATGCGGGACGCGGACAGGAGCGGGACCAGGACGCGGCGAGGACTCCTGAGCTCTGACTTTACTTCCACATCTTCTCTGAGCGGGAGGTCTGAAGATAAGAGCTGATGTCACCGATCAAGTGTCCGCCTCCTCTGGAGCCCCTCAGTTCCGGACCCCCTGATCTCCGGGACCTCCTGTCCTTTGGACCCCAGACGTTCTGCTGTCACTTTTCGAGATAGTCTGTCTTCATACCTGCTGGACGTGAAATCACTGTTGCCTGAAGTTACGTGAAGGCAACACTCACCTGCTCCTCCTTTTTAGTCCAAGTCTTCTGGTCAACAAGTCTTCAGACATCTGCTGTCTGTCTGCTGGTCATCACTGGTCCTCTTGCCTTCAAGTCTGCAAGTCACCGAATCAGCTTCTCAACCCATCAGATCTCTACTCGTCCTCAAGTCTTGGTCCTTTAGTCTTGTGGGCTTCTGGTCTTAAGGTCCTTTATTATTCAGGTCCTCTAGTCTGCAGGTCCCTTTGCCTCCAGGTATTCTAGTCTCCAGGTCCTCTAGTCTTACATTCCTCAAGTCTCCATGTCCTCCAGAGTCCAGGTCCTCTAGTCGTACGTTCCTCTCAAGTCTCCATGTCCTCAAGTCTCCATGTCCTCAAGTCTCCATGTCCTCTAGTCTCCAGGTCCTCTAGTCTTACATTCCTCAAGTCTCCATGTCCTCCAGAGTCCAGGTCCTCTAGTCATACGTTCCTCTCTAGTCTCCATGTCCTCCAGTCTCCAGGTCCTCTAGCCGTAAATTCCTCAAGTCTCGATGTCCTCCAGAGTCCAGGTCCTCTAGTCATACGTTCCTCTCAAGTCTCCATGTCCTCCAGTCTCCAGGTCCTCTAATCGTAAATTCCTCAAGTCTCCATGTCCTCCAGAGTCCAGGTCCTCTAGTCATACGTTACTCTCAAGTCTCCATGTCCTCTAGTCTCCAGGTCCTCTTGTCGTACATTCCTAAAGTCTCCTTGTCATCTGGTCTCCAGTCCCTCTTGTCTCCTGCTCCTCTAGTCTCTAGGTCTGAAGTCTTGATGTCTTCTTGTATTCTTGTATTTTGGTCTTCTAGTCTCCAGATCATCTAGTCTTCCTAGCACGTAGTCTTCTGATCTTCTGGTCCTCTTGTCTTCAGGTCCTTTAGTCTCCTGGTCCACTAGTCTTCGGTTCCTCTAGTCTAGGGTCCTCTGTTCTCCATGTAATTTAGTCTTCGGTCTTCTAGTCATCTGGTCCTCTAGTGTTCTGGTCCACTATTGTTCTTGTCCTCACCTCAGAGGTGAATTCCAGTTCACAGGTACAATTTCTTCAGGACCCCCTTGGATTAAGTCCAGGTTGATAATTCCCTTCTTGTTCTCTTGCCGTCCAGCGCTGGACGCTTCGTTAACTTGTTCTGGTCACTGAGCTTCATCTGAAGGTCAGAGTCATAAAGAGTTGAAAGGTCAACGACCTGGAGATGTTTGTGGAACTGTTCCGCTTTCATCTCATCAGCCATTCTCTCGGTCTTTGGACTAACGAGGTCTTAACCTTGTGACGGGGCCAGCAGGTCTTCAGAGGGACCACCTTATCTTTTAGTCCTAGTCTGGTGAGAGACTGGATCTGGTCCGTCCTCTCTGAGCTCTCACATTTGTTTCTTTATGTTCATGTCAGTGAATGGAAGAATGTCAGTGCCATCTGAATTTTAAGCATTTTAATTTTTTAAGCATTTATTTATTGTGGAATCATTTAATTCAATATGTTTTATACTAAAAGTTTGAATTAATTTTTCATACATTTTTATTTAATTAAAAAAAGAAATATTTTCAAAATGAGTCCATTCATCAATATTCACTGTGTTTGTTCATCAACTGGAGCAGCTTTTAAAGCCCGTGTTTGAGATTTGGATTTTTTTTAATTAAAGCATTTTTTTTTTTACAAGTAGAGTTTGATATTTTAACTACAATAATTTGAATATAAATTTCTTGATCACACAGATACAAGCAACTTGATAATTTACAGAGTCCACGCGTTTATTTCCATTTTGTTGAGTTGTGGAGGACGTTAGTTGTCTTTGCACATGTTTTTTTGATTGTGTTCATGCGTGTGTTTGTGCGTCACAGAGAGTCTTTATTAAGATTAGTAAAGACCACACGGACTCTGTGCTTTACTCTAGTGACTTCTGGAAACATTAGAATTAATCTCGGCTGCAGAAACATTAGTTTAGTTTTCCAAACTTTTCTTAGCAAGTCCTTTAAAGACAGATCGTTTTTGTTCTAGTGTAGACACAGATGTCAATCACATATGTACCTTTGAAGGTGTTCATTGAGAGCTAGAAAGGGAGTCGAGTCGTTCAGGAACTTTTTCTGCTGAATCTCAAATCTGTGTTTTTCTACCAGGGAGGAAACGACTTCACCTGGGAAAGAATCGGACTCTGTGAGACCCGGTCCGGGTCCGGACAGAGGCGGCTTTCTCAGGACTGAACCCCCTCCCTCGTCCCACCCCTCCCTGTCTCACCCTCCCCCAGCAGGATTGCTTGCGTCCGTTCATCTCTCTCATGTGGTCTCGCTGACATGCAGGCGGACCGGGGGGGGGAGAGGGTCTTCTACAGCTGTGAAGTCATGTGACCCAGCTTGAGAGAGTGTGTCCATTTCTAGATGGTCAACAAAGATTTCAGTTGAAACAACATTCTGACTGATATTTTTGAGATGACTCACTCCGTAGAACTCTCGCCCTATTTTGTTAACTGCACTTTATTACACAACTATAGCTGATATCTGACTGACAAAAGAACTGCTAAACTTGTGGGTCAAGGCTTCAACTACCAGGAGAAAAATAACCCAACAAGAGCCTGTTTTCTAATTGTGTTAACAATTTTATCATCTAACATTGCTGCAATTACTCTTTTCAACCAGCGGGGGAGCTGAAAACAAACCCCTTCAAACTCAAGTGTTGATTTAGGCTCTAATCCTAGCATATCTGTACTTATCTTCAAAGTACAGTCGTTCTTTCTCTCCTACATTGGCTCAGAATACAAATAAAATAACACTACTCCAAAAGAGACAACACAACAATGTGTGACACAAAATGAATGAATGAAACTGGAAAAGTATCTTAAGTATTTATCTGAATAGTTGTTTGTCAGTTTTGCTGCTGAAATACTGGAGCTAACTTTGGTGCTTGAATCAGATGAATATCAAAGCCGTGGGAGACGTCAGTTTCATTTTCATTAGAAGTTAACTTCTGATTTATGTTGGAACGTTGATTAATTTAACTTAGTTTTACAACTTCTTTTATTTAAAATGGTTGTTTACATGTGTTGACGCTTTATTGCGTTGTCTTGTAATTGTGTCTTAATTTAATTGTGTTGCGGTGAACTTTACACCATTTGAGAGACAAAACTAATCACTAGACTAGGATTTACCCTTAAAGCAAGAGTGTAATCGCAACAGTGCAGAATTAAATGAAAAGTGCTGTTTTATTCTATTGTGTTGTTGCTTTTACAATTGTGTCGTGGTCTAATGTTGCTGTGCCATGGTTTTTGTTGCAAAATTAATTGTTTACATTAAAATCTATGTAGATGTGAATTTTAAGGTCTGATGGACAAAGCAACTGAACAGTAAAATACAAATATATGTTCTTGTTTTGTTACTAAACACCCATGATGTGTGTCTATCTGATGTGAACACACACTTCCATCACACAACAAAACAACAAGGCTAGTTTTATCACTGTTGCTTCTTACGTAGATATGGTCGTCAGTTTCAAAAGCATTTGTATGAACGTTTAGGTGGAAAGATTCCTGTTTCGAATATTTAAAAAATATCTTTAGGTAATAACAACAGGCTTATATGTTACATTTATTGGTTCATATGAATCTAAAATGTTTACATTGACATGAATCAGCGATAGAAAAGTTTTCCCGTGACATCATAAAGGTGTCTCAGGGTCTCTTGCATTGCAACATGGAAGATAATATTCAATTAAATTCTAGATAAATGTTAACTTATTCAAATTTAACAGAAGCAACTTTTATGGACGATGTACGATCATTACAAGTATTCATCTAGATTGTTCTAATCTATCTCCACACTTTAATACTCTGTACTTGAATCAACTTGATTGACATCAATGAAACTCGTTTTTCCTGCCGCTTTATTGTGTTTGTGACTCACGACAGGAAGGAGAGATAAGTGAAGGTGGCGCCATTCGTTTGTTGAAGCTGGTAGGAAAAAAAAGATAGAGGAGGAGAGGAAGAGGATGAAGGAAACAACACAGCTGTCTGAGGTTGGCTTCCTTTAGTTTTCTGTTTTTACACTTTTCTTATTTTTTCCTGCACTTTTCTTTTATTCACCCTGAAGGTGTGTTAAGAATAATAATGATCTCTTGTTGTATTGAGTGTTGTACCCTGAATAATAATGTTGTCAATGTAGGTAGATGACTGTCTGGTGGTTAGAAATCATGAAATATAATGACTATTAATGGAAGGAAGAGGAAGGATGATGCAGGAGAGATGGTTAAAACATAGTAAGAGGTGAAGATGACAGGGAAGAGAAGCTTTCAAGAAGTAATTTCCCTCAAAATAAACTTCTTGACTTATTTTATATTTTTGACCAATTGAAACCTTGAGGGATATTTTGGGACAAACATTTGTCAATTATATATAACCTGAAGAAATATTTTAGTCACTCAAGTTGTGGACTTAAATATGTGTTCATTTCCTTTACTGGAAGTGTTTTCCATCGTCGAACCCGTTTGTGTTTCTCAATTGTCCAGGATGAGGAGAAGAGTCTGCGCCATGCTTCTGGCAGAAAGAATTGGGAGACATCACTCGTCCGCAAGTCTCGCTCTCGCGATGTTTCGCCGTCATCAGTTCAAAAAACATGGCGTCTGAGGCTGAGGCGGGCAACACAACAACGACAGAAGCGGATGCCGGGAGAGGGTTTGTGTGGTTTTTATCTAAAACTAACGCTTTTGGAAAATGCAATCGCTTTATTTTACAATTGCCTCATATTTTCCTTTACAATATCATATCTTTTGACACACTAGTGTGGAAAATGAAGCAGAGCTAACGTTAGCTTCATGCAAAGTCAACACAAGAGCTAACGGTCTCTTTTTCACTGTGAATTGAATACATTAAAATGTTATGGTATTAAAAAATACATCTAAGTTTCTTTGCACTTTTTCAAACCTTTTATCCACAAAATACACTATCAGAAGCTTATTCTGATAGTAAACAGTTTGAGTGACAGTGAACACAAAGCGTCGTAGATATTTGAGTGTCTATTCTTTTAAATTTCTAGACAAAGACACGAACACAATCTACAGATAAGTTAACATTATAAGTTCATGGAAAAAAACTAGGAAACAAAGGAGGGATCAATAAAGTTCTATCTATCTATTAGTCATGACTCGTAATTTTAATATTGTTTCCCCCAAAACAATAAAACTCATTAGTTTGTTTGTATTAACCTGCTACTTTTTTTTCAGGGATGCTGCTTTCACTGAAACCCCCTCCAACATCGACACTGAATCTTCGAACGGAAAAGAGGCCATGGTAAGTTTGGTCTGTTGTAGCCACCTTTGGCTAACAGTTAAAACAGTTTTGGGTCTTACTTTTTGCTGACTTATTGACACAGTATGGTCAGAAACGAGTTTTATGAAGAAGCAGACATTTCAGACAGGTTCCATTTGATTGAGGTAGATAAAGTGATGGAAAAATGGGGAGGAGAGAGATGAGAGCAGGTACAGCAGAGGGAAAGTTCCAGTTGTATGGCAGCTGATGGTATGTTAACTTGTCCTACTCATAATGTAAGTTGTTTATGGTGGTGAACCACAGTCTCAGTTTTAAAGAGGATGATTTAGCTCCCCTTTCACCTCCTGCAGAATAAGACAATCTATTTCTGACTCGCATCTCACTGTTCTTAGGTGTTTGTTTTTCCTCTCATTCTTCTCACAATTACATTTTGTTCCTGGTACTTCCCTCTTTGTTTTTTATGTTTTTATTGTTTGATTTCTACACAAGACTTTGATTGTTCCTGCAAACGTTTGTGGTTCTTAGTCATTGACAAATGCTTCGCAAGTCTCATCCCACCTGAACCTGTGTCCAGGAAACGGCCGGTGATGGCTCGGAGGCGGCCGAGACTCTGACAGGGTCTGGGGATGATGAGTCCGGGCGGCAGCTGGGTGAGGTGGAGCTGCAGTGCGCCCTCTGCACCAAGTGGTTCACTGCAGACACCTTTGGCATCGACACGGCGTACGTTCAATAACTAGCCTCGTCATGCATCCTTGTAAAGTCACATGTTTCATCTGCCTGTCTCGCCCTCTAGGACCTGTCTTCCCTTCATGACCAACTATGTGTTTCACTGCAACATCTGTCACCACAGCGGAAACACATACTTCCTAAGGAAACAAGCCAGTATGTGTCCGAAGCTGCCCTGATTGTTTCTAAGATTTGAACTTTGTCTGTCTCTCGAGCCTGAAGGAAATGTGTCTCACTGCTCTGTCTGTCTCTCAGACCTAAAGGAAATGTGTCTCACTGCACTGGCTAACTTGACGTGGAGGTCCAGAACTCAAGACGAGCACCCAAAGACCATGTTCTCCAAAGACAAGGTGTCGGTCTCTCTCTGCCTCTTTCACTTTCTCTCATCATTTGGTGTCTATTTGTCACATTTCTTCCTTCTTCCTCTTCCTGTCTCTAATTCCGTCTCGTCTATCTCAGGACATCATCCCCTTTATTGACAAGTACTGGGAGTGCATGACAACCCGCCAGAGACCCGGCAAGCTCACGTGGCCTAACAACATCGTCAAGACAATGGTAGAGTTCAGCAACTATGCACTACCTTTGTTGAGTGGCTTCAGAGTGCATATGATTCACATTTCACATAAAGTTTTCTTTTTTTAAATCTGATTTTTACCAATTTCCACCAGAGTAAAGAACGAGATGTTTTCCTGGTGAAGGAGCATCCGGACCCTGGGAGCAAAGATGTGGAGGAGGAGTTCCCCAAGTTTGGCCTTCTTGATCAGGTCTGACACATTAATATTTAATTAAAGACCACTATTGTGGTCTGCATGATTCTAATGTAAAAGCAATACAAAGACTGATGTTTTCCTTAACTTGATGGGACAGTACGTGGTCAATAATGGACCACAAGCTACAGCATAACCATCAATTATGATGGAAACGATGACGACAACAACAAAATAAGTCTATGAAGAACACTTTTTTAGTGGAAAAAAAAGTTTTGAAACAATTATTTTTGCTTAATTTATATAAATTACAGGGTTTTTTTCAGTAGAAAATTGTCTTGATTTTGTGTAAATTGCAGATGCAACTGTCAAACAAGAGCCTTAAGAGCGATACAGTTGTTTCAATCAATCTTGTGGCTTTTGCAGGAATTGGGGACCATCGGACCTTCCTACGATGGCCTGAAGCAGTCCAGTGCTGCGCCCTCTACTGGAGGACTCAATGGTAACACAAAAAAACACTAATCATGATTATAGTGGCCGGCCACCACAATGCAGCTACTCATGCCTGCCCCCCAGAGTGTCAAAGATCTATCCGAGGTGCCGATCAAGGCTTGTTCCACTCTTCTGAGGAACATGTCAGCAGCTGTGGCTCTGATCACCAAAATATTCAAAATTTGAATAACGCAACTTATGTTTTGCAGAAAAAGTGTAGTGACATGAATTGGTGTCAGTTTATCCCCATTCTCTCGTCAAGAAAGACTATTTTACTAAATTGTCGAGGTTCAGCCTCTTGAGGGAGGACGACCAGAGACTTGTTGCCTCGAGGGCTGCAGCTGCTGTAGCCAGATGAGACTATAAAGGAGCTTGAATCTCATCGAGGGATTCTATCAAGTTCTCAACTTGGGTCCTAGTCAATTGAGGGGACTGTGAAATTAGAAGCATGACTAGGTATTGAAGGAGACTTGAGGATCATGCAAAGGGCTAAAACTGAGAATTCACTCCAAAGATGGGTTCATTGACTCGTCACATGCCATCAACTAAGATAATCTACCTAATAAAAGGAACTCTTGGTTTGTTCTAGGACTGGGCTTTGAGGTGGTCTTGAAATGCTCGACTTGATCTTGTCTGACTGACAGAATTTACATTTGTCACTGATGGAGTTTTAAACATTTCAAACCTCACTTAAATTAAAATAAAACTTTGATATACCGTTATTTTATAGGACAACTAATGTGTTGATTTGAGTGACTCTTAAAAAGATGTTGGACTCCATTGTATCATCAGGATGTTTCTGTTTGTACAAAACCCTCTTTTCATTGAAATATTACATTACAAATTTTAAAAATGTGTTAAGCACCGAAAATGCTTTGTATTTATGGAGCTAAATTGTTTTCCATAACCACGGCCACTCTGCTGTGATTTGACATAGAGGTTTGTCACTGTGCATCACCAATAACAGAAGTCTCCACCTCTAAGGGACTTGTTGTATAAACAAAGTGGGCGTGATTCCAGCTGGCTGAAGGAGTGAGGCCATTATTGCATCTTAATGGACTCTGCTCTCGTACGCCAAGATTTAATTCAAACTTTATAAAGTCATACGTTCAAAACATGGTCACGATGAGGGACTTACTGTATCTTTGAGAGGAAGACTTCAACGTTTGAAACATGAGAGTCAGAAGAGTTGGTTTTCCCATTAATTTTCCTTTAACAACCTTGGCCTGGCTCTCCACCTTGAAGCAACACGCTCTTAAATCTGTGTGTGATGAGTGTTTGTTGTTGTTCCAGGTGGATCTACCTTCACAGGTGAATATGTTGGTGTGTGTTAGTGTGTGTTGCGTGGACGTTAAATCTCCCCAGCTGGTCCTCAATCACAGCTTCTCCTTTGTCCACATTGATGTTCAGAACCCCTCCGTGCCCTCGCTTCCACCACTGCCCCCTAGTGTCTCTGCCTGCTAATGCCAGCCAGCTAAATTACCAGAAGGGTGTTTCCACAGGGTGGCGCTATTCACTCTGGTGCTCGTCTGCTGCCCCCTGCTGTTAAAAGCAGCCTGACAGTGTTATCTGTAGAGGGTAAGCAGATCGTTCCAGACTGAACCTTGCTGCTCTGTGGACACGCACTGCATGATCCAAGAACCATTTAATGAGCCTCTTCCTGCTCCGAGTCCAACGTCAAAAAGTTTTTCCGAAAAGCATCTCGTCATCTGATTGAACTGGTCGGGCTCTTAACTGGTGCTTCTTCTCCCTTCCTTCTTAATGTCTGTCAGTTTAGTTTGATTTTTAATTGTCGTCTCCATGAAATGCGTGTGTTGAAGTGACTCTTGTTGTGAGAAAACACTTTTTTTTATCCTTCAGTGTTTTTCAGTTTGAGACGTTGTTGCAGCAGCTGCGACTCAACAGTTGTTTTCTTATTTTGGTGGAACAAACGTTACACGGTTTACATATTAGAGAGACACGACACAAGTAAATGCATCCTAGCCCGAACCTAAAGCACATTCAGATCAAATGACTTATAAAAAAATAAATAATTAAGTTTATCGTAATAGCTAAGCCAGGGGCCAGCATGTTTAACACAGTCTCGCTGTTGTGCTGAACAAAAGGTAGTGTTTAAATGTTGCTAAAATATTTCAGGCTAAGTTTATTATTATTTGTATCATCATTTTAGAATGAATATGGTTCCATACAGACTATCAATCACACTTTTAATTAGTGTGTATCTGTCACAATGCTAACAAACGGTGAATCAAAGTCGACTAAAGCGTTGAGGTTAACACATGAGTTACATGCTGGGATGGCAGTATTTAGGTGAGTTGGGCCGGACTGTTGAACTGGAACTTCAGATCAAACGGTTCTTCTGAGAATTTTTCCAGTCCATTCCCCGTGTCACTTCTCAAACAAGCTGACAGTGTTTTACTTCTTGAATTCTTGATGGTAGTGAGATTCACCCGTGAGTTCAGTCGCTCACAATTCACATGATGTATAATCTTGATTCTGAGCCTCCTCGCCTCTCTGGATCTGTGTGACTCACGGGTTAAGTGAGTTGTTTGTCCGAGTCATGAGTCTGTTGGTGCGTCCAGCTCCGCTGCTTCTCCATTCCTTGTGTGTGTCTGTGCTCGTCTGGAGACGTTTGCGTGACGACGGTTGTGACTTTAACTGATGATCAGCAGGCGCTCTGGCCGCCGGTCCCGGGAAAGGACGAGGAGCCAAACGTAAGCAGCAGCAGCAGCAAGAGGGCGCCACCACCGGGGCCACCAAGAGAACCCGCAGGTGACCTTTTGAACTCTGGACCGTTGTTGCATTTCTGTGTCTCTCATGTTTGTTAAGGGAGGTTCTTAATAGAACAAAGTGGATCAGTACCACACGCGGTCCAGATCTTTCATGCTCTTGACTGTCTTCCCCATCAGTGACCCGCTATTCTCGGCTCAGCGTCTGCCCCCCCACGGTTACCCACTGGAACACCCCTTCAACAAGGACGGCTACCGCTACATCCTGGCAGAACCAGACCCGCACGCTCCAGACCCAGAGAAGCTGGAACTGGACTGCTGGGCGGGAAAACCCATCCCGGGCGATCTGTACCGGTCCTGCCTGTACGAGCGAGTGCTGCTGGCCCTTCATGACCGAGGTTTTTACGAGTCACCGACAAGGGGCCGAGACTTGGACCACGGGTCCTGACCTGTGATCTGGTTCCAGCTCCGCAGCTGAAGATCTCCGACGACAGGCTGACGGTGACGGGAGAGAAGGGCTACTCCATGGTGCGGGCCTCGCACGGGGTCCGCAAAGGGAACTGGTTCTTTGAGGTGACTGTGGACGAGATGCCCCCCGACACGGCGGCCAGACTTGGCTGGTCCCAACCCCTCGGTAAGTTTGTCATGTTGCTACTCTAGCAGTTACTGGCTTCACTTCTTTCTCCTATAATAACAATTATTAAATATTACTTTATGGCCACTGAATGTTAGGGAGGATTATTGGGACTTTCCTCAATTAGTCGTCATAAAATGGTCGTTCAAACTGTACAGTTTAATGTTCCTGAATGACCCGGGTGTTCCACCTCTGCGACCCTCAGGGAACCTGCAGGCTCCGCTCGGCTACGACAAGTTCAGCTACTCATGGAGAAGCAAGAAAGGAACTCGCTTCCACCAGTCCATCGGCAAACATTACTCGGCAGGTTACAGTCAAGGGGACACACTGGGGTTCTACATCCAGCTCCCGGACGACACGGACGTGGCCCGAGCGCTGCCCGACACGTACAAGGACAAGGTGAGTCGACACGAGGGCTCACAGGCCGACACGCGCGCTGACTCGTCCTCTTTCTGCAGGCGCTGATCAAGTTCAAGAGCTACTTGTACTTTGAGGAGAAGGACTACGTGGACAAGGCCGAGAAGAACTTGAAGCCCATGAGTCCTAGTCAGGTGACACCAGAACCAGGAATTATTATCATTTAGACCTAGATCTTAGTTTTAGATTCTAGACAGATCCAGGACTAGATCTGCTGCTGCCTGACTTGAATCCAGGTCCAGTTACATTTGAAGCTTCTAACTTGCTTCAGGCCGAGAGAGTAGGACCCTGGAACTGATCTTCAGCTAGAACACCAGATCTAGACTTCTGACCTTTGTGATGTTCCCACAGATGATCTTCTACAAAAATGGGGTCAGCCAAGGCATGGCCTACGAGAACCTCTTTGAAGGACTCTACTTCCCGGCCATCTCGCTGTACAAGAGCTGCACGGTCCGTGTTCTGGTCCCGAGAAGATTCTGCTCCCTCTTGTCGACTAAATATGTGTTTTGTACTTCAGGTGTCGGTCAACTTCGGACCTCACTTCAAACACCCTCCCAAAGATCTCAAGTTCCAGCCGGTGAGTCTCAGAGTCCTCGTGAACCAGAAAACTATTGTTGTGTCGCATGTTGATTTTAGCTTCTTATGGTATTGACTGAGCAGATACACATAACCTTGAAACACAAACACACCCTTAAATATCCAACACTAGTGTGTATGCGAGTCTTGCTTTCTTAAGGTATTTAATTATTAATCAGAATAATTCAATTAAATAATTAGAATTTTGTAAAAACTTTTTTTTAATTATTGAATTGAAAATGGGAATAATCTCAATGAATTATTTTTATTATTTGTTTTAATTAAAAAATGTATATTTTTTAATCCTTAGCCATTTAAATTAAATTTAAAAAATGGTATTAAAGGGCCCACAGGTCATATTGAATTTAAAGGCTGTGAATAAGAAAATATTGAATTTAGGGGGGAAAAAAGTGTTATTGGAATAAGATTTTTTTTATTTTAATTATAAAAAAATCAACCTTTCAATGTTAAAATGATTTACGTACAATTTTTAATTAAAACATATTGAACCTTTCATCATAGAAATGATTGAATCCAATTTTGTGATGACACTAAACTTCCATGTAAAATGAAACTGCAGACGCTCTAAACTACAAGGTCAATTACGTTTGGTCTCATGTTCATGTGGCCCATTAGATCTTTAAATACTATTGTAATAAATTAGTCATTTAAAGCTATTTAAAGAAACGATCTCTAGTACAAACGAACGGCTAAAAGTGTGATTGACTCCCGCGTGTTTGTGTCCGGCGCTCAGATGAGCGACATGGGATGGGGCGCCGTAATCGAGCATTCGCTGGCGGACATCTTGTACCACGTGGAGACGGACGTGGACGGACGCCGCAGCCCGCCGTGGGAGGGATGAGCCTCGCGCTCACAGCGTTGGCTCATTTTAAACGATGAAAAAAATAAAAAAAAATAGATTTAGTGGAATTTGTGCTAAGACATGTTTGCTCGTGCTGTCCAAGCTTTTTCTAATTTTATTTGTCGTTTTCTACATTCACCATCAATAAAAGGCTGCATAACTTGAACTCACGGATGTTTTCTTACCAGATTTAAATTAACATGTTTATTTAAAAAAAAGCACATACAATAAAAACTTTTTTTTACACATTTGTTGGCCGACTCCTTCCATGACGCCGGGCGTTTCATTTGTCAGAACGTTGAGCTGATGAGTCCCGCCCCTAAATACGTGCTGTTGGGCAGCACAGGTTCGTCTTCTGATGACTCTCCAGAGTTCTGGTGCTGCAGAGAACAAATGAACATGAACGGGTGAAAAATGCACACAGACGCACAAACCTCCCACAACATTAGACACAACGTAACTCAAAAACAAGTGTTGCTACTAGTGTAAGAAAATATCAATACACTGATGCCATATTGAATTGACAGCACTGATTGATGTTTTTTCATTTTCAAATCATAATTAATTTCTATCATATTTTTGTTTATATTTCAATGAAAGTTGTATATTTTTTAAAATTGACAATTAACATGCAAATATTTACATTTTTGTGTTGCAATTAAACCTCTGGCCGCTAGATGGCCGCAGTATGTAATAACTCCGTAGCCAAAGGAACAATGAATTCCAGCAATGACTGAGGACGAGAGGATACGGTCGAATTCAGCAGCTTTTAAAGCTGATGTTTGGACATATTTTGTTTTTTTAAAACAAATGAAAGAAGTTTCGACTTTGTCAAGAATCATGTGGTCTGTAAATTCTGCAACAACAGAGTCAAGTACTCGACAATACTACACATATATCTCTATATATTCATATTCATATATATTGTTTTTTGCCCTGTATTGTGATGCGTATTCTATCGCCAGAGTCTTGTCAATACACACCCCTAGAAAAAATGTTTTCAAACACCCACACACACACAATTTATTTTTGTTAATAATCGTACGTGTCTGCGGAAGATTCTGTCCAGCAGGGATTTCTGGGTCCGTTTCTCAGGAACCTGGGTCCAGTCTAGGTCCGCGGTTCGAGTCCCTTTTGGCCCAAACACATTGAGCTCCCTGAAGCAGCCGGTGTCGATGATCTGAGGCGGGAGAGCATGTTTTTTTAAGAGGTTCTGTCTAAAGGAAGAGGACCTAGAAGAGGGGTACCTCATTCTGCCAGGTGATGGGAACGCTGCCGGTGTTGAACTGAGTGTAGAAGTCGAGGTCAGTCTGGTCCAGCGTGACCCCCTTCACAGGCAAGAACTCCTCAATGTCCTGCACGTCGTTGCAGTACACCAGTTTGGGCTGCAGGGGGAGGAAGTGGTCAGACATACGTCGATGACTCTTCGAGTCGGGACTAAAGGGCGAAGTACTTGCATCCGGTTTGAACGGCGGCTCCACCAGTCCGGCCTCCAGCATCCGGAAGTTGATCTTATTGAAGAAGCGGTGAGACTGGACCTCCATCCCTGCGGCGGCGCCACAGCCGAGCCTTCTGTGAGAGTCTTTGTTCATCAGCTGGACCAGAAAATATGAGTCACTCCGGGGTCAGGTCAAAGCAGGAGAGAGGACCAGGGACCCACCCGGCTGCAGATGTCCCGGACGTCCAGTTTGAACTCGGTCCCGTAGTCCTCCTTCTCGGTCTGTATCCTCCGCTCCATCTCCGCTGGTTTGGGGTGTTCTCCTTTGGCCCTCAGGGGGGGCTGACCTGCCGTCATCTCGTAGATGAGGCACCCGAGACCCCACCAATCGGCGCTAGTGCCATAATGATAGTGACCTATGACCTCTGGAGCTAAAATGGGCAGCAGGATAGTTGAGCGGATGGATCTAAGACCTTGGATTCTGATGTGTTTTATCAAATACTGACCCATGTATCCGAGGGTCCCGACACGTCCTTTCACCAGCTGACCCTCCCTGAGCCGCACCGCCAGACCCAGGTCAGAGATGCGGATGTGACCTGAAGGAGAAAACATCTCCGCTGGTTTCATTATTTCCACGGTTCAATTCACTGCTATGTTCACGCCTTTTAGGATCAACTGTCCATCAAAAGACAGGGAAGTTAGCTAAACATCCGACTCAGCAGATCGAGACACGCTTTCAACATTTGCATTCTTGAGTCGATGCCAAAAGGAAGATATGACCTAAAAAAAAAAATTCCCAACAAGTTTATCTGGATCTTGGTTTAACTGTTGACATATCACAGTCAAGAAGTCCTGAGAATTTTTTTATTTTGTTCACGGAAGTCGAGCGGGTTTATCCTAACTCGACCTGAACCCTTTTCTCAGTCTGGTCTGTCCTTGTTTCTTCTTCATGAGTCCATCCATCAGAGTATGTGGTCCGCCCCATGGTTTGCTTTGTCAGTCAAAGTACTAAATAAAGGACCAGAACTGAAATGTTCTCAGACCCGGAGAGGTCTTTGAAGTGATAAGTACCTTTGTCGTCCACGAGGATGTTTTCTGGCTTCAGGTCTCTGCAGGAGGAAGACGATGGTTTGTCACAAACTCAACCCTTTGAAGGAGACGAAGCTCACCTGTAGACGATGGACTTCTGGTGCAGGTGCATCAACCCGCAGCAGACTTCTGCAGCGTAGAACCGGACCCTCTCTTTGTCCAGGCCTGGATTGCCGATGCTGTAGATGTGGAACCTCAGGTCGCCACCCGACATCATGGTCAGAACCATGCAGAGATCATGTTTGGTCTCGTAGGCGTACGCCAGGTTCACCTGAGGAGGAGACAGGTGTAGGTGAGTCGCTGAGGGACTGCAGAGGTTCAACTATAAGAAACTTTTCTGATTCATGTTCTTGCTCTGTGATCAGGACCGGTCTCAACAGATCTTATTCTTTCATTTTTTATTTTATTTTTTGAAGCCATCTGTACCACAAAACGACTGTCCAGACTTTCCAGGATCTCCTTCTCGTTCAGGGCCATGTTCTCCCCTCTCCGCCTCTTCACGTGAGTCTTCTCCAGTTTCTTGCAGGCGTACATCATCCCCGTGGCTCGGACCTGACAGGCCCACACCTGCAGAGGGAGCAGATACAGGCGTGTTTTCACCTCCACCAACTTCTCCTCAGGACCGGTTAAATCCTGAAGGCCACTAGAGCTGGTCGTTCAGTGGTCAGTCAGGACTGGCCCAAATGGGACCTGGACTAGGATCTGAACTTCAAACCCTTGTTCTTTAAACAACTAGTGGACTTCAGAATGTTGAGGCAGGACCATGTAGAGTTTTACTACAACTCTTAATGAGAGGGCACCTGAATAGTTTTTGGAACCCGTTTTGGAGACAATGAGGACCTCAGTGGGACCATTACACTTGAGTGAGGGCCATGTTCTAAAACCCTCATGGTGGGTGTTGCTTCAGTCATCTGTTAGAGACTCAGAGGAGAGTTCCTGCTTCCAAATAAGTCAGCTGAGCTTGGATGGTAAGTCCTGAACAAGTGTTCTAGGAAGACCCGTGTTGATGGCCAGGTCCAGGATCAGGGTCATGTTTCAAAGACGGTTGACTCACCTCTCCAAAACCTCCTTTCCCCAGCAGACGATACTGTCTGAAGTTCTGCTTGGTGACCGGCTGCCTTGAACATAAGTAGACTCATTCAAATTCTGGGTGAATCAGAAGGTCCTACCGAACTGTCTCACTGACCTCTCCAGCATCTTCCACTGAAGGAACCGGTCGAAGAACATGCTGTCCTGGTACTGGAGGTACGGCTCTGCGCTCAGGTACTGGTGCAGGTCTCTGGGCAGGAAAACGTCACGGTCTGTACCCAGTGAGTTGGTCAGTGGCAACTCACTTGCGACAGTGTAGGAAGATGTCCGTGCACGGGTCCACCTCCAGACTGTGGATGCAGCTCAGCTCGTGAGGCTCCATGATGGGAACATGTTGGATGGACTGTGAAGACCAGGAGTCAGGTGAGTTAATTTCCAAAGTCCAAAGATAGCCGGGAATCTGGGGTAGAGAATTTGGACCTGACTCCTGAAGAAACGATCAACGATGTTGAGCCCAAACTTTGCTCTTTCTTCGTCGGACCTGGTCTCGAACACCTCCTGGAGGAGGAGCCAGAAGACAGGAAGTTAGAGGATCTTCATTTGAAGTCAACAACCAGAAACATATTTAACATAACAATTGCTTTCACAGGCCACACCCTGGACCTCCGGGTGTGTTGTTGCCTGAGACTCGTACCAGAGCGTCCTGAAGGGAAACGTAGTTCTTCAGCGAGAGCTGACTTCGGCAGAAGAGCTGGAACAGTCTCTTTCCGATCGGCTGCTTCACACAGAGACTCCAGTAGTCACGATCTGACACACAAACACGTTGTTACTGCAGCCAAACAACAGAGGGCGCTGTGAACTCCAGCAGAGGCGGTGGAGCGTCAGTGAGAACTTGCTAACATTAGATCTTTGGTTCGTTTTAAGAGGCAGGTCTAAAAACACAGCAGAGCTCATGGTTGGTTATTATGACAACATTTTTAAAATATAATGATATTTAAAAACATTATGACCACATGTGTAGAATATAATATTTAAAAACATTATGACCACATGTGTAGAATATAATTATATTTAAAAACATTATGACTGTATATGTTTTTCACTCTTTGTTTCAATGCAGCCATTCGCTAAACTCATTTAAATAATTATAGTTTGCAAATGTATTAAAAAAGGGAAACTGAAATATCATATGTGCCAAGTATTCAGACCCTTTGCTGTGACTTATATTTAAGTAAGTAATTTGTATTTATAAAGCGCTTTTCCAGTCCAGGGTCACAAAGCGCTTAAACAATCAAAACAATATTCAATAAAGTATATACTTCATATAACACTGAGAACAACACAGGAGTTCCAGAAAATCAAGGAAAAGCCAGCACGAAAAAAGATGTTTCTTGAAGGAGTCAGTAGATCCATCAAGCGCAAAGAGGGAGGAAGATTGTTCCAAAGCTTAGGAGCAACAGTCTGAAAGGATTTCTCTCCTCTGGTCCTGAACCGTGTGCGAGGAACCATCAGTAGATTCTGATCCACAGACCTCAGAGCCCGAGCTGGGGTATAAGGCTGGATCAGATCACTGATGGAAGGAGGAGTCTGACCATGAATAGATCTGAAAGTAAGAACCAGAATTTTAAAGTTGATCCTAAAAGAAACTGGAAGCCAGTGAAGAGTTTTAAGGATCGGAGAAATGTGAGTTCTTCTACTATGGCGGGTTAGAATTCTTGCTGCAGAGTTTTGTGTCAACTGTAGGCAAAACAGCTCCTTCTTGTTAAGACATGAAAATAAACTGTTACAATAGTCCAGGCGAGAAGAAACAAACGCATGGATTACAAGCTCCAGATCATGTTCCGACAACATTTTCCTAAGTTAGAGATTTTTCTCAGTTGAAGGAAACAGTTTCTGGTCAGTTTTCTACAGTGTTGTACTAGAGACATGTCTTTATCAAATACAACACCCAGGTTTCTCAGGCTCAGTTTGACAGACTGACCTAAGTCACCCAAGTACTGACCCTGGAACCGTATCATCAGGAGCAATCACCAGAGTTTCAGTTTTGTCCACATTTAGCTTCAAAGTGTTTTCACTCAGCCATTGTTTGATTTCTAGCAAACAATTGACTAAGCTATTCAGCCTCTGGGGCTCAGTTGGATCAAAAGAGCAGTAGAGCTGGATGTCATCAGCAAAAATGTGATAAGAAACATCAGGAAATCTCGTGAATGATTTTACCGAAAAAAGTTCCCGAAAGTCAACTATCACTGCAGCTCTCCACCAATGAGGGCTTTATGGCAGATGGGCCGACGGAAGCTTCTCCTCAGTGTAAGACATGAAAGCCTGCATAGAGTTTGCCAAAAAACACGTGAAGGACCAAGATTTAAATCTTTGGCCTCAATTCTAAGAGGTATGTGTGTAAAAACCAGGCACTGCTCATCTCCTGCACAATCCTCCTCCAACAGTGAACATGGTGGGGGCAGCTTCATGCTATGAGGGTGTTGTTCAGCTGCAGGGACGACTGGTTGCAATTGAAGGAAAGATGAATGCTGCCAAGTACAGAGATATCCTGGAAGAAAACCTTCTCCAGAGTGCTCAGGACCTCAGATTGGGCTGAAGGTTCACCTTCCAAAAAGACAATGACCCAATGCTCAGACTAAAATAATAGTGGCTTCTCTGTGACCATCCTTGACTGGTCCAGCCAGAGCTCTGACCTGAACCCAATCGAGCATCTCTGGAGAGACCAGAAAATGTCTGTCTATCAACGTTCACCATCCAACAGAACTGAAGAGGTTCTGCAAGGAAGAATGGCAGAGGATCTCCTAATACAGGAGGGAAAAACTTGTTACATCTTTTCCAAGAAGACTCAAAAAGGTGCTTCTACTCAATACTGAGCAAAGGGTCTGAATTATGACCATGAGATATTTAAGTTTTTTTATTTTTAAGTTTTCTTTTATTCATTTGCTAAAATGTATTTTCAGTTATTTACTGCTGAGTGAACATTAATGTGTTCAAAATGAACTTAAATGATTTTAGCAAATGGCTGCAATGGAAAAAAAGAATGGGGGTCTGATTACTTTCTGTACCCACTGTATATATGTACACACACACACACACACACACACACACACACACACACACATCGGATCTTTCTTTTCCCACGGAGAGTTCTGCAGAGCACCTGCACTTCTCACCGGAAACCCATGGTCAATATCCATGGTAACGTGTTCAGAGTTAAACTGAACCTGCTTTGTTCAAACGTAAAGCTTGAGTTGTGTGTCCCTGAAGTGATGTCACTCAGTCACAGACTCACCCAGACTGACGGCCACGTCCACACACTGGCTGATGTGAGGGAGGCGAAGCATTTCTTTCCACTTGTCGCTGCGACCCTTGCCGCCCCCACCTGCACACATGACACGGAAACACTTTTAATCTTAAGTTCATTTGCATGAAACCTAGGATTGTTTGTGTGTGTGTTAGTGCGCCTGCATATGTTTGTGTGTGTGTGCACGTCATGTTCCTGTAGTGAGCTATTTATAGTTTCGCGGGATGATCCAGTACGACAACATAACAGGGGAACTTTTAAACTCCAATTTCCTGAAACACTCAACACTGTTTAGACGCATGTTCAGAATGTACAGCAACAACACAAACATGGTGATGAAAGGAAGACAACGTGTGTGTAGTTGATGTGCGTATATTTACACAACACATGCAGAACTAACACAAGTGTCCAACAATGATCACAACAGTGAGCCCAGAGGTGAGTTCCTAACACACAGACACACAACATGAGGTGGAACTTCCCCTCTTGTTCGTCGACAATCAAATCCGATGTCCGGCTGAACGAGTGTGTGTTTAATTATCGCTCGCGTTAACGGAACCGTCCGTCGCTGCAGAACCTGTTCGACGAACCTCGGCAGTTGTTTCTTTTCTCTCGGCTACACTAACAGTGTGTGTGTCTGTTCTGAGTCACGAGTTTGCGACTCTTTGTGCGTCCGTGTGTTGATGTCGAGAAGTGACTACATCAAAACACACTGGGATGTGTTTCCGAACATGTTGACATCAGATGGATCGACGGTTGCGTTCGTCCAAGAAAAATCGCTGATCTGTTGAAACATCTGTGTCGACGAGTCAAAAGATTTTATTAGTTACAACCCGTTGCTTCATGACTAGCTGCTAAAAATAACCAGACTTGTCGATTTCCTCTTCACAGAAACATCCCATGATACATCGTCTCTGACACAGAAACACACTCTTTTCATACATTTCATTGAATAAAAATGAGTGACTTGTTGAATCAGGTTTAAGAACCTAAACCCAAGAATCAACATTTATAAGTGAAAGATCATATTAAAAACCATTACATCACATATCGTAAACCCTTGGCCCGAGGGCCAAATCTGGCCCGTCAAGTTATTTAATGCGGCCTGTCGGATGGTTCTCTCAACGTCTCAATAATAATAATAAGAATATTCATGTTCATGTGTCGACCTATAAAGATGTTGACGAAAAGATAAGCTTCAGAGATGATGGATGACGACAATACAAGTCAAACTGACGTTAAAAGATGCCGAAAATGAATACGTTTTAGATAAATTGAGCCTCAAATAATAAAAAAGGCTGAATTACAGTAGAATCATACTTCCTGTTTGGTGGATATACGATTAGTTTGGCCCTAAACAAACTGATAGAAGGTTTTGGCCCCTTGTGTCATTTAGTTTGACAATCATGAATATATATATATATATATATATATATATATATATATATATATATATATATATATATAATATATTGTTTTTCTTTTGTGAAACGTTTGAGTGACATGCACATGAATTCATCAACATAAATGACTTAAATTGTTTGACCATCTCATGATCAACAAGGAATCAACAAACCTTGTAAAGAAATGTAGCAGAAAGTTCAGATAGTTAGTGTTATAAACAGTTCTCAGTAACAACAACATCGAGTGAAGCACCGATGTTGATGTTTTGTTTTGAGTCTAATAAGAGGTTGTTGTCCTCCTTATTTTGTTTTGTTGACGCTGATGATATCGAGGGTTCTTCTGTTGAGTGTGTGTCTGGTCGTCACTCAATAACACGTTTGTTTCATGTCACAGATGCTGGCGATAACACACACACACACACACACATTCTCATACCTTCTCTTGCTCGGATGAGCGCGCTATTGGCCACCATGCTCTCGATCTCCATCGGACGTCTGCACCGGTGCGTCCTCGCTCACCTGCCCAGTCGCTCACCTGCTTCTTTTTTTAGCTCCGGACACGCCTCCTCTGGGAGGGCGGAGCCACGACTTCCTGCTCAGAGCTGCCGACCGAGAATATCCAGATTGACTGTCACATGACCTCAGGTGACCTCAAACTGACTACACAACAGGTGTTGATGAGAGTCGCGGTTGTTGTTGCTCACAGCGGCCACCAGAGGGAGAATCATTATAGCAGTGGAGCCTCTGCGTTTGGCCCCTGAACAAGACCAGAGACACATTTTTGACTTTTCCTATACACTGCGTGTCAAAAATATAGGACCAGACATTTTTAGGAGCATATTACTTTTTGGAGTAACTAAATAAAAATGAAGACTGTATGTCTTTTGTTGTTATATTCTGCACTTACCTACATGTTTCGATCTCTTAGAAGGTTTGGTTTGAAACATATCAACACTTTAGGGCCTAAACATAGGTAGTTATTATATATTTCATGACTTTTTTGTGAAGAACCCAGATGGGGTTATTTAATATTATTTATTTCACAAATAGTTTTTGTTTATTTCCTGATATGTGGGGAAATGGAAGTATATCAGTGTCACCAGAATATTGAATGGTTGAATTTAACATTTAAAATGCTGAAACTGTAAAAACAATTGTATTGAAATGTTGTTTTAAGCTTTGAATTTAATTAATTTCATTTACATTTAATTTCATAATTTCTACAGAAAAAGGTTGAATTATTGTTTATTAACCAGTGTAGTGTAGTGTAGAATAAATATTTTTTACACATTGAATTTGATATATTAAAAATACATTTTCTAAATGCAATATTTCTTAAATTTCTTTAATTAAATATAAAAATGTTGGTATAATCGTGTCACCAGACAATATCAAAAGAGAACCAACATACTTAATCAAACGTTCAGCCAATCATGGTTTTATTATACATGTATTTTTATATTGAATTATTATTATTATTATTTTAAGTTTTAATACAGAAATAAAGTTAAATTGTTAGATAGATCAACTTTATTCTTTACTACCATATGGGAATAAAAAAATATATTAAATCAAAAAACATGTTTTTTATCTCAGTATTTTTTCTTATTTTCCGTTTTAGTTTGACATTTTCTTTAAAAAGGTTGTTTTAAACGTTGGTTTAAACGATCAGCCTACACACTCAAACACACATTTGTGATCATTAATGGCTCCAGTCTTTGTCCTCTCGTCGCCGCTGTTGTCACCGAACCGCCTCCTGCTGAGCCGCCGCCGCGGTGATGTTTGCGGCGCTCGTCATTCGGCAGTAAAGTCGTCGTCACACAAAGACTAAAGTGTGTCGAACACAAAGCATCATGGGAGTCAGCGACCCCTGCAGAGTCGCTGTAAACTCTTTGTTGTCCAGTTCTCCTCCTCGCACACATCTGTCAACTTTCCTCAACCTGTAAACTCACCGGGCGAGAAACAAACGATGGAGCTACTTGTTGTTTTTCAGACCAGAACTCCTGGTATGAAGGTTTCTGTGTCTTTGCAGCTGCACCAGGGTCACATGGTTGAGTGGGGAGTCGACCCTGGTGTCAGAAGTAGGATGGTCAGGTGAAAAATGATGGCATTTTGATGGTGGTCGCCTCAGTCAGGTGATCACTTCCTAAAGAATGTTCTTCTTCAACTGGTCCCCCCCCTTCCCAGGGTCCAGGAACAAAGGTCGGGTCATTTAAGGTCGAGCGAGGAAAGACATCTGCTAATTGTCCTGATGGTCCGTCCCCCAGACCCCCATCCTCTCAAGACCAGCAGGCGACTGATGCAGCGAGACGACCACATCTGTCACCCGTATTTCTCCCCCAACCCTGGACCCACACACACACACACACCCCCACACACACACACACTCCGGTATGACAGTGTGGTTTTTTTAAGATGCTAAAAAAGTAATCAAAGTTGTCATGTTCAATTCTCACTGAAACACAAAATCATCAGAAAAATGTCACATGACTCAGCAGATGTGAGCAATATTGAACTATAAAAATGAATTAAGATTAAGTTAGATTCAATTATACATTTTTAATTTAACATATATTAGCAGGATTCCAACAGTTATGTGTTAGTTTAGTTGTAAGACGATTGCAATACAAAAACACACATATTTTGACTCATTTTTTAACAATTTAGCTTACAATATTTTAGAAAAAGTTCAATTATAGACCATTAATATTGGATTAAAGATAGTTTTGGAGCGAGACTGAGTAAAATAACACAAGAAAGTTGAATAAGAATCATTTAAACGTCTTGAATTTATTTATATTTCTTGCAGTTCATTAAAAACTGATATTAAGACATAAATTACACATATTAAAAGTTAAAATATATATATAGAGAAATAATAACACAATGATTAAATAACAATAATAAACTAAAAACTGATTTATAATATATCAACAACCGAAAACGTTAACGCACAAATAAATGATTTCTCATCCCAAACTCCGCTTGTTCCATTGATCCTCGTACATGTGTGAACACACACGAACACACTCGTAAACGTGTCTCCTCTTGTCTTTCATGACTTGCACCACTTTCTCTTTGACTTCATCACTTTGCATGACAAGCTTCCTGACAAGCTCCTTCACAATAAAAGACACGTGAAACAGCTGCAGGACAATAAATAACCAGGACACGCGCCCACCCGCCGGGCAGGCTCGTGTCCGTCACGTCACTGGAGGCTTCTGGGTATAAAGCCGCGGGACTCGGTCCGGGTCTCAGTCCGCGCTGGTCCCGGTTCTGAGCTCACTCTCTCCAAAAACATGCTGCAGGACAAACTTCCGTCCAACTTCCGGACTCCGTTTTCCGTGGAGGATATTCTGGATCCTCACAAGTTCAACGGAAGACTCACCTGCGTCCCTGCTGACGTCACGCACACAGGTAAGAGATTTTAGTTTCTCGTCTTCAGTCAAAAATAATGAATATTATTTATGTCTGTTTAAAATATTTGACATATTTGAAGAAATTATGATTTGACTCAATTACATTTAGAATGTTGTGTTTTTTTCTATTTTATTACAAATCATGTTTTTTGTGAAGAGAAAACAAAAGTATTTTTAATTTAATTTAAAAAAAAATGTGTGAGTTAATTCTTGTTTCATTTCTGCCATTAGCTCCGACCGACTCACAGGAAGTGACGTCAGAGCGTCTCGCCTCCGACGAGGATTCCGACGAGGGGGCGGAGCCTCAGAGTGACGACAGCCCGCGGCGGAGGAAGAGGATCCGCACCGCCTTCACCCTCGAGCAGCTCGGCGTGTTGGAGCGCAGCTTCCGGCGCGCCCACTACCTGTCGGTGCTGGAGCGCCACACGCTGGCCGCCGCGCTGCGACTCTCCGAGACGCAGGTGAAGATCTGGTTCCAGAACCGACGCACTAAATGGAAGAAGGAGCGAGCGATGGCGGGCGAGACGGAGGAGGATCAGCGCCTCTGTTTCGTGCCGTCCATCCCCTGCGCTCCACTGTACTGCCACCAGGCGGCGCCACTGAACTTCTTTGCGCCGCCGCTAACGTTCCATCGTCGTTTTTACGTCTGAGGTTTGGACTCGAAAGGGACTCGGAGTAGAACGATGCTGTCAGAAATTATTCGGATCAAACTTTGTTTTGCGTGTTGAAAATGTTATAGTATTTTGTATCTAATTAAATATTTATTTTTAAATAATGAAGTCATTGTCGCAGAATGTTTCTTGTTCGCTTGAAGGCATCACAGGTTTACTTCCAGAACACCCATACATGGGCCATTTTAAGAAGTGGTCCGAGGACTGGTACAGGTACTTACGGCCATACTATGTTACCGGGCTGCACAGAAGGTCAAGATAATATATATATCATTTATGTTTTATTGATTATTTATGTCTGAAATGTGAAAAAAAGGCATTAACTAACATTAGTCTGTGACTCTCGACTCATCGAGACGCTCATTTATTCAAGAATTAAACCCAAAAAGTCAAGATTGTTGAAGCACAAACTTTATGAGTTGTTTTTTTTACAGTTTTATCTCAATTTTTGTCCGAGGAAAAAAAAAACTGACATGAAACACGTCTGCTACGCAAAAAATCTGATTTTGAATGAATAAAAGAATCAGGATTGCAGGCCTTTCCATGGTGTCCCCTGCCTCTCCCCTGAGTAGCTGGGACAGGGAACAGCCCCTCTGACTCTTGCAACAAATCAATGAAACCTCTCTCTCTCACACACACGCACATGCACACACACACACATGCACACACACACACCTCCGTATTCAGATGTTTCTTCTCAAATAACTTTAATCATCAAACAAACATTTAACTGTTCATCTAATAAAAGTGAACATGTTTGAAAGACTGTCAGAGAAACAACAACCAGATGGACCATCTCGCTCTCGCACGCACGCACACACGCACGCACACACACACAGTTTGGCGGCAGAATCTGAGTCACACTTGATGGGAAATGTTTTCGTCTTTACAACACGTGTGAAGCAGAGGGTTTTTCTCAACAACCACAAGAGGGCGCCAGTCCAAACTTGAACATGAGTCAGTTCGTTGCTCTTGAAGTTTGAGGAACATCTTCGAGGTGAGAAGAATAACAAACATGTCTAGTGAAGCTTCCTCGCTCCACACACTTCAGGTCCTCTGTCAGTGATCGTGTTGCATTCACTGACCAGGGCGTTGAGAAGCTAATCATCTTTTTAAGGAACAAAAAAACAGAACAATATAAACAAATGTTTATAAAGTAAAACCATATAATTCAGAAACAAATCATTAAAAAAAATTGAGGACAAAAACTAAAATACTTCACATTCAATAATATTTAGTTGAAAATGTTGATAAAAATCTATTTTTTTACATTTAAAGTCAAACAATTTTGTCAAAAATTAAGAAAAAAAACTCCCTCCTCCTCAGGAATGTGTCACGTGGGGAGACTCCTCCCCCCACTCCCAGACGGGTAAGGGGAACAGGGGATAAAGGGGGAGACATGAGGAGGAGGAGACACTCGCTCTCTCTTGTCTGCTTCATGTTCATTTCCAGAAGGTTCTGGTGAAGCTGCAACATGAGGACCCAAGTTCTGCTGCTGCTGGTCTCGGGTCTCTGCTGCGTCCAGGTCTGTGCCCGGGAGGCCCCGGTGGGGGACCCAGGTGGGGTCCAGGCGGCGGCGGTGGAGGAGAAGAAGGAGGAGATGATGTCAGACGAGCCGGTGGAAGAGGTGAAGGTGGAGAAGAAGAAGAAGAAGACACCTGAGGAGGTGGAGGCAGGTGAGTTCGGGTCCAACACCAGGACTGGTTTCTTCAGCGAGTCTTACAGATGTTCCTCCTGATGTTGTCCAAGACTCCAGAGTCTCTGGAGGGTCAGAGATGATGTTGCACAGCTCCAGGAGACCCTGGTTTTGATTTTGGTTTTTAAAAGCAGGAATGTTTTTCTTGATCTGATCAGGGAAGGATCTGGAGTTGAGCTCAGAAACATGTGTGTATCAGTGAAGTGTAATGAGTTGTGATGAACCAGAGCAGGAGATGAAACCATCTGACAAACTTCTCACTTGGTTTTCTGGATCTCCTGTTGTGTTCTCAGTTTTATCTTGCCCTTTAAAGTATATACTTTATTGAATATTGTTTTGATTGTTTAAGCGCTTTGTGACCCTGGTCTGGAAAAGCGCTCTATAAATACAAATGACTTACTTACTTATGAACACTGAAGGAAGAAAGAATAGACACTTTAAGACAGTTTTATCAACATTGAAAATCAGAAGACGTTGCTGATGCTGTAACGGTGAGAACATAAATAGTGAAAGAAGACGACGGGGGTAAAAAATAATATAACATTTGAAATAAAAGCCTGTTTCAGTGAATGAGGACCACGGAGACTTGTTTTTTTTTAAATATATATTTATTAATTTTGACATTAAATAACATAAACCACATCAATAAATGTGAAAGTGATTGAAACAAGATTCAAAATCTCAAAATAAAAAAAGGAAAGACACAAATAATATAAAAAGACTAATCAAAAATGAAAAAGTTTGTCCAGCACATTAGATTTGCTGAAGCTGTGCTGTCGCTGGTGCGCCCCCTGCTGGTTCGCTTCAGCCAGCTTTTGGCTCCAAAAGACGTCAGTTTGTCTCCACAACAAACTTTCCGCTGCAGCAGCAGTTTTTTTCCGACGCCACTCGCTCTACTCGGTTACATAAACCTGCTGAGTCCGCAAACACGATGGGATCATGGGCTCCGGGTCTGGGCCCCCGTCTGTGGTGGAACCAGCATCTCCCACGCCAGACTCTTCTGGAATCATGTGTCACTGATGTCTCCCGGGTCTTTTGGGGGGAGGACCACGTGGATCCATGTCAGGTCTAGACTTGTGTGCGTTGGGGTTGTTGTGGTCGGGATGCGTCTCCGAGGCTCTAGTCCTGACCCCGGTGTTAATGAAAGACCCGGGTTTGGGGGTTCCGGCTGGCTGCGGACCTCCAGGACAGTCTCCCACACTGACCCTGATGTTTATCTTGAGGCTTCCTTCTCATCTTCTTCAATCACTGCCAGATGACCTGAGGGTGGGGAGACAACGCCCCCGGCAGGCCTGGACATCCTGGTCCCAGAGTCACTCTATGGGTTCTGACCGGACTCTAGTCGAGGGTAGTCAAGTGGTCGAGTCACTTCCTCTCGTGGACAGCGTCTGAAGATTTGAGACATTTGTGTGGTGATGAGGAAGAGCTGGTTGGTGCTAACGAAGGTGTTTATTTTAACCATAAGGTTCATGATGACCAGCACTAGTAAGATGGACAAACAAAGGTAAATACCGACGTGAACTTACGGTATTTTCTGTACTGGTTACAGAAAATACAATCATTCATAATTATTTTTTTTTAAGTCAACACTTTTCAAGTGTCTACTAATAGACACACAGTTGTGAGTCCATCTAATGTGTACACACACCTCCACGTTTTGTTTGAAAGGTGGATGTTCCTCAGTTTTCGAAACATTTGTATAAACAAATTCCATTATTTTGTGGAAGCGACCCAAATACTTCGGTAGTACCGAGTATTGAAACAACACAGTAGAACCTCAGATGTCACTTGTTAGCAAGTGTTATTTTGCTCTGGAAACTATTTTTTTCTGTTGGAAAACAGCTTGGAGTTGAACTTTAGGTCTGTGGATCAGAATCTACTGATGGTTCCTCGATCCATGACCAGCCCTAGTGACTAATACACAACAATTTTGTGCAGATTTCAACATCGTGCTACGAATAAAAGTCTTTCTGTTTGATGATAATAAAAGTGTCACAGGTGTCAGTGAACTTTTAGACTCTATGTGAAGTTCAGGTCTAACAGAGGGTCTCTGTCCTCTCTCTCTCTCCAGCGAAGGCCCGCAAGGCGGCAGAGAAGGAGGCCAAGGCCAAGAAGCAGAAGACCCCCAAACCCACCAAGAAACCCAAAGCCCCGAAACCCACCAAGAAACCCAAAGCTCCGAAGCCCTCCAAGAAACCCAAACAGCCCAAACCCACCAAGAGGTCAGAGACCACCACCGTGCTGCCAGACACCGCCAGACCCACCCAGCCCCCGCAGACCAGAGTGGTGACCGAGTGGGACTGGGACTCAAGTGCGTAGGTCCTGATGATGTGAACAAGTCCAGTCCTGTTGGGGTTAAGGCCAGTTGATGTGTATCAAAACTGACACCCATACCCTAGTCTCTCACACTGCTGGGTCTAGTCACTCCTATAGTCCAGGGCTTCCAAAGCTTCACCATGCCAAGGCCCCTGTTATACTATAGCTTGGGACCCCCTTTGCATATATGGCAAATTATTTTTAACCCTGTTGTCTCTGGGTCAAGGTGAACGACCTGCACCACTGCATATGTATTTCTGGACGCCAGGGAGGTTGTTCACCTTGACCCGGAGACAACACAAGGGATACCACAAACACATTTGTTTTTCAGGCCTTTGGTCACCTTGACCCACAGACAACACAAGGGATACCACAAAAACATTTGTTTTTTCAGCCCTTCTTGTCACCTTGACCCAGAGACAACACAAGGGATACCACAAACACATTTGTTTTTTCAGCCCTTCCTGTCACCATGACCCAGAGACAACACAAGGGATACCACAAACATATTTGTTTTTTCGGGCCTTCGTGTCCCCTTGACCCAGAGACAACACAAGGGATACCACAAACACATTTGTTTTTGGGCCTTCGTGTCATTTTGACCCAGAGACAACACAAGGGATACCACAAACACATTTGTTTTCAGGCCTTCATGTCACCATGACCCAGAGACAACACAAGGGATACCACAAACACATTTGTTTTTTCAGGCCTTCGTGTCACCTTGACCCAGGGACAACACAAGGGATACCACAAACACATTTGTTTTCAGGCCTTCATGTCACCATGACCCAGAGACAACACAAGGGATACCACAAACACATTTGTTTTTTCAGGCCTTCCTGTCACCATGACCAAGAGACAACACAAGGGATACCACAAACACATTAGTTTTTTGGGCCTTCCTGTCACCATGACCTATAGACAACACAAGGGATACCACAAACACATTTGTTTTTTCGGGCCTTCCTGTCACCATGACCTATAGACAACACAACGGATACCACAAACACATTTGTTTTTTCGAGCCTTCATGTCAGCTTGACCTTCAGACAATACAAGGGTTAAGCATTTGGGGCAATTGTAACCATTTTTCTGTTTACTTAATGGGATGACAGAGTATCTTTTGAGATTGTGCGTCCACAAGTCCAAGACCCAGTCGTGACGCCCCTGAAACCTCTTCTCAGTCTTCCGGCCGGTGACCCCACACAGACGTATGGAGGAGGCGGAGCCGGTGACGTGGGTGGAGCCTGTGGAGCCGGACCTGGGTGAGAAGAGTCCCAGAACCAATCACACGTTGTGGGTTCAGGTCAGCACCTAAGGTCACTTTGTCGCTCTCAGTCCGCAGGAAGGTCACGCCCACTCCTGAGGTCATCATGATGGTACCAGGTGAGAGGAGCCGACCCTAGTGCTTCAGTAGACCAGATGAGACAGGTGGTCATAATGTTTTGGCTGGTACTCTCAAACTCACTCCTCAGAGGAAGAGTCGCTGCCGCCGCCCGTGGTGCCCTGGTACGAGGAGTACGACTACGCCGACCGTGAGTCAATGAGCTGTCAATCATGTCTGCCGATCACGTCGTCATGGTAACGGTGATGCCTTCATATCTCAGTGGCCGCCAAGAAGCAGGAGGAGGAGGAGGAGCGAGCGCGGAAGGAGAAGGTGGAGAAAGGTGGACTCTTTGTTTTCTTCTTGAGATATAAGGATAGAAATGTTGTGATGCTTATTGTTTAGTATTATATTATAATATATGTATGTGAATGTAAATATATATTTATACTTGTATTTAAGTAACAAGAAACTAAATCCAAGATATTATAAGTGTATTTATGCCTGTGACCTTATACTTAAGCTTAAAAATGTTAATTTATTGTTTTTTTTATTTAATGTACTTTTTTGACAGGAATCATTATATAAAGATGGAAACATATACTGTAAATGTGATATAAATAGGCTAATACATTTATTTTATAAATTTATAATTTTAATAACAAAATGGTAAAAAAAAAAAAAAAGTGTTATAAGAATATATATTTTTTTTATTTTTGGGGGGATTTAAGTGTTCTTTTGTTTATGATGATAACACATATGAGCATGTGTTGAATATGTCGAATATAATTTTAACATGCAATCAAAACATCATCAACAATCGCAAATACTAATGTTAGCTGTGTGTATGCTAATGCTAGCTGTGTGTACACCAATGCTAGCTGTGTATATACTAATGCTAGCTGTGTGTATGCTAATGCTGGATGTGTATACTAATGCTAGCGGTGTATGCTAATGATAGATGTATTTACTAATGCTAGCTGTGTATATACTAATGCTAGCTGTGTGTATGCTAATGCTGGATGTGTATACTAATGCTAGCGGTGTATTCTAATGATATAGGTATATACTAATGCTAGCTGTGTGTATACTAATGCTAGCTGTGTGTATGCTAATGCTGGATGTGTATACTAATGCTAGCGGTGTATGCTAATGATAGATGTATTTACTAATGCTAGCTGTGTATAAACTAATGCTAGCTGTGTGTATGCTAATGCTAGATGTGTATACTAATGCTAGCGGTGTATTCTAATGATAGATGTATATACTAATGCTAGCTGTGTGTACACTAATGCTAGCTGTGTTTACACTAATGTTAGCTGTGTTTACACTAATGTTAGCTTTGTGTATAATAATGCTAACTGTGTGTATATTAATTCTAGACATGTGTATGCTAATGATAGCTGTATGTACGCTAATGCTAGATGTGTGTATACTAATGCTAGCTGTGTGTACGCTAATGCTAGCTACCAATCCTCATCCCCAGCAGGTTTTACTTTGTTCATGTCTGATTATATTGTGAATTTTCTCTAAATAATGAAGCTTTTAATCAAAAGCTGTGAATGAAATCAAGTTCATGTCATAAGCATAATAACTTCTGAAAGAGTGTAAGGTATCGTAGTGGAAAATATTGGAGTGACTGAGTCAGTGCTTCCTCCTCCAGTCCATTGGCAGGAAGTGCAAATCTTTTAGTAAGAGCAGATGTTTTGATGTTACTTTTTTACAACTGTTTGGTTTTAACTCACTGATCTCATTGTCTTTAATAGTCATGCTGGGATACATCCCATCCTCTTTTTCAACCCAATATGAAGCGTCAAAATAGTTGATCCGACCTTCAGTCGGTTCAACTCAATCACCCCTAAATCCACAGATACTCATGAAAATAATTCAGCCGTTATAAGTTTTCACGCCTTCTTTCTCAAATGTTTCTCATCTGTTTCTTATCTTTTCGTCCGAGTCGACATCTGAGAACAAAATAATAAAAACAATAACCCACAATATTGATTCGCTAAAAAGTTGTTGATAATAATGGTCAAATAGTCATATTGGGTTTGGATCAGAACTGGGTCGCGAGGTAGAAGCGCTGTTTATGAGGAATGTGGAAACATGAAGCAACATCTGGAAACACTTTGTGTGTGTTCGTGTGATTGTGTGTGTGTGTTTGTGTGTGTGTGTGTGTGTGTGTGTGTGTGTGTGTGTGTGTGTGTGTGTGTGTGTGTGTGTGTGTGTGTGTGTGTGTGTGTGTGTCTCCTCAGCTGAGCGTCTGAGGAAGAAGTGGGAGGAAGAGGAAGAGGAGCGGCTGAAGCAGATCCTGCCTCCCCCGGAGCCCAAGAGTGAGACGTCCTCCTGTCTGTCCTCTTCTCTTCAGACTGTGTCCACCTGGTCCCGCCGCAGCTCTTGTCCTGGACTGCAGTGGTCAGTGGCCACCAGAATGTTGTGCACAGGCAAAAGTTTTGAATATTAAAAAAAAAAATACATGACCATCCTCTCGGGAGGTCAAAATCCACTTTGGGGGCCCCTCGTTATGTCACTTGGGGGCGAGTTCCCAGTGACTCTCAGGTGACCGCTCGCTACTGACCCAGTAAGAGCTGCGGTCATGACCATACGGATGGACAGGTGGTCGTAATGTAATGGCCGAAATGCTCTTCTGTTCCCCGTTCAGAGTGTCCTCCTCTGGGTCTGGAGTCCCACAGGGTGGAGAACGACCAGTTGCTGGTGTCCTCGCAGTCTCATCACGGGTTCTCGGCTCAGAGGGCGAGACTCAACATGCAGGTACTCTCACGGGTGAGGCTTCGGCCTCGGCCTGTGTTGACCCCCTTTGTGTCCTCTTCAAGGGGTCCCCCAACGAGGAGGACACGTACGGGGGCGCCTGGTGCGCCGAGCCCGAGGAGAGCGCCCACTGGTTGGAGGTGGACGCCCGGCGAGAGGTGGAGTTCTCCGGGGTCATCACTCAGGGCCGCAACTCTGAAACGCTGTAAGTGGAGCATGTGACTCCGGCCAGCTGCGGTAACTACTTCCTGTTTCCTTTCCAGTGAGGACTTTGTGTCGTCCTACTATGTAGCGTTCAGTAACGACAGTCGAGACTGGACGGTCCTGCACGACGGATATGAAGAGTGGGTGAGTCGAGGATCAACGGGAGCCACAACTTTTTTATTGACTCATACATGACTCAAAACAACTTCCTGTCATTTCTCAAGTTCATCTTAAAATGTAGATTTAACTTCCGGTAGTACGGGGTCTAAAGTCAGTGGAGAGTCAAAATGGTGGATCGGAGTGTCAGAATCTTACATTTATTTAACGTGGAAGTATGAAAAAGAAACACTTGTGCTGTGTCTCAAATCGCATACTTCTCTTAGTATACTAGAAGTTAGTATGCATCAGGATAGTGTACATACTAACTAGTACGCAAATTCTCCACAGATAGTATGTCTCAAATCAAACACTGCTGCTACGCACTAACAGGAAATGACGCGACAGCTTCTTCTTAGACTTCTATTTAACGGTGGTTGCAACCAGCTGTTTGAACGCTATCGCCACCTGCTGGCAGCACGTTTTGCAAGTTTGGAAAAAAGAAATAAAGAAAAATATGAGAATCGAAATATTCGTGAGATATTTAAGCTGGTATCAGCACCGAAGCAACTCATCCTACTATTGCTGCTGAAAATACACCTGTAAGTATATGAATATATATGCATATTATATATACATATATATATATATATATTATATATAACACGTAACTTCCGTTTACAACGTCACTAAGGCGGCCGTTTAGGGTAGATAGTGTCCATCGAACCATACTCAGTTTTGTGGGCGTTTTAGTACGACAATATAGTGTGCATGGCGCATTAAATTTCACATACTAAGAATTGAGACGCACTAACGCACTAAAAATACTAACTTTGATTAATTTTGATTTGAGACACAGCATTGGACTTATGTTATTGGAACATCATATATATTAAAAAAATGAAACTAACAACATCATCAATGACAATAAAAAGTATTTTCATGTTTGCACTATTATCCAGAAATGGTTTGTTAGCTGATGTGAGCTAATGCTAGTTTCTATTCCCTTTAATGCAACTTTTAAACTCATTTATTCATTGTGTTAGAATCGAGCAAATATCGGCTTTTCAGTCAACTGACAGTTTTGTTACCGGATGAGTTTCTGTTCATCAAGCTTTGTTTTCCGCTCTAGCTAGCATGAGCTAACAAACACTGAGCCAGTTGAAATGTTACTGGATGAAAGTTTAACACGTGAAGCTAAAATATCACTTTCTCTGCAGTTGTTTTACGGGAATGTCGACAAAGACACGCCGGTGATGAACCAGTTTTCCTGGCCGGTCGTGGCTCGATACATCCGCATCCTCCCTCAGAGCTGGAACGGCAGCTTGTGCCTGCGAGCCGAGATCCTGGCGTGTCAACTGCCGAGTGGGTCTCATGCATCATTTTCAGGACCTGTTATGGCTGGACCCAACAGGGACACTCTCTAGGTCGGTGTCCGTTTAACCGTCCGTCTCCTTTCAGACAGCCACCACAGCGAGAACGAGGTCACCCCGACGGACGAGCTCGACTTCCGCCACCACAACTACAAAGACATGAGACAGGTCGTTCACTCGCCGACCTTGACCCGCGCACCGTCGTTGTTGACATGGTTGTCGTGTTCTCCAGATGATGAAGGTGATCAACGAAGAGTGTCCGAACATCACGAGGATCTACAACATCGGCAAGAGTTCGCAGGGCCTGAAGATTTACGCCATGGAAATTTCCGACAACCCCGGGGAGCACGAGATGGGTACGGTTCGGCATCGGGGGGTCCGTCCACATTAGTTGCTGACGTCAAACCTTTTTCAAGGGGAACCGGAGTTCCGGTACACAGCTGGTCTTCACGGCAACGAGGCACTGGGTCGAGAACTACTTCTGCTCCTGATGCAGTTTATGTGCAAAGAATACAATGACGAAAACCCGAGGGTGCGGCGTCTGGTTGAGGGAGTCCGGATCCACCTGGTGCCATCACTGAACCCGGACGCCTACGAACTGGCCTATGAAATGGTGAATGACCTCAAGATACTTAGCTACATTAGCATTGAGCAACAACTCGGGTGCTGATGGAACTGGTCCTGCAGGGTTCTGAGATGGGGAACTGGGCCCTCGGTCACTGGACAGAAGAAGGTTACGACCTCTTCCAGAACTTCCCGGACCTCAACAGTCTCCTGTGGGGAGCTGAGGACCGTGGTTGGGTTCCACGGATGTTCCCCAATCATCACATCCCTTTGCCAGAGAACGCCCTCAATGGATCTGTGAGTCAGAATCTTCAACGAAGTCCTGAACTCCCAGATCCCAAACTTGTTTCCCTGTTCTTATAGATCGCTGTGGAGACCAGAGCCATTGTCTCCTGGATGGAGAAAACCCCTTTTGTTCTGGGGGCAAACCTGCAGGGAGGAGAAAAGCTGGTGGCGTATCCCTTCGACATGCAGCGCCCCCCGCCTTCTGTAAGATCTTTAGAGCGTGTGGTCCGAGAAATGGTGGCTTCACAGACGTGTCTCTCCCTAAAGTCTACAGAAAGGCAACACTCGAGGACCAACGACGACATGAACGAAGAGACGTGGGCTCGCATCCAGCGGCAGAACGACGGGGCGTTGAGGGAGACTCCGGACGACGCGATGTTCCGTTGGCTCGCCATGTCGTACGCACACAGTCACCTGACCATGACGGAAACGTACCGAGGATCCTGCCACGGCGACGATGTCACCGGCGGGCAGGCGATCACCAACAGGGCGGCTTGGAAACCCGTGGTGGGAAGTAAGTCCGGTAGAAGGGGTTTGACCAAAATTATAGTTTTGTGCTTCATGATATGAAGACGACGATCAAAAATGTAACAACGTAGACGATGTGCTCAACTCTTAGATTACAGTCTGTAGTGCCATTGTCAGTTGTTGGTCAAGTATCCCTCACGAAGATGGATTTTCCTTTTTCTTTCCCCGCAGGCATGAACGACTTCAGCTACCTTCACACGAACTGCTTTGAGCTCTCCGTCTTCCTGGGCTGCGACAAGTTTCCACACGAAAGTGAACTTCCTCTGGAGTGGGAGAACAACCGGGAGTCCCTGCTGTCCTTCATGGAACAGGTGAGGGTCCATGGTTCAAGGTTTGGACATTCTCCACGACCGACTCTTTGGTCAGGTATCCGTGGAGCCGACAAAAAACTCCAGTCCGGGCCCTGAACTCCTGTCTCCTCAGGTGAATCGAGGCATCAAGGGAGTGGTAAGAGACGTGGAGGGGAACCAGCTGGGAAACGCCACCATCTCAGTGGAAGGAATAAGACACGACGTTAAAACAGGTGCGTCAAGACGCCGACCAAATCAACGCAGTTTGAACGTGTCCGGTTTATTGTGTCTCAAAGCGTTCATATAACAACCTTGGGCGACTCACTCATGTGGTAGACCATGTGCAACGGAACACCTCTGTGCTACTCTAGGGGGCGTCGGAGAGCGGGCTCTGGAATTTGACTAATGCTGTGTCTCAAATCGCATACTTCTCTTAGTATACTAGAAGTTAGTATGCATCAGGATAGTGTACGTACTAGTAACAAATTCTCCACAGATAGTATGTCTCAAATCAAACTCTGCTGCTACACACTAACAGGAAATGACGCGACAGCTTCTTCTTCTTCTTCTATTTAACGATGTTTCAACCAGCTGTTTGAACGCTATCGCCACCTGCTGGCAGCAAGTTTGGAAAAATAAATTAAGAAAAAATATGAGAATCGAAATATTGGCGAGATATTTAAGCTGGTATCAGCAGCGAAGACGTGTTTATCCTCCTACTGCTGCGGAAAATGCACCTGTAAGTATATGAATATATATGCATTTATATATGACGTAACTTCCGTTTAAAACGTCACTAAGATGGCGGCTGTTTAGGGTAGATAGTGTCCATCGAACCATACTCAGTTTTGTGGGTGTGTTAGTACGCTAATTTAGTGTGCATGGCGCACTAAATTTCGGATACTAAGAATTGAGACGCACTAACGCACTAAAAATACTAACTTTGAGTACGCTAGTATGCAATTTGAGACACAGCATACATTTTTCATCTGATCATAGCCCCGGGCGGAGACTACTGGCGTCTGCTGAATCCAGGCGAGTACAGGGTGACGGCCAGAGCCGACGGCTACACGCCGCAGACCCGCCTGTGTCTGGTGGGCTACGACTCCGGCGCCAGCACCTGCAGCTTCACGTTGGCTAAATCCAACTGGGACCGAATCCGGCAGATCATGGCGACCAACGGCAAGCGGCCAATCCGGCTGGTCCCCAAGAGCGTCGTCAGGACGACCACGCTGCCGCCGGTAACCATCACGACGCTCGACGCCCACGCGGTGGCCCAGAGGGCGGAGAGACTGCGCCGGCTGCGGATCCTGCGGCTGCGCAGGCTGAGGCTACAGAGGATGCGCGCCGGGTTCACGACCACACCCGTCGCGACCACGACGATGCAAACAACGACGACGACGACACAACCTACGACACAAGCTACGACAATATTGCAAAGCACCACATCCTGGTACGACTCCTGGTTTCCTGTGGAACTGTGGTCGACGGAGAACCCGTTCGACAGCGACTTTGACTCGCTGCCCACACAGGACTACACCTTCGAGCTCAGCATCGACTGAGTTTTCGTCGCTGCTGAGCAGAGAAACACTTTAAAGTCTAAAAGAATATCCATTTTTGTCCATTTTCATTTCAAGTAATATTGTTTTTTTTAGAGAAAGTTCACAACTACAAGTCCATTATTTGATATAAAACTACAATAAAAAAAAGATTCTTGGAAATGATTGTTTTTTTTAATGTCAGTTCAAGTTTCAAACCAATGAGCCCGAGCTGGGGTGTAAGGCTGGATCAGATCAGTGATGTAAGGAGGAGTCTGACCATGAATAGATCTGAAAGTAAGAACCAGAATTTTAAAGTTGATCCTGAAAGAAACTGGAAGCCAGAGAAGAGTTTTAAGGATCAGAGAAATGTGAGTTCTTCTACTGGAGCAGGTCAGAATTCTGGAGTTTTGAATCAACTGTAGGCGAGACAGATCCTTCTTGTTAAGACATGAAAACAAACTGTTACAATAGTCCAGGTGAGACACAAACGCATGAAGTTTAGAGATTTTTCTGGTCAGTTTTCTGCAGTTTTGAACTAAAGACATGTCTTTATCAAATACAACACCCAGGTTTCTCAGGCTCAGTTTGACAGATTTCAGATTGACACAAGTCACCCAAGTACTGACTCAACCCTGGAACCTTATCATCAGGAGCAATAACCAAAAGTTCAGTTTTGTCCACATTTAGCTGCAAAGTGTTTTCACTCAGCCATTGTTTGATTTCTAGAAAACAATTGACTAAGCTGTTCAGCCTCTGGGGATCAAAAGAGCAGTAGAGCTGGATGTCATCAGCAAAAATGTGATAAGAAACATCAGGAAATCTCTTGAATGATTTTACCGAGGGGAATCAAGTACAGCAAAAACAATAAAGGACCCATAACAGAACCTTGAGGGACTCCACACAACAGATCTGCCGATTCAGAATTAGCCGACACGTCAGATGCTACAATACTAATAGAAACAAACAATTATATAAGATCAACATGCCGTTACGACCCAAGGTCTTTTGCAGCATTTAAGCTACTTTCTTCTAACTAAACCACCTTAAATTCCCCATTATTTAGTAATATTACATCGTCAGAGATGGAGGTGAGGACATCAGTCTTATAAATCGTGTAAATTGACTTATAAAAAAAGCCGGTTTTCTTTTGCCAGAGTACGTCATGACACTTCAAATCTCTGCCTAACTGCATACTGACGGCAGACAAAATAACCAAACTTGTTTACAATGAAAAGATATTTAATCGTTTACATTTATACAAAGACAGTTGTTGAAGTCATGTGAAAAGTCCCGGTCCAGCATCCGTCGTTGAAGTTGTCGACTCTCGTGTCGTTTAGCTTACGACTTGCCACGTTTACTGGCTTTTCCTTTCGAGTATTTGAAACTCTTGAGCGGGTTTTTTCCTGAAATACTTTTCTGCAGAGAGAAAATGATGTCAGTGCAAGAGTTTAATGAGAAAACACATGACGGCACAAATATGGAAACAACCCAAGAAAACACTTGGGCCTCTTCCTGTACAGACAGGAAATGGTCTTGGACGTGTTTTTATCTCAACCTTAACCCAGCAGCACCCTCTTGTGGCTCTGGGTGTAACCGCAAGAAATAAATTAAGAATTTCAAAAATGTTTTTTTATTTTAATTTACGGTTTTTGACACAAAGGTTACGTTATGTAAATCATTTACCAACTAAGCTGCTTCTGTGACCGTTTCCTGGAGTAACACACACACACACACTTCTATACAAGTCAACATCGGCTCTGACCTTGAATGTCGGTTGGCCAGTGACTCCGAGTTTCTTCTTCTTCTTGTTCCGCCGTCGCAGCAGCGGGTTCACCATCGACTTGAGCGTCTCTGGAACTGAAGTGTCGGACGTTAGTTTCTGTGACTTTTTATTCCGTCTATCGTCAAGTTTCTTTAAAGGAAACTTCTTCCGTTCAGTTTAAGCACCATAGCAACCGTTCATCACACATGTGAACACTTTTACAAAACACTCTTTGCTCGTCTCAACGTCATCGACTCACTCAGGTAGTCGGGGACGTTCCTCAGGTGAGGCTTGATCACGGCGGGGTGAAGATCTTTGTCGTGTCTCAGCAGCTGCAGGTCTCTGGGGTTGTCCTCGAAGTACGTCTGAGTGACAGCGGGAGCGTCCAGTAAACTCTCAAGTCAAGCCCCGCCCACAACAGGTGACTCACCTTCAGCTTCTCCGAGTTCAGCAGCTCCTCCTTGATCTCCTTCAGACGGGCCTCCTTTACCGCCTGCTTGGTCACTGAACGCATCGCGTCCTTCAAACACACACACACAGTTGTGGATTAACCTGTCGCAACAACAGAATGGAACCCAGCATGCTTCAAAACATTGGCTCTTGCGCCCCCTATAGGTCACTGTGGGCTATGATTTTTCTTTTCTTTCACCATCACTATAAATATATTTTAAATTCAATATTTTACATTTCTGATGAAAGAAAATTTAGTATTTATCATTTAAAATGAATGAATAAACATTTCTTACATCATATTGAAATGCTGTCATAATAATTTGTTGAATTGGCAGTTGTAGTCATTTTATAATACAGTAAAACAAACATTTTATTTGAGTTCAAGTAAACAGATACAAATGTAAACATGTATTTATTATCAAATATAAGTCATTTTCTAAATATTTTTTTTTTGATAACAACCTTTTACTTTTGTGTTCTCTGAGGGTTCATCCGCTCTAATAACTATTGAATCAACAATTCTTTAGTCCAAGTTTTCACATTGGCAGGAAGTGAACCCTGACCTCAGTGACCTTGGCGACCCGTTGAACTCACCCTGCAGCGATACCTGAACCCTTCGATCTCCTCCATCTTGAACTTGTACGGTTGGAGCGGAGAGTCGCCGTGAGCTGGAACGCAAACGTATCGTCAGTGATGGAGACACCCTTAAATCGTTTTGATTACGTTTATTGTGTAAACTTTTATTTAGCTAGACACAAAAACCAACTCAACGATCAGCTGTCAATCATCCGGTCTTCTGGTCGACCCTGACAACAAACTAAAGCAGCAGAAGTGCAAACATGCTAACTGCTTCCTACTACTGAGGCGCTACTCAAAAGTGTCATTGCCGTCACATGGTGACTCACTGAACACTAGGAGAGTAGTAAAATGATTAAAATTAAAATATATATACATTTTTCCTTCTTTGTTTGGCTTAATCATGTTCTTCCAGGGTTTATTTTTCAATTAATAGTTTATAAATACATTTTATTTTTTGTTTATAATTAACACAGATATTTAAACCACTCGTGTTCGTCGGCAACTTGGAACAGTTTTGTGTTGCATTTAATCTTCCAGCCACTAGATGGCAGCAGTCACTACATCTTCTGCATCTAAAGAAACAATGAAATCCTGGTGATGACTGAGGACAAGAGGATACAGTCGACTCCAGGAGCGTTTAAAGCTGATGTTTGGACACATATTGGTTTCAAAACAGTAACGACTTCGTCAAGTCATGTGGTCTGTAAATTATGCAACACCGGAGTCAAGTACTCGACAATACTACAAATATATCCTTGTCACTACAGTATAGCAATAGATTATATCTACACGCTACCGTGATACGTATCGTGTCGGCAGATTCCTGCCAATACAAACCCCTAGTAAAGACTGTGCCGTCATTATTTTGCCAGTGAAGCGAACGTCAGACAAAAAACAAGAAAACGGAAATAATTGGCATAAAAACATTTTAAAGAAGGAGGTTCTCGTCGGGTCTCACCTCCGATCAGCGCCTCCTCCACGTTCACTAGCAGCTGCTCCTCCGTGGGAGACACAAATGAAAGTGCGGTGCCTTGCTTGTCGGCTCTGGCCGTCCTGCAGGAGCAAAAGAGTCGTGGTCAGTTCAGCCCTCGTACCGACAACCTTGCAGTGGCCCTGCACCTCACCTGCCTGCTCGATGGATGTACGAGTCCACAGTGTTGGGAAAATCAAAGTTGATGACGTTAGACACGTTCTGGAAGTCGACACCTCGCGACACCCCGAATTCCTTGTCTTTAGATCTGGAACACAAAACCATTGAGTGTGGGAAACACTGGAATCAACGTGGCTCTTGAATGCAGCACAGACACTCACTTTTCCCCTTTGCTGTCGGTTTTCTTCTTCTTCTTCTTTTTGCCAGGGTCAGCAGAGGTCGCGGGGTCGGGCAAATCGAGCTCGTCGGTAGCGATGACGTAATCATAGAATCCCTGGTTGAACTGTGTGATGATGTGACTCCTGGTGGACGAGAAGAGAAGCGCATGTGGAATTGTTTCAATGTGCAGAGCGAGCGTTTCTTGTTCCAAAACATTTAAATCTGAACTTTTCTAACATCATACGAGTGTTTGATTTGTCAAATGTGTTAACTTGATAAGATTAGGAAGACTAAAAAAAACATGAATAATGTGATGAGTGAGTTGATGATGAAGTTGAACTTTCTCAGAATCTGAAACTTGTAACACAACATATGAATTTTCACATATTTAAAAACTTTCACTCCTGAACTTATATTATTCACTTGTCAGTGTCCAAATATTTGTATCTGCTGTGGTACGACTTTGATCATTCCTGAATTGAAGGTAAAATCTCAATATTAATAAATATTACAGTAATATAGTAAAGTAAAGTACTAAATAGTATTACTAAATATTACTTGATAGTTTTAAGTGAGACTCAAACATGTGAAACAACACTGAACAACTCTTATAACTTAAATAGACTCACTTTTCAACTCAATAAAAATCACAACTCACTCCACATTTTGTGTCTTTTTGGTCAATTAAGAGACATTTTAGCAGCTTTAGTTTTGTTAAGAACATTCAGTCTCCTCGCTCCTGCGTCCTCCCTACCGTTTGTCAACAGGGGGCGCTCTATAGCAGTGAGAATCACTGGATTGAACAAGACACATGTCGTATAGAAAAACAATCATGGCTTTACTTGCAACGACCACGTTTCGACCACATTTCTCGATCTAAGCTGCTCACATGAAACCACTTTGAACCATCGTCATTGGTCTCACTGGACTCACCTGGACTGGACGGGCAGCTCCGAGTTGAGCACGCAGGCCGGGACGCTGAACTGCTCCAGGAAGAGTTTGAGGCGATAACATCGCTCCAAGTCGCGGACGAACACGAGCGTCTTTCCCTGCACCAGCCGCAGCTTGAGCAGCGTGTAGATCAGCAGGAACTTGTCCTCCTCCGTGCAGCGCAGGCTGAACTGCTGCAGCTGAGTGCTGTCGGGCAGCTGCGAGCCCTGCAGCTTCAGGGTCACCTGAAAAATAACAAACAACAGTTACAATTCCGTCACCAGGTGGCGCTGTCGCTCCGACGTACCGGGTTGTGCAGAAGCAGCTCCTTCAGCGCCTGAACGTCTTCGCTGAACGTGGCCGACATCACGAACGACTGGTAGATTTTGGGGAGATGACTGTGGACCACATGAGGAGAGAGACTGTTAGACCTCAACAGAACCTGTCAATCATCATTATCCTTCCATCATCACCACCAACCAGAGAAGGTTCTTCAGGTCTGCCTCGAAACCAAAGGAGAAGAGCAGGTCAGCCTCATCCACCACCAGGGTCTCCAGAGACGAGTTCAGGACCAGGTTGTGGGCGGTCAGATGGGCCAGGACCCGGGACGGCGTCCCCACAATCACGTCTGGTTTCTCCATCAGGATGGGCCTGTCAATCAAACACACCGCATTGTATAAACATTAGGGATGTGTATTAGCAAGAGCCTGTCGATACGATGCGTATAACGATACAGGGTCAACGATACGATATATTTCGATACTGTAGTAACAAGGATCTATTAGTGGTATTTGTCGAGTACTTGACTCTCGTGTTGCACAAATATTGTATCATTTTATATAATTTATTGAAATATAAGCTATGAAATAACTATGATAAAAATTAAATGAGAGTTGAAATAATAAAAAGAATATATATTTTTCTATCGATTCAGTGACGTTTAATATTGAAACACCTAAATATTAATAAAAAATTATATTATAAAAAAAAGATCTTCTTTTCCGATGCCCTCAGAAACATGTTGGATTCGTTGTTGGTGGACCACTGACCTCTGCGCCGACAGGTCGGCTTTAGCGGTGATGTCTGCCACACGCACGTCCCTGGAGCAGTAGGCGGTCAGCTGCCTTATCATGGTCTGGACCTGCTGCCCCAGTTCTTTGGTCGGGACCAGGACCAGAGCCCGCACATCCTGCTCTCGTACCGTCTAGACGTGACACACAGTCGATCAGTTCCGACACGACACAACACAAAAAAAAACAACATCACCCGTGACTCGTGTGACCTGCAGGTCTCACCTGTTTGGAGTCCAGGATCCGCTGGATCAAAGGGATGGCGTACGCGGCCGTCTTCCCAGATCCAGTTCGAGCTCTGGCCAGCAGGTCTTTCCCCTCCAGAGCCAGAGGGATGGCCTTCTCCTGGATCAGGGTCGGCTGGGACCAGCCAAGGTCCGCGACCGCCTGACGTGAATCAAATGGGAAATGACGTCATGTGTATTTATTTTTAAGGTCCTACTTTGTTTACTTTTATGGCAACAATGGCTGTTACGCCAACACTTCTTCACTTAGTTTATAACCACCGAAGTTGTTAAAGGTAAACTGATAATCATGAGGAAGACATTTTGTTAGGAAAACAGCTTCTGTTCTAATACAACAGAGAAGCACGCAACTTAAAATACAAACCATTTATTCTATCAGTTCATATTGTTGTTTTAGTGTGTTTTAGGAAAGTACACGTGCGCGAACACGTCCTGGTCGGACCTCAGCAGAAGTGTTACCATGACGAAGTAAACAACTTCTCTGACAGTTGGTCCTCTAAAGTCTCCAGACTGTCTAAAACAACATTTATCAGCCCCATAATCCACTCGTACCTTCACCAGTCGGTCATCAAGGCTCATTTCGTGGAACATCAGCCTTTCTTCAGCCATGTTTCCCTCCGCACACGTTGTGTCGCATGTATATGACGTCACGGTGCGTTCAGGAGTCTGCGTTCAGCGGAGAACGTTGAGATGTTTTTTTAATTCTTTTTGTAAACTTTTCGATTAATTTTATCTATATGACAGTGATTATTCTTCCCACATTGGGGAAATTGAAGTTGTCACATTAGATCAGAAAAAAAATATTAACCATACAATACATTAAGACATACATTACACATTTTTAAATAATTGAAAAAATATTAATAATACATAAAGCACAATGCATCTTTATAGTAATAATATAATTAATAATAATAATACTAATGTCTATTTGTATAGCGCCTTTCTAAACCAGGGTCACAAAGCACTTTGACAATCACGCATAATACTACTACTCCAATAATAATAATAAGTTACAATCATAATTAAGATTGATAAAATTTGAATAACCTGACCCCTGTAAGTAGGAAGAAGGGGCGGAATCTTTTCTGAGTGATGTGTATGTGTATGAAGAGATTTTGAAACTCAAGGTTCCAATTTGGTTTCGGTCGATAGGAAAGAAACACACAGGGATCTTCATAAACAAGTAAAAAAAACATCCAAACTCATGCATATGTGTGTTTGTGTATGTTCTGTCCATGTATAACAGGGTGTTGTGATTTATGGCTTTTTGTGGTCATACAACTGTCATGCAACACAAACATGTGTGTGTGTTGGACAAGTGAGTGTGTGTTGTGAGTGAAAGATGTAAGTTGTGTGTGAGAGGAGTGACATCATTGCACGTGTTTGTTCAAAGTAGTCATTTGACTCAACGGTAACCATTGAAGAAACAAAGTGAATCATAGTAAGGCGTTTTGCAGAATAGACATTTTGTTTCATCTTTCAATTGGTTCCGACTCTCCACCAAGATCCTATCGATTCAAGACTTCAAACTGACAACTTAGTCCGATCTATTCTAAGACTGGAAGAAAGACCTGGTCCTGGTCTCGGTTCTGGTCTCGGGCACGAACGAGCAGCAGATTCTTCATGCTGGGTCAGATGAGCGTCTGCGGCCGTAAGCTTCTGCGTTTGCTAAAGAGTGTGACGCCTTATGAGAGATTCTTCAGAGAACTTCTTCATCCCCAAAATCCAGCGGAACCGGTGGACGCACGAGGGAGCGAACTTTTAATATCATCGGCGGTCAACTCTTGGATCCCCTGCAGGGTCGTGGGGGCGGATGTTGTCGCGCCTCATTTATCTCACAAAGAGTTTGAATGTTTGGCCTCATAGTCGCCTCATTCAGCTCCGTCACCGACGTGGACTCGAACCATTTCCCGCGTCAGTGCTTCGGTCAGAGGACTCCTTATCATGACCGGATTTTAACGATTTCAATTGCAGGAGAACTGCTCCAGGTGTTGAACATGATGTGAAACTGTGCGTGAGTCTAACGTGTGACCCCCAAGCCAGGACAGTTCACAGTTGATCATTTCACACTTGATTTTGCCAAATATATTTCCTTCATTTTCAAATATTTTCCGTCATTCATTCATTCATTCATTGTCTGTGTGTAGAAACTGACGGAGATGATGGAGGAGCCGAAGCAGAAGACAGGGTTGTGGTCAACGTTGCAGAGGAGCGGCAGGAAGTGAGGTCATACCACAGAAACACCAGAGACACCTGTTTAACCTCTGACCTGTGATCTTGACTTTAGAGATCGCAGCAGGTCGGCTACTGATCGGCTCATGACGGATCAATAACACTGAATACACTGAGAACACGAAACAGTAGAAGAAGTCCAGACCTTTGGGTTGACTATTTGGGTTTTTTCTTGGAACAGTGGTTCTCCACTGTCGCCAACCAACAAGGAGGAGGAGCAGAGGCAGGAAGAGGAGGAATGTAGAGATTCCGCAGGAGAAGATGAAACAAGGAACCCATTTTAGAATGTTTTAAAATATGAAATTAACTAGGAGGTGGAGGAGAAGTAGAAAGATTTGAGGAGGGATTGGGAGAGCTTGGAGTATTGAAGAGGAGGCCTAGAGATGAGGAGGAGAACAGAGACAGGTGAAGGAGAGAGGATTGGAGTAAGGAGAAGAAAAGTAGCATGGAGAAGGAGGAGAGAGAGAAGTGGAGAGGAGGATGAGATGCAGATATAAAGGACGAGGTGGGGGAGAGGAGAGGAGCAGGAGTAAAGGGGAGGAGGAGTAAAGAAAGCGGAGGAGAAGGAGAAGAAGAGAGTAAGGAAGAGTAAAAAGACAGGATGAGGAGTAGAGAGGGAGGAGGAGGATACGATGAGAAGGAGGACATGGAGAAAGACAAGAGGAGTAGAAATGAAGGGAAGAAGAGAGAGAGAAGAGGGAGGAGTAGAGAGAAGGTGAAGCAGAAAGAGAGCTGGAGTAGAGAGGAGATGAAGTAAAGATGTAGGTACAGAGGGAGGTGTAAATTTGGGTAAAAGCAGGATAAAGGACAGAGGAAAATGGGAAGGAGGAAGAAAAGAGATTCAGAGGAGAAAAGAGAAGGATGAGTAAAAGGGGTGAGAAGTGGAAGGAGAAGAGAGGGAGGGGAGTAAGAGGTGGGGTGTTAGGGAGGGAGTGGGTGAATTGGGAGAATAGCAGGAGACAGAAGAAAAAGGGGGAGTTAAGAAGGGGAGGTACGAGGGGGGGGAGACATGTAAAAGTATAAAACGGAGCTTTCGGCTGAAGCAGGAGTTATTCTTGTGCATCTTCATCTTCATCTTCATCATGGCGGTGCAGAAGTCCAGGGTCACGCTGGCGTTCCTCATAATGGGGGTTCTGACGCTGCTGTTCGGGCTGAGTCTGCTGGTTCTGGGCCCGGCGGTCATGAACCACCAGATCAAGAAGGTGAGTGCTCCTCTGAACAGAACCACCTGGAGCGGGTTTTGAATCACCTGGACATGTGACCAGTCAGATGATGTCGATTCTCAAATGTGGGATTATCTTCATCAACGTCTCTTTCTAACATGATTATCGACTGATGATAATCTATGGACAGTTTTCTGAAGCGGTTTTCATTGAATCTGCACGTCAGAGCGAACTTTGAATGTCAAACAGTTTATTCGAACGTCTGTGAAATTGCATTTGCTGTCACGCTGCACAATATTTCGGGTTGGACCCTCAGTGTGGTCCTCAGGCAAGATCCTCAGATATGTTGTGAAGGTAGGCGTGTCACAACGAGACTCGTGACCAGACCTGACACACCAACCAAGAAGAATTTTATCTGAAGCCTATCAGATTTAACCATCCTGACCAAACTGGTCATTATTGGGACAAACTGGTCCGAGAAGCTGTTGGTTTCCGGGCGGTTAATGTTTGGAGTTTCAGGGTCATGATGGTTTCAATCCAGAGTCCAGTGACTCAGTCAGTGAGACAGTGATCAGTGAGTCATTCAACGGTTCCTCAAGTCAACTAGAGCCGTTAAACGATTTTCCTAGGTCAGGATATTTTAGTCCGACTTTCAAATCTGCTGATGATTTTGGGATGTTTGATTTATTCTATAGACTTTAGATATTTTATGGGATCATGATTTGTGCACTAAAATATTATTTTATCCCTCTTCAGTTTTCTGTGATGGTTACTTTTTTCCAAATCAAATTATATACTTTTTTTCGGGTGTTTAAAAAAAAAAAAAAAAAATGTACGACTTTTGTTTTTCCACTTGTTGTAACACAATCCCTAGATTTAAAAAATACATAATATTAGTGTAAATGACCTTCTTATTGATTTACATTTTTTTAAAGGCTTTTAACTTTATTATGTATCACGGGTTTCAATCCAATTCAATTTTATTTAAAGTGTCTTATAACAAAGTTATCTCAAGACACTTTACAGCTTAAGTGAGACTATAGTGGAGAAAGATGGTCAGAAAGAACTGAATTCTGAGGAGAGACAATAACATTTTTAATTTCAAGTCCGTACGCTAGGACAAGATCTAATGTGTGCTTAAGACAGTGAGTCGGTTCATGAACATACTGAGAGAAACCAAATGACTCTAGGATAGAGTTAAACTTGTTAGCTAAGCTATCATGGACCATATCAACATGGATATTGAAGTCACCAACAATAATCACTTTCTCTGATTTAAGCACCAGGCTGGTCAGGAACTCGGAGAAGAACTCAGACAAGAATTCAGAATAAGGTCCAGGAGGACGATAGACTCCAACAAAGAGAAGTGACTGACCTGATCTCAAGGTTGTATTAGATATGATAAGTATAATTAAAAGAATTGAAATCAGATTGTTGTCTAGTAAAGGTTGACAGACATGAGTTGATGATGGCTGCGACTCCACCTCCTCGACCAGAGTGTCGAGGGGCATTAAAGTTAGTGTGGCTGGGTGGTGTTGATTTATTTAAAGATACGTAATCATCTATAGACAGGTTTCTGTTAAGCAGAATAAGTCAATGGTTTTATCTGATATGAGTTCATTAATTAGTGAAGCTTTTGAGGACAGGGATCAGATATTCAACAATCCACACTTAATTCTCCTGTCCTCTACAATGGTAGTGGAAGTATTTATTTTAATTAGATTTTCTTTAACAACTCTTCTACTGCGGATATTTGTTCTTGGTTTCATTAAACGGGTCAGATTCACACTCTCTATGTGGTTAAAGAATTACCTAATTTATGAATAATTCAAGAGATTTTCTCCTACTAACAGTTGGTGTAGTTACTTTTTTATGCTGTTGGATGTCTTTTTTCTTGCAGGATATTAGGGGAACACAAAGAAATGATTATAGTTTTTTGTTAATTCACAATATAACGACTTTAAAAGTTGTAATATTTAAAAGAGAAATCATAATATTATAAATTAAATAATAGTAATAGTAATTTTTTGTGTGTGGCCTTAATAGTTAACTGTCATAGAACTTGACTTTTATTTTTATTTTTATTAATTTGATCTTTTTCTTGTTCTGTTACAGTTTTCCTCTTTATTTGACACTCGACATATTACTGAAAAATGATAAAAGAAGACACTCTTATTCACCGAACCACTGACTAAACTGTTTACTTACTTACTTACCTGTAAAACACGTTGTTGGTGTAACACCTGCAGCCGCACCTCGGGAGGTCAGGGGTCAAACCTTCTGTGTTATGTAGAACAGTTCAGTTTCAGCTGTTGACCATTATTATTTTATCTAAATGTATTTATTCACTAAATCAATTTAAATGTATCTTAAAAAACATTATATATATTATATATTTATTTTCCACCATAGGAAACAATTTATATGTATTTTACTCAATCAATTTAAATTGATCTAAAACATTTAAATCAATATTTGAATCCGTCCTTTCACTATTTATTTTTTACTCAAAAGTATTATTGAACTACTGTAAATTATATATTTTTTATTTTTGACATAAAATATTTATTTTCCACCATAGGAATCGATTTATCGATTTAATTATTTTTTAACATAATATTCATACTAATAACATTTTGCTTTTTCATTATCCTTATTATAATTGATCTGTTTTATTTGAATAGTAGCATGATGGAAAATATTTTTCAATAATAAAATAATAAATGTGTTTTAATTCCTTTAATTATAGTTGTTTATTTTGCGGCTAGCGGCTGCTAATCGGGTACTACATCTCCCATGATGCCCCGCGTGAGAAGGAGGCGGCGCGGGGCATCTATAAATGACACAAACGCAACATGCAGGCAAATATCGATCACAAGTTATCGATACCTGTCTGCCTGTCTCGGTTCGAATCTGCGGGTCAGAGTTTGTCGCTCGCCGATGTTGTTTTGCTGCTCTTCGCTCGGCTAGCAGAAAGTTAGCCGTCGAAGCTAAACAATAACAAGGGGCAGATAAGCGGGTCAAGTCGGATCTTCGGAACCATGGCCGTAGACGGGTCCAAGGTGGCGGTGGGATTCGTCGTGGTGGGGGTCCTGACCGTGTTCTTCGGGGTTGTGCTGGCGGTTGTAGGTCCACTGATCATCGATGACCAGATCATGAAGGTGAGTCAAGTGTTAAAAGTGCCGACTCAGCAAATAATCCTCAAAACATGAGTTTACTTTTTTTATTTTTATTTACTTATTCATCACAGAAGATCTTATCTTATTGTACTTGTTCAAGTTCTGGATATTTAACTGATGAATTAAATCACCTACAACTGAGTGAATGTGTAACATTTCCATGTCAGATTTTGAGTCACTACATCAACTCATCTGAGAGTCACGAGTCACGACACCGACTCACCTGTTAACTTGAGTCACAGCACTGACTTGACATTCAAACTTGAGTCACTTCACTCACCTGTAGGTGTGAAGTAACAACATTGACTCACCTGTGGAGTCACAGCAGAGACTCACCTGTCTGTGGGAAGTAACAATATTGACTCACCTGTGGAGTCACAGCACTGACTCACCTGTGGAGTCACAGCACTGACTCACCTGTGGAGTCACAGCACTGACTCACCTTTGGAGTCACAGCACTGACTTGCCATTCAAACTTGAGTCACTTCACTCACCTGTCGGTGTGAAGTAACAACATTGACTCACCTGTGGAGTCACAGCACTGACTCACCTGTGGAGTCACAGCAGAGACTCACCTGTCTGTGGGAAGTAACAATATTGACTCACCTGTGGAGTCACAGCACTGACTCACCTGTGGAGTCACAGCACTGACTCACCTGTGGAGTCACAGCACTGACTCACCTTTGGAGTCACAGCACTGACTTGCCATTCAAACTTGAGTCACTTCACTCACCTGTCGGTGTGAAGTAACAACATTGACTCACCTGTGGAGTCACAGCACTGACTCACCTGTGGAGACACAGCAGAGACTCACCTGTCGGTGTGAAGTAACAACATTGACTCACCTGTGGAGTCACAGCACTGACTCACCTGTGGAGTCACAGCAGAGACTCACCTGTCTGTGGGAAGTAACAATATTGACTCACCTGTGGAGTCACAGCACTGACTCACCTGTGGAGTCACAGCAGAGACTCACCTGTCGGTGTGAAGTAACAACATTGACTCACCTGTGGAGTCACAGCACTGACTCACCTGTGGAGTCACAGCAGAGACTCACCTGTCGGTGTGAAGTAACAACATTGACTCACCTGTGGAGTCACAGCACTGACTCACCTGTGGAGTCACAGCAGAGACTCACCTGTGGAGTCACAGCAGAGACTCACCTGTCTGTGGGAAGTAACAATATTGACTCACCTGTGGAGTCACAGCACTGACTCACCTGTGGAGTCACAGCAGAGACTCACCTGTCTGTGGGAAGTAACAATACTGACTCTCCTATCACAGAACTGTTTTTGACTTTGTGTGAGTTAGTTTTTTTTCTCCTGTTTCTTTGAACTTTCTTAAATTCCTTCGTGGTTTTCGACATCAGTTTGTGACGATGAAGCTTTTATTCTTCCTGACATCGAGGTCACGCTACAGTAAAAGTTGATTGTGAAGACAAATGGCCATAAAACCACTAAGAAAAGAACACAACAATTATAAAAACAATAAAACTCAAACTCTGTGAACAAAATAAACAATTACTCTCCAATGACTGATTACTTTTGATTGTCTCTTATCACAGGAATTTAAGAAGGTCGACTTCTGAGAAAGACTTTTAATCTGGAGCATCATCTCTGGTTTTATTTCTAGACTGACTTTTACTGACGGTGACCTTTTGATAATGTTTGTAGGTACGTTTACTTTTTCTTCAGCTCAGTACAATTCTTTTTCTTAACAACTTTATTTTAGATTTTCACTCTTTTGATAGTTTATCTGTCTATCTCATCGTTTTTGACAGAAGTATTCATTGACAAAGTCGCAGTAATTTTTACCAGTTGTCAGAAGTTGTCGACAGTGTTTGTTTCTGCATCTGTCGACGGTAGTTGTTAATAGTAGTTGTTAACGGTGTTTGAAAATAGATGTCAGTTGTATAATATTTGTTGATTTAGTTGTTGAAAGTAGTTGTAAATCATCGATAATGGATTTTGACATCGCTGTTGATGGAAGTTACAGATAGTTTTTCATCAGTTGATAATGGTAGTTGACGTTGTAGTTATTGACAGTAGTCGTTGACAGTAGTCGTTGACGGTAGTCGTTGACAGAAGTCGTTGACGGTAGTCGTTGACGGTAGTCGTTGACGGTAGTCGTTGACGGAAGTCGTTGACGGAAGTCGTTGACGGTAGTCGTTGACGGTAGTCGTTGACGGTAGTCGTTGACGGTAGTCGTTGACAGAAGTCGTTGACGGTAGTCGTTGACGGTAGTCGTTGACGGTAGTCGTTGACGGTAGTCGTTGACGGTAGTCGTTGACGGTAGTCGTTGACGGTAGTCGTTGATGGAAGTCGTTGACGTTAGTCGTTGACGGTAGTCGTTGACGGTAGTCGTTGACGGTAGTCGTTGACGGAAGTCGTTGACGGAAGTCGTTGACGGTAGTCGTTGACGGTAGTCGTTGACGGTAGTCGTTGACGGTAGTCATTTACTTGGTTATTGACAGTCATCGTTGACTTGGTTATTTGTATTTGTAGTGTTGACTTAGTTGTTGGTAGAAGTATTCAACAGTTGACACTGCTTATTAATTCAGTTGGTTTAAAGTAGTTGTAGTATTGGTTGATACACATGTTGTCGTGTGCTTCGCTCTACACATGTGTGGTTGTGTGCTTCACTCTACACGTGTGGTTGTGTGCTTCACTCTACACGTGTGGTTGTGTGCTTCACTCTACACATGTGTGGTTGTGTGCTTCACTCTACACATGTTGTCGTGTGCTTCACTCTACACATGTGTGGTTGTGTGCTTCACTCTACACATGTGTGGTTGTGTGCTTCACTCTACACATGTGTGGTTGTGTGCTTCACTCTACACGTGTTGTTGTTTGCTTCACTCTACACATGTGTGGTTGTGTGCTTCACTCTACACGTGTTGTTGTTTGCTTCACTCTACACATGTGTGGTTGTGTGCTTCACTCTACACATGTTGTCGTGTGCTTCACTCTACACATGTGTGGTTGTGTGCTTCACTCTACACATGTGTGGTTGTGTGCTTCACTCTACACATGTGTGGTTGTGTGCTTCACTCTACACATGTGTGGTTGTGTGCTTCACTCTACACATGTGTGGTTGTGTGCTTCACTCTACACATGTGTGGTTGTGTGCTTCACTCTACACATGTGTGGTTGTGTGCTTCACTCTACACATGTGTGGTTGTGTGCTTCACTCTACACACGTTGTTGTGTGCTTCACTCTACACATGTTGTTGTGTACTTCACTCTACACATCTTGTTAAGCAACAGTTGAAGGTTGAGTGCCGAAATATGCGATCCTTCAACTTGAGGTTATCGTGGTGCAGATCGAGCTGATTGTTGGTTTGCACTGTTTAACAACAGGAAGGGTGGTGGCCTTGGGAGCTCATCCTCAAGGTCGTCGGGGTCCAGAAGACCAAGATAGCACTTGAAGAACTAGTTCCTGCTGTGAACATTCCTGTGACTCGCTAAAGCAACATTCCACACTGGACCTGTCGTGTTGTTGACTCTTTTTGTGTGTCAGGTATTGTGTGTCAGTGATTGTGTGTGTGTGTGTGTGTGTCCGTCAGAACACGATGATCGACCCGAACAACGAGTTGACCTACACCATGTGGAAGGACATCCCCGTCCCCTTCTTCATGTCCGTCTACTTCTTCGACATCCTCAACCCGGAGGAGGTCCTGAAGGGAGAGAAGCCTATGGTGGAGCAGCGTGGTCCCTACGTCTACAGGTACCAGGTCCGGTCCGGTCCAGTCGGCCCGCGGGCCTGTGGGAGGCGGGAGGGACAGGGGATGCTGAGTCAGCAGTGCTGGACGATGCTGAGCAAACACTTTCTTATGTCAGAGTAACGTGACGACAGTTAAGAATACGTTTTCTCAGCTGAAACGACTTCCCTTTTTTCTAAAGTGATGAAAGCGACAGAACCAGCAGTCCAGGTCCGACTGTCTCGTGGGGTCCGACTCGTGGTTGCTTGTCTCAGTTGCTTGCACAACCATCAAGTGTTTCGGCTCATATCTCCAGCTGTGGAACATCATGGTCACATGTTTATTGTGTGTTACCTCAGTAGACAAAACACTATTTATAAGTTCTAGTGTTGACTTTTATTGCCACGACTTAACTATTTCACAACAACTTATAGTCACTCAAAGTATTTATTCAATATATGATCAGTCAGAAAGTGCTACCGTAATGACTGTAATACGAGTGCAAAAGTTCTGGTCAATGAAGAGA